>NC_134835.1:93705511-94305511 GCF_004210375.1 Tachypleus tridentatus | reverse complement strand
TCAAGGTGAGGATTCTACTAGAAATACATTATTATCTATCTGAAACCAAGTGTAGGTCAATGGCACTAAAGTAGAAAAGGAAGACAAGCCAAACAATAAATCCATTAAAACTTTACAGTGGCCCCAGAGGTCCCACTGGAAAGGCAATAAATAAGACCATTTCCTATGAATTGCTCTCTCATAGTTGAAAATACTGATAACAGTAAAGTTACCCAAATAAATAAGCAAAGCATTTTAATTCTAAGTTTTGTTTTTTGACACTGCACAAGTCAAAACCATTATTTTAACAACATTAATATTAGTTTTTCATTCTGAGCTATACAGGAAACTTGCTTTGATCAGAAACAACTGAAGAATAAGTGGCAGAAAAAATAAAATAGAAGCACGCACTAACACAAAATCACGCATAACCATGGTCTCCATAATGTAAATTCAGAGTCAGAAAAAGTAAGCCATATTTCCTGAAATATAACTTCTACACCTATGTATAGCAGTAATGAGACTGACTAATTCACCAAGCCAGTTACAAATGAATAAGTTTGGTATGTTAGTATATACATTGTGCTACTGTAGCTTACATTTCATAACTACGTAATTTTTAAAGCTCTAATCTAGAACTGGAAACTTGCTAAATCTGGTTAATGTCATGTGCTAAATTTGGTATGAAGTCTTACTACATGAAACATGTCCAGTCAAGAAACTTATCAGTTTTAAGAGATAACAGTCTTGTATCCTACTTTAAACTGTGTATATAACTTCTGCTTCACAAATATAATACGAGCCAATACTTTCAGTTCTTAAGATAACATTTTCAAATTGGTTAGCTTCAGAGTAGATTTGTGAATCTGACATTCTTAAGCATATTTTGTTGCACTACACAGATTCGAACCAGCTATGCTAGCTCTAAAAACTAGAGTTCTTCTACAGGACCAAGTCATGCCACCATTACTAATCACTACCCTTATTCTTTAACATATTAGGTTCTCAGATCTCTAGTTCTTGGACACAGAACCGATATAAACCCCATAAGCATTGGTTACAAAAGAAAAACACAAGTATCAAAACCAATTATGCCACAATGTGAACAAAATATTCCAATATATCTACTAATGCTCAATACATGAAGGAACCTAATGTCAGATAAATGATAAAGCAAAATACTGAAACTTCATCTGTGTAAGCCTAAAGTAAGGATAACTAACAGTGAAAAGCAAAAAGAATTAAAACTAAAAATTACAGTACTAGTTAATTTGTGTCAACAGATGAGTTATTATCTCAGAAGTTGACATCTTTCTCATTTGAAAATGTATTTCCAATTAATGCTCATCTATTTACATGTTCCCACCTTTCCTCCCCATTCTGAGGCACATTTCTCACTTGCCTCATCATTCTCCTATTGGTATAGTTTTTGTTATATGATTACATCATCATATAATGATTCAGCCATGTGAAAGTTACTTCAAGGCTAGTAACATGTTAATCTTTTAGCAAACATACTGGGAATGTTGTTATATAAGTAAGGCTTCTTTAAATTTGTGTTTCTTTATGTTTGTTTATTTAGTATCTGAGTGTTTTCTATAGTTATGTTGTTTATTTGATTTGCAGTGTTAACAAACATGGGAAGGTATTTTTTTATGTTCTTTGAATCTGGTTTCCATTTTTCTACTTGTTTTTCCAATATAGAAGTTGTGGCAGTTATCACATTGTATTTTATAAATAATGTTGGTGTGGTGTTTGTCAGTGTAGTTTCTCCATAGTAGAGACCTATAGTATAAACAAACAAATGGCCTAAGCATGGGCAACCCAGTACCACCAGTACTAGCCAATATTTTTATGACACAAGTTGAAACACACTTAATTTTTTCAATCACATTAACTCTATACATCCCAACATTAACTTCACATGTGAACAGGAAGAAAGCAATCAAATATCATTTCTTAACCTCAAAATTACAAGAACCAAAACACAATTTAAAACAGAAATCCACCGAAAAATCACCCATACTGAACTATACATTCCTTGAGACTCGGCACATAAAACAAAACATAAACTCAACATACTAAGAAACCAAATAAACACAGCCATAAAAATATGCTCACCAGATAAAATTAACGACGAATTAGACGTGATAAAACAATACTTCATCAACATCAATAAGTTTCCTCCACAAAAAAACATTATATGCACACACCTAGACAAAAAGCAAAATCAACTAACAAAAATAAATATATCCCACAAATTAAAAACTCACAAAACCACATACTGCTGCATACCATATGTTCCTGACATCAGCAGAAAAATAACCAAAAAAAACTAGTAACAAAATATGACATTCCAGTTAATACCAAATTTACTCAAAAACCAGGCACAAAACTAAAGGTCTATACTATGTGAAAACTACATTGACAAACACGATACCAATATTATTTATAAAATAGAGTGTGATAACTGCCACAACTTCTATATTGGAGAAACAAGTAGAAAATGGAAACCAAATTCAAAGAACACAAAAAGTCACCTTCACATGTTTTCGAACAGTGCAAATCAAATAAACACAACATAACTACAGAAAACACCCAAATACTAAATAAAGAAACAAACATCAACAAATGCAAAATTAAAGAAGCCTTACTTATACAACAATTCAAGCCCAAATTAAACCAATATAAAGGAACACCTTTATACCTATATTAATAAATATAATCAAACATCTAAGCATGCCCTCTACATTCCTACCCTCGGTTATACAACCCCCTTCAAACAAAAAGCAGTTACCTCTTTATAACTGACAGTTATCAGTCAGTTACTTCTTTCTTTCTTTGTGAACCTGACGATGACCAAAGGTCAAAATGTTGTTCGCTTCTCTACATAAAAATTTTCTCAACCTAAACCAGCCATTTTTACATATATATTTTTCACTACAAGTGGGTTTTCTCATCATCACTGATTAATAAAGTAATATATAAATTAACTTTTTATAAACTGACAGAGTTGTCACATATATCCCTTAACCAAATCACACAATTTATAACAATTTACTAACTAGATGTACTTGCACAGGGTTCCCAAAGTGTTCTGTTTCAAGAGTAAATAAAACCAAAATTAAGGGTAATAAATATTTTTATTTCTTGCTTTTGAAGTTCACATGGTGACAATCTAATGGGTCAAAATCTTCCAATATAATTTCACTTAATCAGCAAATGAATAAACAGTTAGCTGTAGTTGTCTCATTTGTGTCCGTTGGTGTCGATGACGTTCTCTATCCTGGACCCTTATTTGTTGTCGTTGCTCCTGAGAAATATTAGCCCTACGCTGTTGCTGTTGTATTCTGTTCCTAGATCTTATTTTTTGCTGTTGCTCTTCAGACAAACTTGACCTATGTTTTTGCTGCAGTTCTCTGTTTCTAGATCTTATTTGTAACAGTTTTTCTGCAGACAAACTGGACCTATATTTTTGCTGCTGCTCTTTATTTTTTGACCTCATCTCAAGCCGTTTATCTTGGGTCATATTAAGCCTGTTTTTGTAAGCCCATTCACGCTTCCTTTTCCGTGTCTCAACCAGTTTTTCTTCATCTGTTATACCGGTTGTTGACATTCTCTTTCTTGATGTAAATCCTGTTAGACAAAAAGAGATTCCATTTGGGAAATACGGACACCTTGGTAAGAAAAAATGATATTCAAAATCAAAGGTGGACAAGTAAAACGCACAGAATTTTCAAAGGGCTTGATAACTTTGTTATTTTCATCATTAAAGCTCCTTACATGCTACATTATTTATGGGCAAATTCTTTTGCAATAACGATATTCAAACAATACCTGACAAGCTTGGAGTAGGCTGCAAAATTGATGTGTTGGAACAGAAGGCACATTCATTACTAAAGGTGTGCCTTGGTTTTACTTTTCCCCTCCCCTTCAGTCTAGGCCTTCAATGTGAAAAATGTCAGGAATTGGAAAGGCATAGCTTTGCCAAAATCACCACATTTAGAAAATCCTTTTCAAAAGTTATTTCTCAACCAATTTTTATCAGATAACTACCAAAATAATTCTGAAAACCTGCTCTACATATTTATTGTGTTATTTAAAATATTAGATATAAAGTAAATGCATATCTTTTTGTAGAAAACAGGCAATATTTACAATCAGCATTTTTTCACATTCTTCCATGACTTCTAGCACATGCCACACATATTGGATCTTTGAATTGTCTATATCATCAGATAGTAGAGCTCAAAACCTTTCAAATGATGTACAATACATAAATATCATGTCAACAGAAAGTATCAGAACAATCAGTCAAAACAGATTTAATTTTACAATCTTTAATTTATAAGTGAACATAGCCACTTAAGCTTGATACTTTTAGGATTATACTGGCATGGTATTTAGAGAAATTGGTTGAAAAATTATGAAGTTTTTGCAAAACAACCTGATTGTGCATAATTGTTCATTCAAATACATTTATACCTGATGTGTATACCTTCTAGGTAGCAAAAGACACAACTTCCCATAAATATATCTTAACTTGATCAAAATCATGCACTGTTGTAAGCCTACAGAATGCTTAATTCTTCTCATGATTCATGGCACTCATTCTTATCACCTATGTGTTGATCCAAATAAATATCTGTTCTTTTGTGATGTCCACAATAACAATAAGCCAATCTTGTTTTGACACTTTAGCACTGACAAATCATGATATAGTTCTTTAAATGACCCTGCACATTTTCACTGATTAAACATCCATTACGTAATGTAATTTTATTGTCTACTAACTGACTGACAACACACTACTGTATAGTAGTACCAATGGTTAAAAGAGTAATTTCTACAAGTGGTCTTCAAACCACCCTTATGGGGATAATGCTTAAATAGTATCTAGTTTCAACTTAAAGAAATTAATGTAATTTGATTTAGTTTATCTATGAATTTTTTCTGTTGTAAAAAATACAAAATTATGTTGAAAAAAGACTGTTTAAAAATATTTTTAAAAGTTTTCATTTTAGAATTTCAGTTTCTTTTAATGTTGGTTAACAAACTGAAACTAAAAATTCAAGATGAGACAGTATTAATTATATCCCTGAAAGGGGAATAATGCCAAAGACCATCTGGAAGGGGACACCTGTTTTAAACACTTGCACCACAATATACTAGTATTTTGTCTTTCAGTCAGTCAGTAGCCTCTAAAATGAAACCACAAAGAATACTTAACATTGCAATTTGTACTGTCATGACATTATTAAAATGTGTGCATACCATGCATCACAAAAAGAATTATGCATTCTGTAGACCACAATGGAGTATGACATGTGAACTTCAAAAGCAAGAAATAAAAATATTTGTTACTCTTAATTTTGGTTTTACTTACACTTAAACCAGAACACATTTGGAAACCCTGTACAATTACACCTAGCTTTATAAATTAGTTTAAATGATTTTTTTTCTTATTGCTTCTATCATGAAACAAGTTCTACAGTTGATAGAGTCCAAACCTTGCCACTCAATATTTACTTTCTACTCAAATCCAACTTAAAATTGAACAATAAATCTAAATATTTATAACTTAAATATATTTTAAGATAAAAAGGAGTTCAACAACTTATATATATGAAATAAGTTTGTTAACATTTTATTTTACATTATTAACTAAAGTTCCATTTTTTAAATCTGTTAAAAACATCATTATATACTTTCTATGGAAGCAGTTCTTTAAGTTACAAATCAAACTTGATCCAAGATAATTTTAAATTGGAATCAGCTATTTTCTTTTTTTCTGGTGAGCTTTAAAAGTTATTACTGGCTTTGAACAAGATCTGGTCTCAATCTTGAAAATGTGTAACCAGTGATACCCTCTGGTTTGAATTGTAATAAAAATTATTGAAAATCACATATACCTAAAGACTTCTCTAAAAAAGTGCAGATAAGTGAATTAATAGTGTAATTTATTGCAGGGCAAAACAAAGCATAGATCCTGACCAATATAAGGTTCAGAGCAATCTCATTTCAACTTTCAGATTTAAACCCAACCATTTTGAGCAAAATAGCATAATTACATTCATTTTACAAACTGTCAAAAGATAGAATGTAATTTATTTAGCATGTGCATAAATGCATACACACATACCTGCAGTTTTAGTTTGCCCTGTAGTTGACTGAAGTATGGTGATATCCTTTGGTAATGACCCCATAATTACTCCTGTATTTTTTTCAACTAGAAGCTTAGAAGCACTGCTTTCTCCACTCATGGTCTGAGCTGATGATGGTTTAGCATTTTGTGGGCCCTATCAAAAGCAAACCTGAAGTCTTAAAACACAACAAATTATAATCTCCACAATAAAAAAAAAACACTCTTTCCCAACTTTACTTGTTTTTTTGGGTATACAGGTTGAGCATCTGAACATGACAATGACAATTAAATCAACACTTTTTTTTTTACAGCATCTTAAATATTTTGTAAAGTCCTGTTTTTAGTTATTTATGTAAAATTAAAATACAGAGTTACACTGAACACTGGGTCACATGCTTACTACTTTTTTTGGACAAATGTCAGAGCAAAAACAACACTTAAGTTAAAATAATTTCTAGTAATTAGCTACTAGAATATCTTTGTAAATTAGTTAGAAACCTTCCATATATATATAATAAATTACTACTTTTGGTGAGATGACTAATAATATGATGTTATGCCACAGCATGAATCATTTGTTTCTACATTTTGTTTTAATACAAGTTCATTCCCAGCAAATACGGCAATACTAATTATATGACAAAATCATACATCTCATCCACAGCAATTATTTACAAAATCTTGTCACAATAAAACTTTGGGTTCCATAGTACAATACCAGATTTCTCTATCAATACAAAGGTCACCTGCACTAGCCTTACCTCTATAGCCAGAGGTCTTGTAACAATGCTAGTTGGGATGATTTTCCCTACTCCTGTTGATGGACTAGTTGTAATTCGATTACCAGAATCTCCTACTTGTCCAATTCTGAGTACCTCACCTTCATGTGAAGTATATATGATCTTAACTTTCTCATTTTTGGAGGCCCTCCGTGACAAGATGTATTTCATTACTTTATCATATTCTTGCTGTGCTTGTCTATATGCTGCAACCTGTACTGGAGAAAGGACTTCTTCAAAGCATTCCATATAGAGAGCATTTTGTTCAGTATGTGAATAGCCTACTGTAATGGGTCTAATCATGTTTTTACTAGGTGGCATTGTAGGTGTCATATTTGATTGTTGTTTTTCTATTAATTCTACCTTCAATGCTTTAGAAAGGTTTAGTTTTACTGTAGAATCCTTCTTGGGTTCTGGCTCTGGTGTTTCACTTCTTACCCCTTCCAACAGTCCATATTCCCTCACAGCACGCTGAATCTTTTCAGCAGCAAGAAGAGCTGCTTTACGAGATGCTCTTCTAACTGGTTTCTATGACAAATAAACAACAAAGATATTTAAAGACAAAATTTCAGGTTAGACTCAAAAAATAAAGATGTCCAATTTAAGCAGTGTTGTATGTTGTATTTTGGTTTTCAAGAATTTGTTAGTTCACAAAATGTGCAACTTCATAAATGTATCAGTAAAATGTTAATGAATACAGTTGTTTACATATATATACATTTACACAATTCATACTCATAGATGTACACAAGGACAAGTTCAAGAAGTTTCTAATATTTCAGAAATATTTTTATGGTAGGTAATCCAATATAAATATTTTCCAGCAAAATTTCATATTTTCTTTTTATAAAAGTTATAATTTTCCTATACTTAAAATGTATTTTCAATGGGTAATTACCTCCTCTCACAAATAGCTATTCTTCTTCATTGCTGCCCTCTATACTCAAAAATTTTTTCACATACCACAAACTACGCATCTTACAATCACCATGGTTCAACTGTGTCTCATATGCAAATTATCATGCAACAACCCTCATCAATAGGAATGCAATACACCATTCTGACACGAGACTCCCTCTATTTAATTCTTCCAAATTATCAATATTAGAAAATGGAAGTGCTGGTTTTCAGTGGGAAGGAGGGGTGAGAGGAAGAAAGTACCTATTGAAAATATATTTTTAATATGGGAAAATTATAACTTTCAATACAGTACCTTCTCTCCCTCTCTCACAGATACAGTAAAAATCCCACAATGAATGGGTGGACAGACCAGTGCAGGAAAAGAAAAAAGCACCTTAGAAAGCATTTGAAGAGCATCCAAAAAGTGAAAATCCTTGCAGTAAAGGATCCTACATGGGAGACTGTACTACACCTATACCAGGTATACTGTATGTCTAGTGTGGAAAGATGTGTTGCAAACAAAGAGAGGAGCACATCCAAAATGAAGAAAACAATGTTTGGACAGGATCAAAACCACAGGATATCAAAATCTAAATTGCTTGGGTGACAGTAATGTAGATTAAAGTAAAAGAATGTGACCCAAGAAGTAGTGTGGCTAGGGTGTGATCAGCCATACTGTGAAAGTCAACTGCATCCAAAACCCAGCCACCTGGAATCAACATACATTTTTTTTTAAAATGAGGATCATATAATCAATAAGTAAACTACAAACCTAAGTCCACCCATCAGGAACTGATATGCATGAGGAGGTATAAAAAAGGATCATACAGACAACAAGCCAACTGTAATCCAAGACCCAGGTAAGAATAGTGCAGAAGATCATATCTTCACATCAAGTTCAGCAGACCAGAGATAATTGTCATGCCCACCAATCTACGAACAAGGCATGTAAGAAAGTTTATAATAAATTACCAATTCAGCAACTGGAAACCCAAATGATCAGAATAATCAAAATGTTATCACACTGTGCAAAATTCCACTCAAAACCAATCAGACAGGAACCATTCCAGTGCAGAATCATTCTCAGTATATTTAAAACTTCCAGGGGAAGCACAAGGGAGAGAACTGTAGCAACCTGCATGTTCATCCACAATGATCCACAACACATTAGCAGTGAACATGAGGCCATCTGACTGAGGGAAAAGAGACACCAGTATTACATGTGTGAGGACTCATGTTGATTGGTGCTGCTCTGAATCCAAAACCTAGCCACTGCAAGCCAACATGCATGTCAGGATAGGATAAGGGATCCCAATCAAAGGTGTGAACTACAATTTTTATGGCTCATTCCAAAGCTACAACATCCCCTCAGATAGACCCATTTAGATATACAACATCAGACTGAAGGATGTCTCACCCATGAAAAGTAATCAAAGAGAAGAGGGATGGGCCCAATAGAGTTGAGAGTTGAAAAAGATACCCCCAAAAGACAAGAATGTTAGGTAGATAACAGGAAAGACTTCTCCAGCTGGAAATTCTAACCACTTAAGCTACATGGGCAAACAGATGAGTATGTTGTGATGACTCTTGTTTGGAATGAGCCAACAGAAGGTGTAAGTACAATCCTCCATTATGCTGAAGTCATGTAAAACTTTGACCACCCAACAAAAGACTGATGGATCTGAAACAAAATTGAAGGGTGAGGCATGAAACTGGTACCCAACCCTGTGATGAACGTAGCTAAGATAGCATATAGAGGGATGAAAAACAAGGAAAGTGGGTATAAAAGTAAGAAACATGTATCTTGGGCATCTTCAGTCCAGAAGAAGTGGCCCACCAATGTGTGATAAATAAAAAACATCCTGATTATAGTGTTGCCAAATGAGAAGTGATCAGGAGGGTTTGTTGCACTCCTACTGACAGAAGGTTGTCACATGATAATTTACATGCAAAACACAGTTGATTGGTTGGTTGATTTAGTGTTTTATGGCACAAAGTAGCTAGGCTATCTGTATAAAGGTAAAATTAAATTAAATGTAGTAAAATACATAAAAGGAAATGAAGGTAAAACAAAACTGCATTGAAAAACAGAAAAAACATAAAACCAATGTTGACACCTAGTCTACAATGTTAAGAGAGAAAGCAGAGTACGAGAAGTTGTACAGGACTTTCTCTAGCATAATGGTAATGATCATAACCTTCCAGGAAGACTAACAGGTAAGTAAAAGAACCACCGTCAGTCACCTGAAGTTTGTCTTTCCAGTCCTGGTTCTGGGTTATGTGTCACTATGGCCAGTACCAAAAGGTAGAGTAATAAGTGTTAAAAGACATACAGCAAAACTGTAATAACAACTCGCCAGGACGACTAACGGGTAGTTCAAACAGCAGCGTTAGTCACCTGAAGTTGGCCTTTCCAGTCCTGGTGTCGAGTTATTCAATGTTCTGGCCATTTTCCAATTTCAACTAGAAAGATTGATACTCTTAAAAGGGAACCACAATTAAAAAGGTGTAATGAATAAGTATCAAACACTTAAATGAGATTAAAAAGATTAATGGCCATTAAAAAACTAAAAACTTTATTAAGGTGGACAGTGTCACCATCACCAATAACACTGTCCAATGTTATGGACAAACCCTGGGACAGAACATGTTTAAAATAGTGCCGTCGTTGAGAGTCGTAACAATGGCAAGAAAGTAAAATGTAGCTTACAGTGATTTGAGTGTTACACAAACTACACATTGGTGCAACAGTTCCAGATAAAAGAAAAAGATGAGTTAAAAAACTGAGACCAGTCTAGTTAGAACAACTTCCTCATTCTGAACCTTACGGAAGCTAGACAGCCAAAGTCTAATATAGGGTTTTATTTGGAAAAGCTTGTTGTCACGTTGCTTACTCCAAGTGGAATGCCAGCTGGCACGGAGCCAAGCCTTGAATACAGGACCATAATCCATGTATGGAACAGGCACAGTGGTGATAGTGTCAGAGCAGATAGATTTAGCTGCCATGTCTGCAAGCTCATTCCTGCGAATACCAACATGGCGTGGCATTCATAAAAACTGGATAGAAGTAGATGTTAATGATAAATGGGCCAGTCAGTTTTGAATATCAGCGAGAACAGGGTGTGAGCCAACATGAAGCGATTCCAGGGCCAGTAGAGAACTAAGCAAGTCAGTATAAATAGTGCAGTTGGAATACTGCTTAGCTTCAATATGATCCAAGGCAAGAGATATGGCGTACAATTCAGCAGTGAACACAGAAGCTGTAGAGGGGATTCTGCACGCAACAACCGAACCACAACAAAACATGGTAGAGCCCACAGAATTACCTGATTTGGAACCATCCATATAAATTGGAATGGAAAGATTGTTGGAAAGATGTTCAGTAAATAAAAGACAGTACTTCCAATCGGGAGTATCTGCCTTTCTCAGATGACTTAAAGAAAGGTCATATTTGGGGACTGTAATAAGCCATGGTAGGATGAGCTGACCAGTGGATTCTGCAAAGTTATCCAAGAACAGATCCAATTCATCCAATTGTGCCTGGATGCGAAGGCCAAATGGAGCAATGGCAGATTGTCTGTTCTGAAATAGTATGGCCCACTGAGGAAGGAAAACACATCCCCAAGTGGGATGCTTTGGTAAGGAATGAAGTTTCGAAGAATATAGTAAAGACAGTTGCAAACGGCAAAGGTGCAGAGAAGGTTCACGAGATTCTACGTATAAGCTTTGAACTGGGGAAGTGCAGAAAGCCCCAGTGCGGAGTCAAAGTCCTTGATGATGAATGGGTTCCAGCATCTTTAAGGCTGAGGGTCTGGCAGAGTCATATACCATTGATCCATAGTCAAGTTTTAATCGAATAAGAGCATGATATATCTTTAACATAGAACATCGATCCGCTCCCCAACTGGTGGTAGAGAAAACACGGAGGATGTTCAGTGCTCCTGTGCACTGGACCCGTAGCTGCTTTAAGTGTGGTATAAAGGTCAGCTTGCAGTCAAAGATAAGCCCCAAGAACTTAATCTCAGGGACCACTGGCAGCAAAACTTGACTGATAAGGAGTTCAGGATCAGGGTGAATACCCCATTGGCGGCAAAAGTGCATGCAAACAGTTTTAGAGAGAGAGAAATTAAAGCCGTTCACCGTGGTCCACTTCAGTATACGATTGAGGGCAGTTTGTAATTGCCGCTCAATGTATCTCATGTTCGATGACTGACATGAGATGTGAAAGTCATCGACATAGAGCCCATTTGAGAGGGAGTTGTTCAGTGATGGTATTTATCTTTATACTGAAAAGTGTGACACTAAAAACACAGCCCTGAGCAACTCCAAGTTCCTGTAGAAGAGAAGTGTCGAACCCACACAAACTTGGAATCTCCTGTCCATTAAAAAATTGTTAATAAACATGGGTAAATGACCATGTAACCCATATATATGGAGGTCTTGCAAAATGCCATACCTCCATGTTGTGTCATAAGCCTTCTCAATGTCAAAGAATATTGATCAAGATGTTGTCATTTGAGAAAGGCTTCTCTGATTGATGTTTCAAGTCAAATTAGGTGGTCCGTGGTGGAGTGCTGTTGTCGGAATCCACACTGGGTGGGGAGAGGAGGTTGTTTGATTCGAGGAACCAAACAAGATTAGCATTAACCATCCTCTCTAAGGTCTTACAGAGACAGCTCGTCAAAGCAATTGGATAGTAGTTTGAAAGAAACTTGGGATCTTTCCCAGGCTTAGAGAAAGGTAAGATAATAGCCTGGCACCAGGCATTAGGAAAAACATTCTCCTGTCAGATCCGATTAAAAACAATTAGAAGAATATCAAGAGAAGCATGAGACAGATAGTGCAGCAAGTCATAGTGTATATCATCAGGTCCAACAGATGTACTGCCAGACCGATGAAGGGCCATTTTCAGTTCCACCAGTGTAAAGGGACGATTATAGTCAAAGAGACAGTCATTTTAAAAGGAAAGAGGTGAACGCTGTGCCCAAGTCTTGATGGCCAAGAAGTGCTAGATACCTGGAGATGCGCTTCAATAGGTACATCCCCAATTGCCCTTGAATTCAAAAAGTTCACTGTGTTGGGATGTGCATGTTTCCACCAATATGTCTCCAGATCAAAGCTTCTTCACTGACTTTGGAGAGCCAGCAAGTCCCTCTAGTCCCTTCTGAATAAAAAAGGGGGACATTTACCCTAATGGTTTTTCTGAAAGAGAATGTAATATAATAAAATGAGGTATGTGTATTGAAGATTGCTGCTCAGAGTCTTCAAGATGTGGTCGTTTACCTATTGACTGTTTTTTCACTATTTTATTTAAATTTTTCGTAGGAGCATCCATATGAAAAAAGGAAACTTTCGGTACCCACTGACCCACCCACCATGGAGCCCTATGAGGGGACGCACTACAATGTCATGCAAGGACATTGCAGCAATGCCAGGGTTTCGTGAGCACTATACCCAAACACCAGCATCAGACACAATGTCCACAACACCCATTGAAAACTTCCAACACTTGTACTTGGTTGACTTTAGCCCAAGTGGACCAGCCGATTGACCCAAGGGGGGCCAACCAAAGGCTGCCCATCTACAGGAATTCAAGGCCAAAGTGTTATGTTAGGGTTGGGCCCCTCAACCACCAGGATCATCTCCTCCCCTTCATGGGTCGCCACGCACGGAAAACACATGGGTGGATGTTTAGTTCCCAGAGGAGGTAACCTTCCCTGGGAGGTCCCCTCACCAAGTTCAGGAATCCACACCGAGGGGAAGACACAGTTGAATCACAGCGATCAGGGAATATGTGAGAACTTAAAGCTTGTAGCACGAGAAAAGGTTCTTAAATATAGAGAGTACCAGTGAACTAGAAAAGCTATATCTGTCAGTGGAGGTAAGGTACTGTATTGGAATAAACCAATTATGATTATAAAATGTGTCAAAAATATTTTATCTATAAAATCAAGATTCAGAAAGAATTAAATACTGTTAGAACAAGCTGGAAAACTATATAGCTGTATTCTTCCAGAATAATATAATAAACATGGGATAAAAAATTACCTCTTCTTCCTTTTTTGTTTCAGTGGTAACTTGATGGGTATCCTTATCTAAGCTCTGCTTATCACTATCAGAATTATTTTCCCCTTTCTTTCCTTCAACATCACCATATTCCCCTGTGACATCAGAAACATCTACAGCAGGAACAGCTTTCTCCTTGGAAAGATACAGAGATGGCAATGCACTTGCTTTTAAGTTTCTTTTTAAAGTTCCATAATCTTTGGATTTGAAGTGTAGAGAACACACTCTAGTTTGATCAGATATTTTGGAGTCATCTATGTCAAGCAAATCAATCCATTGGTCTTTCACAAAGTCATCTTTAGGAAGAGGGTGAAAAACTAATCCTAAATTTAATTCAGAATTACTTTTACAAGAACCTGCTGCACAAACCCTCATTTTGTTAGCTACTTCTCTGTCTCAACGTACAGGTTCCAGGTTAATATTTTATTACACACCAAGGAACGTTTTGATCCACAATAATATTACAACTGTAAAATAAATAAAGTATACAAAAATTAATAACATTTATGACTAAACACAAAGTACTGTAAACAATATAAAACATTAAATGAAAAATAATTAATAAGTAGTTGGCAAGATAAATAAATTTAATTTACCTACAAATTTAAATTTTAAAATACAGAATTGAAACTAAGATGAATTCTAAATGAAAACACAAACCAGTTAGAGAAGAAAAAATCCTATAGCAGTAGCAAACATTATTCAATTAGTTGGATATCTTCACTGATAACATTTTGCATATAACATATAATTTGGTTGATGCCTAAATCAACCTACTAAACACTAATTTCAAGAAATTAGTCTATAAATATTTCTCATTCATCCAACTATTATAAGATTTAAATATAGAATTTATAAATATCTAACCAATAACATTTATTAATAAAATATAATCAGCTTGTGACCCCTAAAAAATGAGACCACAATTCAGCTTCCCTCCCCTAATTCATTAAATGCTAAAACCTGCTTTCACCTTGTTTATTGGTATTTTTTTAACATAACCAGTTATAATAAGACAGTTGAACAAAACATACATGTGGATGCTCAACTACATATGTATAAAAAAAGAACTACCAGTGTAAAATGTAAATTTGAGTTAAGTGCAATAATAAAGATGAAGATGGTTGATAAAACACAAAATATTTTAACTTACAAAAAGTTTGAACATTTTGAAATAAAATCTGAAAATGTAATCAATTTTATAAACTAATGCTATAGTATCAATAATTCATTTTGACATTCAATAAGGTGGTAGATGCAAGGAAAAAAATTATAGACAATGTCATGAGTGTATCATGAATTATAATTTACATGAGATATAATTATTCTTAACAAACAACTGAGTTTTAAGTTAAATTTATAATAATTTTAGGTCTAAGAAGGTTTGTAAGTCATTAAAGTGTTGAATGGTCTTTAGAAATTAATAAATTTTATTTAATGTAGAATACAAGGTGTGATAATCCTGCAATAATGAAAGAGAAACCATTACAGAAACACTAACCTGTGGTTTAATATGTGAATGAATAAAGGATGGAGGGTTCTGTCTAATACTTCTAGACGTTAGGCTTCAGTTTTCATGTGTCGTTTTGTTTTGTTAATGTGCATGGCCTTACAGTCACTACACATGTACTCATACACAAGCCCTGAAAGTAGAAGTGCAATTATTTGATATTTATATTGGAATAAGTATTTAATGCAGAGAATATGTTTATATATTAGTCTGAGCTTTAGCTCCAACTTCTTCAAATTAAACCTAGTCATGTCACTTTTAAACAGAATTTTAATCTTTTTGAATTACCTTATTCTACATAGAGAAATTAAACACTTGAATTAACCACAATGACTACCTGACTGACTTCCTGACAAACATAACTCACAAGTTTCTAAAAAATAAATTAGAATTAGCTACATGCTAATGTCCACATCCTTCACAAATTTTGTCTCAATATTTGCCATTCTTTAATGGGCTTACAAATATTAAAAATTACATTTTTTTTCCTTAATGAAATCTACCTTATTCAGCTCATTTTTGGTAAGTAAACATTTCTTGTTCAATAAACCATTTTCATCTTTGCTATTAGACTTGGTCCCCCCCTACTTGAGCACGTTAGAGAACAGGAGAGTATGAATAGAGGTATTATTAGATATATTTTTGATTCAAGAAAATGTTAACTTCCAAAACATACTTACTTCCACTCACACTACAGCTAGAATCTAACATTGAGAAGGTAGAGTAGCTGGTGAGGGCATTATCCATAAAGAAAATATCTGCACAGATCATGGACATGCCAAGAGAAGATTAGCATCCTAGTGAAGAAATCACATTATATCTAGAACAGGTATGTTCTTCACCTGGATCTTAATTCATTTACTTTGGGTGGAATTTTACATGATCTATGATCACTATTAGCCAGGCCCCAACTAGGTTCCACTGGTCAGGGTTGGAATTATACAGCCATGGTCACCTATACCCAACACAAGTGACTAGAATGATTGGACTGCAATATGTATGTGTACTTGTAATTGGATTCCAGCCTGTAGCCATACAATGATGAGTTCCAAGCTACCAGAATCATAACAAGAAGGTAAGCAACATCAAAGAAGTCTGAAAAGCAACACCCCAAACTCAGAATAACAGTATTCTGTGTGCCATACTCAACCTGAGAAAACAGAACTCTTTCAGTCCAAAATTATGAACACCCATCTTCTCTACCTAACTAAGTGGGCAGGGTAAATTCTTCTTGACTCTAGAATTATGTAGAAGATGTGAAACAAACTGTGCTCATCCAAGGACTTGAGAATGGAACCACTCTGCATTTAGAATTATGAGACAATGGGCCTCTCCCACAAACAATGTACACAATAAATATTGGTAAAAAAGAATGGTCATACTCAACCCAGCCACGGCGTAGCAAATGTCAAATCTGAACTCGTACTACAGTAGGCTCTCTCATATGTTAGTGTCTCTCTTCCCAACACCTGGGAAAAACATCCAGGAGTCCAGGTAGGAGGACCCCTCAACTTTGTCCTTTTTTCAAAGAATGGAAAAATTCTCTCAAATTCTCTGGAGGAATGACCTCTGTTCAGCATCCCAGATATTGAAAAACGTGATAAGGACTTGCTAGCTCTATTTGGAGAATCTAGAGGGAATGCACATTGGGGAGTCCTGATGAAAAGCGCGCTCTGGAAACAATGCAACCTAATCCCAATTTATTCAGTCCAATGCTCTGTAGAAATGAGGTGTTCTGTAAGACTACCAATAGACTGATAGTATTCTTGTAATATGCTGGATCACTATTCATGGAGTACCATGAGTAAAGCATAGAATAAACCCTACCCATTTCTACTGCCTGGGCATCATTTACCACAGACTGCAATCCTGTAAAAACAAGATAAGGAGCTCTAAAGGTAAAGTAGAGACAAAAAGACCAATAAAAATATTCCACCTCAGTATAATCTATCAGATGTGATTAAGAAAAGTACAGGGGTTAGTTGGAAACCCTTAGATGAAGATACTGCCAGATAATGCAAATAATGTGAGATAAAAGTAGGGTGGGAGGTCCACATACCAGCCTGCACAATGTCCTCCAGTGGGTATTTCCCATGAAAAATGGGAGCAAATTGATAGATCAATAGCAGTAAAGGAATGACTAGATGCATTAAAATAAGTAGAAGAACCAGTACTGAAAAGAGAAAGGTTGTGATCAAAGATCATACGCTCTACAAAGCAACCCCTCCCATCAATATCAGCACTTCCCCAGAGGGGATGATGTCCATTAAAGTCCTTCAGGGTTTAAAAGAGAGATGGCAACTGTTCAATGAGAGCATCAAGGGCTGATTGATCATAGGTCTCTCAAAGCAACAGCTAGAGAGAACAAACAGTAATGGAGTAACCTAAGGAAACATGAATGGCTATGGCCTCCAAGGGTGTGTCGAATGGCAAAGTTAGGATGGGCACATGCTGATCAACCAACAGTGCCACCCTTCCATGCACTCCTCCATCACACAGCCTGTCATTTCTGTACAAAGAAAATTGCCAAAAGATGACTGTATCAGCAGGTTTCAGAAATGTTTCCTGTAAGAAAAGACATACAGGATAATAGGAAGCAATCAGATTATTTGATGTCATCCAGATTAGAACGTAAACCTCAACAGTGCCATAATATCAACATAGCTATTTTTATTTATGTGGAGGCAAATTTGGTAGAGTCCTTCTGTTTATGACTATGCCTTATTTCTTTATTGTCCATATTCGAGGGAAGTCTGTTGGAATTCTCTTCCAACAACAAAGACCTGTCCAATCGACCCAGGATGTGAACAAATGATCGTTTTGTATCTTGGGAAGTGAAAAGAAGATGTATCTAAGCAAATGCCCATACCCAGAACCAAAGGAAGTGGATCTTGGGGTTTCCTGGAATAACAAAGATGGGTATTGACTTTGATTCACCAACATTTTTTTACCATGGAGGTCAAAAGACTTTTCATATGGTTTGAGAATGATTCTTTTGGTGGCACAGAGAGATCTGTCTGCACTCCCATTGTAGTAGTAGAATGAAGTGCAGCAGCATACGTCCAAGATGAAATAGTGGACAGCAACTTTTGAGCCTCAGGGAAAGTAATGTTTTGAATCTTGTTCAAACACTGCATCTCTTTTTCTTCCAAATATTTAGGGCAAGAACGAAAATATGATGGGTGAGAGCCATTGCAATTGCTGCAATGAGGGTCCATTTCACACTTCTAGACATCATGGTCCTTGCATCCATAATGAGCACATGTCAAGGAACCACAACATGATGTCTTCGAGTGACTGAACTGCTGACACTGGAAACATCTGAAAGCGTTTAAAATGTATGGCTGTACCTTGCAATTAAGATAACCTACCTTGATGGTGACAGGTGGATGCATTTTATGTAAATGTTAAAATAATGACACTGGTCACCTCACTGCAGAAACTCTTTGGGTGGAGAAACCAGTGAGAATCTCTCAATTGGGGATGTTCTCCAAATCCCTCTCAACAATGACTCCTCGTGACGAATTCAAAGTAGCATGAGGCATAACTTCAATAGGTATATCCCCAATCGCCTTTGAATGTAAGAGGAGTTCACTGTGTTGAGATGTGGATGTTTCCACCAATGTCACCAGAGCAAAGCTTTTTGACTGACTTTGGAGAGCCAGCAAGTCCCTCTAGTCCCTTTTGAATGAAAAAGGGAGACATCTGCCCTTAAGGTTTGTCTGAAAGAAAATGTAGTATAAGAAAATGAGGTACAGATGTTACAGATGTTGTAGATTGCTTCTCAGAATCATCAAGTTATTTACCTATGGACTATTTTTCACTATTTTATTACAGTTTTTATTTGGAGGATCCATAATGAGGAAAGAATTTTGGTGCCCACTGACCACACCTGCCATGGAGCCCTACAAGGGGACACTACAATGCCAAACAAAGATTACTGCAATGCCAGGGTTTCATGAGCACTATACTCAAATACCAGCATCAGATACATCCACAACACTTGTTGAGAACATCCAAGTAAACCAGCCGAATAACCCTAGGGGACCACCCCAAGTCTGCCCATCTGTCGGAATTCAAGCCCAAAGTGGTGTGTTAGGATGGACCCCTCAACCACCAGGATCCTCTCCTCCGCTTCATGGATCACCATGCATGGCAAACAAGTGAGTGGATGTTTAGTTCCCAGAAGAGGTAAACTGAAAGAACAGAACCTTCCTTGGGTGGTCCCCTTACCATGTACAGGGATCCACACCAAAGGGGGAATGAGTGATACAGATCATCTTCATACATACTTGGTCAACATAACCAGTGATAAATCCTGGAAAACTGAATGATCCCAATGAATCAAAAGTTGTCGTCTAGCATCACTTAAGGCATTAGAGTTAGAAACACAACACTTCAAAACCTTTACTGGGCATAACAAATGATCGAGACCTGATCAGTCATAAAGGTAAAAATTAGTGATTAGATGAAATGGTAAAAAGGATTTATCCCCTTCCCTGGCTACCAGTGTATTACAGAAGAAGAACCAGTTTGAAGACACAGGTTGAATGATAAAAATCCTGTTCACAATCAGGAAAAACCATTCTGACTGGTGATGTCCAAAAGCCAGCACCAACAGAAGTTAAATATTTATGGAAATGTGATACGTGATACGTGAGGTTAAGGTCTGAAACGGGTTTTGAGAATAGCCATTCAATGCAAGCTTTATATACGAGTTAAGTAACTGAAAATGTTATTTGGAACAAAGGACCTGAAAACTATATGAGGAAGCTGGACAGTAATGGGGATTCAAATAATCCATTTCTAGAGTATTGAATAATAGTCAATAAAATTGCCTTATACATAATCAGTGATGACGAGAAACCCACTTGTTGAGAAATTTATATGCAAAAACGGCTCGTTTGGGCTGAGAAAACACTTTACATAGAAGAGCGAACAACGTTTCGACCTTCTATGTAAAGTGTTTTCTCAGCCCAAACGAGCCGTTTTTGCATATAAAAATGCCTTATACATAGCAATTGTGTATAGCCTTTGTCAAAAGTTATGATTATCGCTTCTGATCAAAACAGGTTCAACCTCCTCTTAATATACCATGCTGATATATGTGTGCCATTTTTACTGATAAATGTCCATCATAGGGCTAAGCAAAGCCTGAGACAAATATGTGAAAACTTTAGAAAGTAAACCCTGAAACCATATGAAGGACCACATAACCTTCATTCTTGAAGCTTGACCTTCTGTATAACTGAGTATAAGATGTCAGATCATGACTGCTTCAACAGGAGTGGCCAAAGAGGAAGCCAAAGATATGAGCACTCCTATAAGTGTTGCAAAAGCAGAAACTAGGGCTTAGCTGCCAATCCAATGCTATCAAGGAACCCAACAATTTGGAATGAATCATCGCTAGTACCATGGGTAACATAAGAACCAAGAAGAAGGCCTAGATGTGTAATACCATACCATCCTAATGGAATACATCTGTTGCCTAAGTCTGAGGTTGAGGTAACATAAACCAAATTACTAGTAGTTGGTTGTTCCAATGAGTGGCCAGTGCACCAATCATCAGTGTTCCAAAATGAGAGCTAGTCCAACAAAAAACCTCAAGATACAACATCTATTCTGTCAAGAGAATCAAATTAAGTTTATCATTTAACTAAAAGCACACTCTTCACTTACACATTAAGATTTTTTATCTGTATATACTTATTCAGCACTTAAAGTTAAATTTGACATTGTGATGTACAATGGCCTTTGAGGTGAATTTCCTCTGGATATGGCAGATTCACTAAGTTTAAAAGGACTGATATTTTTTTATGATCAGGGCATGTTCTGAATGTTTGTTTTTTAAATGGATGGGACAACTATAATGGAAATGTTACCTCACAGAATTAGGTCAAGAACTCTATTTCTCTTGAGAAGTGATATTATAGAAGTTTAAAGAATTATAATACAAATCAATAGGATAAATAGCTACATCTATGAATTCTTTCTGCTTGTTCTGAAAAAAATAGAAGGAGAAGACAAGTTTAAGATTTGGTTAAAACATGCTAGGTTCCAGTTCACATCAATTTTTTTTACAAATAAATGATCAGGGATTAACTGTTGTCATCTGGCACAATTTCCTGGAAAATAAAGTAATTTTTTTGTTTTTCTTGAAAGTGGGTGTACAGAGGAAGTTTTGAACAAAATAAAATGTTCCATTATTGTCCTTATGTTAAATTCATTCACAAGTCCAGATTATGCTGTATTATTTTTCTTATAAGGTACTGGTCTATAACAGGGATTCTCAAACCAGTATACAAAGCTCATATCATGGGTGCATAACACAATTAATATAAAAACATAATAAAATTTTATCTCAGCTTCCTATGTACGTATATACACAATACTCTCGTCACTTATGGACTCATCATCTGCCTCCATAGTCTTGCTAATGTTTTCAAATTGATAAAAACTGTACCACACATTATTCACATGTGTCAGAAAAACAATCATATCCTTACCATTACTAAGTGAGTGTTTATAATAGTAATTTTTGTTATTAGGTTTTATCTCATTTTTTTTATTTTAGCTAGCTCTGGGTTTGTACTTCAAAAAAAAATTAAATAGAAATTCATACAAGAGCCAGAAAAGTTTGAGAACTACTAACCTATAGAATAATTTCACTTAGAAATTACAGCATCAAACAGGTTTGTGAGATTGAATGAGCATTTAAAAGATCACGGTTGGAGATAAGAAAAGGGAGTTTCTTTACATAACTTGGAATATTGTGGTATTACTTCTAGTAACAGTACTACTAAAAAAACATGGATAGCCTAGATGAAACAAATAGTTAAAAAAAAAATTATGAAATACCCTCATGGCAGAAAGGGCAAGTATTTTTGATGGAACAGGGTGTCAATCCACAACCCCCACACTGTGAGTCATGTGGTCCAACCACCTGGCCATGCTAGACTAGCAAAGGTTGCCAGGTTTTTATTGTTTTTTGTCAGTACTTTTGGGTATATTATAACCTTTTATTTTCTATGCTTTAAAAGTAATGTATATCTGTATAAATAAATTTACAGTTCAACAGTTTTTGTACTATTGTCAACAAACAAAAGTTTCAGAGTTTCAATGGTATTTCATTTTGTACGCTATTCTTATTCTTCATGTTTTGGTGTATTCTGCACAATCACTAACTCATTGCACAGAAAAATATCAAGTAAGGTTATTTTCATGAGTAATCATGATTTGGGGTTAAACAAAATATTTATCCATCCATGTTAATAACCACACGCCACGAAAAGGGTGGCTAAAGTTCCCTCAAAATAAATAAACATTTGCTTTTACTATGTTTCAACAACAGGCAAAATTTCAAACCTGGTCATGTCTTCATAATACTCTTCCATTCTGTCAATGTTACTAATGGTATTACTTTTACTTTTTGTACTTCAACTAAATTATACTTATAAGTTGTAGTTACATGTTTGTAAATGCAAACATATAGTATGGTACCTATTATAATAATAGCTATTCAAATCTAGTATCAGTGACAGTATCATCTATGTATAAAAGAATGTTAATCAGTTATATGTATTAACTCTTCAATGTGCCTTAACTGCCCTCACCCTTCCCACCTGAAAAAGAAAAAAAACAAAGGCTAACTGTAATTCGAACAAAGTCCTTCACTCAATAGAATTTTACATACATGTATAAACCTAAAAATCACTACAAATGTTCCCATACATTAAATAATTGGAAATAACAAAATTATAGAATTTTAAGTTTTACCAGACTTATATTCGTCGTACTTACAATTTCACTCGCATCTTTCTCTTGTTTCATCCACGATATCTCTAACTAACGTTAACTTGTTCATGACATGTATGTTATCAATATATACGATAGGTCATCAGCGTTTAGCCTGTTTACCTACGACAACACTTTTACACAGAAGATCAAATTAACAATAACTAAAGATATTTTCGGTAATCCTCTAATGTAAAATAACACATTTTCATAGAAATTAATGTATACTATAACTTTCTTGTCAATTACAAACGCGGTATTAATCTAAGTTATTCTACACTAATGAGTCCAAAATAACCAATAAGAGCCAGTTAACTAAAAACCTGAAAATACTATAAATTCGGTGAAATTATTTATTTTCGCAGCCTATACTGTATTGTTTTCCAAAACCTGATGAAGAATTAAAGTATGATTTGATTTTCCTGTATTATTTTTCTTATGAATTAATGTAAATTTTTGATGTAATATAATTTAAAATCTATAAACACCTTTATTTTCGAAATTTTAACTGCTCACACATGGTTTTGTTTACTTTGCATTTCGGAGATAGCTACCGCAAATTTTTCTACGTCCTCTCTGTATTCCTATGGAGCAGTAATAAGACCGTCGCCGGGCATGGCCAAGCGCGTAAGGCGTGCGACTCGTAATCCGAGGGTCACAGGTTCGCGCCCACGTCGCGTCAAACATGCTCGCCCTCCCAGCCGTGGGGGCGTTATTATGTTACGTTCAATCCCACTATTCGTTGGTAAAAGAGTAGCCCAAGAGTTGGCAGTGGGTGGTGATGACGCAATCGCTTGCGGCCCTATGTTCCTAGATGGAATCTAATGGTGATAACTAAACTAATTATAGTAATTTATAAGTAATAAAACGACTTCTTGGGCTACTCCGTAACTAAATAGAGGGATTTGACTGCCATTTTTTTAAAGTACTTTCTGGTGCAGAAATCGGTTTTACAGAAATGTATCGTAAGCCCTTATGCATTATAAATGTGTATCTAGTATGCTAAGTTATTGCTAGCCATTAGAAAATCTTCAGTCTACTTCAAGAGATAGGTCTAATAATATTGGTTTCAACTCTGAAGAAACTTAGATGCATTGTAAAATCTCATCCGTATTATCTCCACCAGTAATTGTTTATCTGTTGCTAATAAATGTATCTCACCTCCCTGAGTGGCATAGCAGTGTCTTCAAACTTATACGTTACAAACCTAGTTTCGATACCCATGATGAGCGGAATACAGATAGCTCTTTATGTAACTCTATCCTAATAATAAACATTTTATTTACCACAACAACGCTTTTTTAATACAAATTAGCTTTATTCCCTTTTATTTTACTCAAATAGGTTCATTTACACATTTATTTCAATTTACTTACCCTTTATTCCATAAATCACTGTACTGGGCAACCACTTTCACGCCGACTTTTCTCATTGTCATCCAATGGACAATATACCATTGTACCTCTCCTTTCCAACAGTAAATGCGCATGCACTTTGTTTTTGTAATGATCAGTTAACTGTAGGCTCTATGTATTCAAAAACTTGAAATAATTTCGCGCAAAGTTACACAAGTACTATCTACGCTAGCCGTCCTATATTTAGCAATGAAAGACTAGATGGAAGGCAGCTAATCATCACCACCCACCGCCAACTCTTGAGCTACTTTTTTACCTATGAATAGTGAGATTGACTGTCATAATATAACATCTCCACACTTGAAATGGCGAGCATGTTCGGTGGAACGGGAATTCGAACCCGAGAACCTCATACTGCAAGTGAAGTGCCCTAATCACTAAGATATATATATCTAATCATTTTTCACTGCATTTTCATGAGGGTGTCTCATGTTTCTGGCTTAAGCAAACTCAGAAATAACATATTTCTAATAATGCCAAATGAATTCTTGAAGGTTTCTTAAACTCAAATATTAAATGAGAAAATTCTTTGATTTAATGAAATAATTTTTAACTGTGAAGAAACAAAATTAATTGATTAGATTGCTATTTTAGATGAACATAAATAACAATTGTACGTTATCTTATACTAATATATTTTTAATATGCAAGAACTACATAACTTATACTCCTACAGTATATATTTCGTATATTTAAACATTTTGTTTGTTTGTTTTTTAATTTCGCGCAAAGCTATTGACCGTCACATTATGCCGGGCCCTAAAACATTTTAAATTTCCTTCAAGTCTAAATATGGAATAAACTAAGTCTAATTAAAATTAGGTGCAAATTCAAGTTACATTTTATAACTTGACCAGTCAAGTAGCGTATCTGCTGCTTTATGGAATATTTGTGAAGCATTTGCGGCATTTTACGATATTTTCAGGTGCTTCAGGAGTAAGAAGTATGAACTTTATAAAATTCTATGTTCAGCACACATATATATGGAATATAAAGAAATATTGTACACTTAGTGAAAGCATAAGAGAAGTTATATAATGATGCTTAACTAATAAAGGAAATATGTATGTTAATATAAACTAAAATGCATTCCAGGTGGTATGAAGAATTATTTGTTTGTTTTGGAATTTCGCACAAAGCAACTCGAGGGCTATCTGTGCTAGCCGTCCCTAATTTAGCAGTGTAAGACTAGAGGGAAGGCAGCTAGTCATCACCACCCACCGCCAACTCTTGGGCTACTCTTTTACCAACGAATAGTGGGATTGATCGTAACATTATAACGTCCCCACGGCCATAAAGGCGAGCATGTTTGGTGTGACGGGGATTCGAACCCACAAACCTCAGATTACGAGTCGAATGCCTTAACCCACCTGGCCATACCGGGCCCCAGAAGGAAACCAAGAAAAACATATGCAAAAAGGTTGCCAATTTATCGTCTTCGATCATAACCAATTACTGAATTAATTTTAGTTCTCGTGATGTAATGACTTACCAATGTTGACGCAAATGTAAACGAATATTTGAATGTATTTATTAAAAACTTGATGTGATAACTGATATCAGTCACCGATTCAGTTCTTTATTCTAATTATAAACTTCCTCGAGTTAGTGATTTGTGTACTCCACTCGCAACTGTCCACCCCCGTTTAAAATAAATATATTTCTAACTGAAATTAAAGTCGAACTCTAAATGATTAGCCTACACAGCATCCACGTTACAAATTTATGCAATATTTAAAGTTTTTTGGAGCAAATAACAACAGGTTAGTTAGAGCAAAAATGAAGTAAGCGAGTCGGTTTAAGTAATATAGGTAGTGTAAGTAAATTTAAGTAATAAATAAGTAAACAGTACTATAGGTGAAGGTGCAAGGCTGCATACTTGTCCATACAGAGATGTGCTCATAAATGATCTGAGAGTGATGTTCCACTGTACACTTGATGAAGACATTGAGACTTTTATCAATGTGTTAAATAAAGCTGCTAGAGCTTCTGGGTGTACTGATGCTAAAAAAACAGATATTTTAAGACGTTGAATGGTATGAAAGGCAAAGTATTACATTAGGGCTTATAATGAACTGCATGAAAATGCAGATTTCCTGTGTTTTGTGCACAAGTTAGTAGAAGAATATAAGTTTTGTTTTGAATTTTGCACAAAGCTACATGAGGGTTAGTACTGTAGGGTTGGAAGGAAGGACGCTAATCAACACCACCCACTGCCCAATCTTGGGCTACTCTTTAACCAATGAATAGTGGATTTACCATAACATTATAATACCCTTATGGCTGACAGTGTGAGCACATTTAATTTGAATGGGATTCAAACCAGCAACCCTCAGATTACGAGTCGGGCATCCTAATGACCTGGCCACAGTGGGTCACGAATATAAGGAAGCAAGAAACACCAAAAAACACTTGTGACACAGATACATTATTTGACTCAACAAAGAAGAGAGTCAGTCAGAGTTTTGGGGCATGAACTACAAGAGCTATGAAACAGATTATACAAAGCTTATAGACATCCAAGTGAACTGGTGATACAAGGTACCTTGAGGTCATATTATTGAGTTTAATGAGCAATATAACTTTCAGAAATGTAAATGGAGTAAATATACCTGATGCCACTTCACTGGATGTGAGCAAAATAATTATAGGAAGAACTACAAAAGAAACGATAAAGCAAGTTGGCAAAAGAAACAGAACAAATCCAACAGCTTTAAATATTTTAAATGTAGAACGATAGGCCACATGACAATAAAATTGCTATCAAAAAAGAAATGATCAGATAACATAATTATGGTATTAAAGGCTACATAGCCAAAATTTACAAATGTTCACAAAAGGCAGAAAACAGAAGATCCCCAATGACTGGAATTTTTAACAGAAAGTTCTCAAAAAATAACAGTAACCCAATGTAGAGAGAGTCAAAAAACTCAATTCCAGTTATAATTACAAAACAGAGTTAGAAGTGGTTCTAGCTGTATGAAATAAGAGATTGAGTGTCTGTAGTGTTATTGAAGTTAATGAAGCACATAACTGGTGAATAAAAATCCAACATTGTTAAATAATGCTTGGAAGAAGGTTTCTAAAAGTATCCTAGCTTCAGTAACAGGGCATCCTGTTAAAACACTGAACAAGTATACTGTTCAGATGAAAATACAAAACTTAAAGATAGAACACTCATTCTTACATTTGTAAGCAGATAGCTTAAAAACAGAAGGTATTATAGTGCAAGATCTCTTACGGGCTTATAACACTGAATGCTTCTATTAGTTAGACAGTGTTACAGTGTTTGCCACAAGTTTTTAAAAATATTTAGATTTTGAAGGGCAACTCTAAAAATTAACCATGCAAATGTCAATTATTGAGAACATAAGTGTAATTCTTAATTCACATAATAACCACAGATGGTATAAAACCTAGCCCTTGAAAGATAAAATTTTACAAAAACTAGTTATCTAAGCTTGTGAAACACATTTGTGCATTTCTACTTGGGCTACTCTTTTAACAACGAATAGTGGAATTAACACTCACATTATAACGCCCCTACGGCTGAAAGGGCGAGCATGTTTGGAGGTGCGGGTACTCGAACCCGCGACCCCCAGATTACGAGTCGAGTGCCTTAACCACCTGGTAATGCCAAACCTTTATTGTAGAAAGTAGCAGGACTAAGTTAGTATAAGCACTGTATGTGGTTGGAGATGAAAAGTTAAGTTATACTTTTTGTCCCCAAAGTAATTAGAAAGAGTGTTAGAGGAAATTTAAATAAGATCAGCCCCACACTTACAAGCTGACTTTTCTCCAACGAAGATGTCTAATGTCCTCGTATAAATGCAAACTTTCGAAGTTATTTCACTGAAGTTAAACGGTTTGTAATGTTCGAAATCTGTAAACTTTCTTGGTAAAATATCTGTAGTTTTCCAATTAATAAGCGTTTATCACTGTTGTTGCTTCCGAGGTTTATAGTATACCGAATGTAGTAAGCCAACGATATTATTAAAATATCTTCTCGTGTATTGTGATTTACAGATTTCAAGACGAGGTTTTAGAATGTTCAGTTAGCAACATTCCTGGCAATCCCCATTGTTTATTCTTACGCTAAAGAATGTCCTACAGATTTAGAGAACAGGCGGAACTTTTGCAGTACACATAATGTAGATTAAACTGAAACAAACACAAGTAGTAAAATAAATACATTATGTGAAATCCATTACACCTACATCCTTAGAAAATTTAAAATTGGCATATAATTTTTAACTAAGATATTATATACACACTTATACCACTACATTAAACATAGTACATTAGCAAAGTCCTCTGAAGCTGGTACATCTTGTGGTCTCCATTTTCTCATGAGCATACCATTTTTGAAAAAGCAACCATATGAAACTTTCTCCGATGCATCTTTTTGGGAGTACATATTTAAACAGCTAAGAGATCTGTGAATCCTTTTCTTACTTGGTGATCAGTTCACTTTTAGCAAATAAAACTACACCAACTGAACCAAGTCCCCCACATAAGTCATTGTCATTCATCAAGGAATTGCCAGAAGGAAAACTATTCACAAGATCCCCATCGGATCCAAATATATATATGAAGCAAATCTATAATGTCATTCTCTGACTATCATGTCTATCACTTGTTTTGGGCTTAATTTCTTAGCCTGACCACGAGTCATAGCACATGAGGATTCTAACATATTTGGATTCTACTTAACACGGCATCATTTTAGATGAAACAGTAACTCATTCTTACCTCTTTTTTTCTTTGTGGACCAAGCGTGTTAAGGCGTGCGACTCGTAATCTGAGGGTCGCGGGTTCGCATTTCCGTCGCGCCAAACATGCTCACCCTTTCAGCCGTGGGGCGTTATAATGAAACGGTCAATCCCACTATTCGTTGGTAAAAAAATAACATAAAAATTAGGGACGACTAGCACAGATAGCCATCGAGTAGCTTTGTGCGAAATTCGTAAAACAAACAAACAAGCAGTATTGTGAAGCTGACAAGTTCACGATAGCATATACAAGTAGTCCAAAATTTTAATACTCGCTTAAAGGTTTGAATTTTATCATTGACAACAAATACTGTCAGTTGTTTTCCTCGAAGTGATAGGCTCACTTAGTTCATTTTCGAGAAAATGTCTGCCAAATACCCAAGTCGAAATAGCCATAGTTTGTCTGTCAGTCGTTCTTTCAAGTAAAAATGGTGTTCCATGAAAAAAAGCGGCTAGTTCAGTTCGCAACTCAAACAATCGCACAAGTGCTTTTCTTCGAGAAAACCATCGTACTTCGTTATGCACCAGTAATGCTTTATGCGAACTTCCCATTTCTTCGCACAGAACATTAAAAATTCGTGTTCTCAAGAGTCGAGATTTAATAGAATTAATAATTTTTACTGCTTCGTCAAGGACATTCTCAAGTGAAACTGGCATTGTTTTTTTACCGCTAGTGCGTGGCGGTGAAGAATACAACGACTCGAACGAATAGTACAGTTTGGTAGCTTGTTTTTTTTGTTTGTTTTTGAATTTCGCACAAAGCTACTCGAGGGCTATCTGTGCTAGCCGTCCCTAACTTAGCAGTGTAAGACTAGAGGGAAGGCAGCTAGTCATCACCACCAACTTTTGGGCTACACTTTTACTAACGAATAGTGGGATTGACCGTCACATTAATACGCCCCCACGGCTGAAAGGACGAGCATGTTTGGCGCGACGGGGATGCGAACCCGCGACCCTCAGATTACGAGTCGCACGCCTTAACATGCTTGGCCATGCCAGGCCCAGTTTGGTGGCACTGCCTTGATTAGTGCTTAGGCGCCAGCAGTTTTACCCACCATTGCTTTTGCACCATCAGTGCAAACTTTAACGCAGTTGTTCCAGGATAAACCATAAGATTAAAATAGTTATTCATTGTACTGAATATTTCAGCACCAGTTATGTTTGTTGGCAAGAATTTACATAGAACAATATCTTCTTCGATGGTTAGTTGGTGCTGATACTGGACGAATACAAGCAAAACAACAAGCCACGTTTGTTGATGTAAGGTAAAAGTAAGATTCTGCAGACAAAAATGTTACATGAATGTAAAATGTATTTATTTCTAGAGTAGGAAAAAATCCAAATTTATCGACTATACATATTAAAATTCATTTAAACCCCAAATAAATTCAATGAAAGTTTGATTCAGTAGTCATGTTTGCAGCTAATTCTTTAATTCAACGAGCTACTGTATTGTTGGAAAGTGGCACTGCTGTGATTTATTTTACTGACTTTTCATCCAACATGCATTCAGCAATGTCAACTCTACAAGGTTTTATTAGTCTCTCAGCTGTTGTGTGCGCTTTTCCAGCCAATGCATTAAGATAACTTACCCTGTAAGATGCTTTAGTGGCTTTTTTCATTTCTAGCTTGAAAAACTGTAACAACTAATTTTTAACTTTTAAAGAGCTGATCACGTCCACATTTAAAATATTCAGTTCCTTTTTCTTTAGGCCCGGTATGACCAGGTGGATTAAGGTGTTCGACTCGTAATCTGAGAGTCGCGGTTTCGATTCCTCATCGCACCAAATGCTTGCCTTTCAGCCGTGGGAGCATTATAATGTGATTGTCAATCCCACTATTCATTGGTAAAATAGTAGCCCAAGAGTTGGCGGTGGGTGGTGATGACTAGCTGCCTTCTCTCTAGTCTTACACTGCTAAATTAGGGACAGTTAGCGCAGATAGCCCTCGTGTAGCTTTGCGCGAAGTTCAAAAACAAAACAAACCTTTTTCTTGAAACTCTGAATGATTGGTCTCAAAATGACGCCGCAACTTAACTGGCACCATAATACTATTTGACAATTTTCTGTTGCATAAGACACAATAAAGTAAATTATTAACATCTATAAAAGCGAGGGGGAGATAGCTTTCGTCATATTTTCGTTTTTTTAGTTGCAGCTTCGCCCAGTTTCTTTGGAGTAGAATCCTCCCTTCCATGAGTCAGAGTACTTTCTGATATGTCAGTTTCATTTTTTTCACCATCTTTGGACGTAGACGGTGCAGATGTGTGTTGAGAAAGTGCGTCTTCTAATTCTCTTTTTTAAGCCAACGATCCATCCTTAAATATAAGAAAACTATTTCATAAATTTGTTTGTTGTTGAGTTTCCCGCAAAGCTACACGAGGGCTATTTGCGATAGCTGTCCCTAATTTAACAGTGTAAGACTAAAGGGAAAGCAGCTAGACATCACCACCCATCTCCAACTCTTGGGCTACTTTCCAACGAATAGTGACATTCACCGTCATATTATAAAGCCCCCACGGCTGAAAGGGCGAGTATGTTTGGTGCGACGGGGATTCAAACACGCGACCCTCAGATTACGAATCGAACGTTTTAACCCACCTGGCTTTGCCGGCTATTTCATGAATAAATTTTCTTTTATTTTAGAATAAAATATAATTAAATTACAAAATAATAAAGGTTTTATTAAACGCTGGTTTGGAAGATTTTTCATCTCTAAGTACTGTCCACTCTACCTTCGAAAAGTATGTCCAATGCACTTTCTGTCCACTTTCGAATTTTACCATCAGTTGGAAATTCCCGAGGAAGCCAGAGTAGTGAAACGCAAAACAAATAAAATATTTATTTTATTTTTGACGCAAAATCATGCAAATTTGCTGTGTATAACCGCAATTCAAAGTGCATTACAAACGTTTAAAACTCAAACAATTAATGATACTATTTTAAGCGAATGAAACTTCCCAACACGAGAGGGAATAGTGAAGATAATTTAAAATATTTTTAAATTAAACTAATTGCGAGGACAAGAAATGGTATAATTTCCTTCTTGCGTTTAATTTTAGTGAAAAGTTAATGGGCAGCTGTTTGCGTTATAATCAACATTAATGTAGTGTCTGTATCACATTATTATAATCTATGTAGCATAAGTATAGACTATATATAAATTATATATAATATAGCACAGGTGTTAATATTATATATATAACCTACAGTCTATTCAAACTCACAAAATGTTATTTAAAATTATTATGTTTAACTTGTTTACACTATTAGCATCCTATACATAAGTTTTATATTACGTTTTAATAGTACACATCTCCCATTTATTATATATATATATATATATATATATCTTTCCCATTAACATTAAATAATTTACACCAACTATGTGGACAGAATAAATGGGAGATGTGTACTATTTTATATATATATATAGAGAGAGAGAGAGAGGGAAAGGTTTTTTATGAATTGAGTATAGTTAATTTAAAAATTAAAGTTCTAGGAAAATGCAACCTTTAAACACCCAGTGCACTCTTGTGACAGCATTAAACTTTTGATTATTTTCAGTTGTATTTAGGGTGTTGACATACTACAGAATAGCTTGGATTGATTGGTAAGTTGAACAAATATTTGGCAAGTAACCGTTGTCTATAGTTAGTGCAAGATAACATATTAGTAGAATCATAATTTAGATCAAATGTTTAATATAGATGTGACTAAAGCAAAGGATCTTGGCATAATAGTAATAAGCCATTGAAGCAGCGTACTGTTTCTTCTGGTGAGGCTAATAGAAATTCAGGATGTATATACAAATATTTATTGTAATTATCTCTTTCTAGAAGTTGCAAGTTAGATGTCACTTGGAATAATGTGTGTAATATTGGTCTTCTTATCTAAGAATTGGAATTGACTTACTAGAAAGGATTCGGTGGATGGCTATGAGAGTGTTCTAAAAAATGAAAGGATTACCTTATTCAGATAGGTTGAGATAAATTATTTTTTCTTGAGAAAAGAAGAGTAAGAGATAATCTATTTGAAAATTATAAGATTATCTACAGAAAAGACAGGATAATAGCCTGAAAATAAAAAGATGAGAAGACCCTAGTTTTCAAGTTTAAAAAAAAAATGCATGGTAGACTCCAGAAGATGACAGTTTTATTTTTCTAATAAGGTGACTGAGTTATGGATTTGAGTTGCTGTTAACTTTAAAAGAATGTTAGTGTTTTACAAGGGTTTAATAAGGTAACTGATGATTTTTTAATAACAAAACAAAAGGGTGAACTTCAATTTTTACTTTTCCAAAGGTAGATGTACAAGGACAGACCTGATTGATCAAATGGTGCTTTATTACCTGAAGTTTATGTTGTAGTAATCAACAACCTGGTATTTCATGCTGTTATTTTTTAGGTTAAAAAGAAAGTATCAAAATTTGTGAATTTTGAACCAAGGTTAAATGAGGTAATTATATCTTCAATAAGATATATAGTAAAAGGAACATATCATTTAAAGTAATTGAGGCTGTAACTTGTCAATAGTTTAAGAAAGTGGCTGATAAATGTTTGGGGCATAAGGGATGAATTAATGATTAGTTTTCTGTTTATTGAAGGATGTTTGGAGTTGGGACATTCATCATTGGTAAATATCTTCTTGGTGTCCCATTATTTATTTACAACATTTAGTTTCTGTAACAGGAATGCATTTGGCATCTAAAGGAACATTGTATGGTGAAAGATCAAAAACATTAGTCTTAATAGCTGTATATTTTGGTTTAATTTTAAGCTGTAATCTAAGGTATTTTCAGTTTCATTGATATAAATAATGGGCTATATTTTCATTCTACAAAATTTAACACTCAGCCAAAATTTGTCTTGCATGTAAATTGGCTTGTAGTATTACCTCAACTGTAATACAAACTGTATTTGTTAAGTTTTAAACTAGAGGAATGTTACTGAATGTTCTTAAACATATTGTAAACTTGAATATAGGAAACAATGTGTAAGAGGTTGAAACTTCATGAATATTTACATTTTAAAAGTAACAAGCATATCAAAATTTACATACATTCTCCTCCTAATCATACTATTCTCACCATTAAGTACAAAAAAGGTTATACATCAATATTACAATCATAAACATCTCCATCAGATCCCCTCTGTTATTTTTTCAAGAGAAAATATTTCTGAAATTTTAATCTGTTGTGATATGACAACCTTTCCATCCAAGGAATAATTCTAGTAGCCTTAGTCTCGACCCTTTTCAACAGTTCAATGTCTTTTCTAAGGTAAAAAGCCTGAGACTAAATGCAATATTCCAAATGTGACATCACCCTATTTATCCTATTTCTAGCAACAGCACACTGCTTGGATGGCTTAAGAGACTGATCAATCACAGCACCAAGATCATCTTTTTCATCACACTTTTAAAGTTAATCCAACCAAAAAAATTATAGTCATCATTCAAATTATGATATTCCACATGCATTAAGTTCTGTTTATTATAATTAAAAGCCATCTACAATTTACTTGCCCAGCTCGCTAAATAATAAATATCTTTTTGTAAAGCAAGAGCATATGCCCCTCAGTGTTAGCAACACTGAAAATCTTAATATCATCATCAGATTTGTATAATTATTCATATTGTGTATGAATGAGTGACTAATAAATAAAATACCAGAGGTAGTAAAATGGCACTTGTTAATTATTTATTTATATGTGATGTAGAAGATGCTTTAATGTATTGGAAAATATTATTTTTTATTGTATCACCACAGTATATTAAGAATATAATTGGTTTTATAATGAATTTCTTTTATGATGATATAAAATATATTATAGGATAACAGGAACTGTATCAAAGAAGATTGTCAAACTTTGTTTACTATAACAGTTTAAAAAAGTATATTATTTTTGTAGGAAGATTGTGAATAACATTTTATTTATGCTTGTTCGGCTTCCAGAGATCTTGTTAGGAAGGAAGGAATTTTAAGAAATTTTACACATACAGTTATTTTTATTTAAATATATATATGTATAGAAAGAGAGAGCAATAAACACTGTTTGCCAGTGATATATTTGGCTAGGCTGTCTTCAGTAAAACTTGTGAATGTAATTGAAGTCTAAAAAGTTTATTACAGTTGTACAAGTAGCCTGTTAGTTTTTACTATTATCTAATTTTGTATCTATATACAATCAGTTTTAGGGTATATATGAAGCACTCAAGTAAGGTATAATAAAATGTTTTGGGGAATTGGTCGTTGAAATGTTGTTCAGGTATTTTGTCAGATTACCTGTTAGAATGATAAATTTTACTCCTACACATAAACTGCAACTCTGTTTTCATATGATTCATTGGAAGTTTGAAATTAACACAAAATTGTATCTTGTTGGACATCATTCATTGTATCATTTTATCTTATACTGACAAATAAAGGGCAAGAAAAATGTCAGGCTTAAAAGGAAATTGCATCAAATTGATTAATGACACTTTTTATTATTGTAGTAAAGAATATCTGTCATCTTACTTTTTTTCATGTACACTACCAGACTGCTTACTTAAGTTTTACATAATCTTATATTTTGTGTATTGTAGATTGTACAGTATTTATATTTGATTTTAAAAGCCAAGATCATTGATAGTATTAATGATGATTTCCATGATATTTACACAACAGTACTGTTAAAGCTAATATAATACTATTTTTGCTTTCCTAAGATTCTTAAAAAAATTTTTATTTGATTAAAAAACTAGAAATTTTTTTTTGTGAAACATAAAATCTCATCACATTAAACAAGTTGTATTTTAAATTGCTACTTTATTTATTAAAGTTAAATAGATATTTCCTGCATCATGACTACTTTATTGCATATTGTTCATTGTTTCTAGATTTTTCTGCATAACAGTAAAGGATAAAATGTAATTTGTTTCCTATCAAGGACTGTAGAATTAAAAGAAATATTGCTTTTGGATGTGAACATAATTTTTGTATCTTTTATTTTTTTAATTCCTCAAAAAAAAAAATTTGTAATATTAGGAATTAAAATTTTTAAACAGGATGGCATATTCATTGTTTTAGTCTATTAACAATAAAGAAAATAACAATTTAGCTAAATATTGCATGACTGTTAGTTATATCATCTTTAGTTTGTTTCTTGATAATATTGGAGCTTAGAAGTGGACAAAATCCAATTATTATGACTTTTTGGGTGTTAAGCTTATTGAGTTTGTGGTTATAACACTGGAAAACTTTTCAAAACTGATCAAAGTATTATTTGTTGGTTTTGTACGAATTTAATGATACATACAGACTGAAATGTAAAATTCTTCTGGTCATGAAAATTTATTGTCAATTACATTCTAGAATATCTTAATTCCAAAATATTTGTATGCTACTTTTTATTTTTTGACCTTTTTAAGGATCTGCAACTTACAATAAAGAAAAGATATGTGGAAAGGAAAACTTTATCTTTCCCATCTCTACATCATTCAAATTTTTTGTTTGAGGCACCAGAAAATCAAGATAAATGTAGTTATATTTTTAGGAGAAAAATATGTAAATTTCAACCACTGCTCTGAATATTATGATTTGGAAAGAATGGAACATGGAGTTTCTGATTGGTGTGGACATCTCAAGAAATATATTTTGGTATGTATATATTTTTAAGATTTTTGCTTCAAGAATCTTTATTGTTAATGAACAGTTTAGTTGCAAGTTTTTCTTTTTTTTGATTATTAAAAAAAAATTACTCTTGGGAAAGCATTTTCTTTTAGAAATGTTTAAAACTAACACTGAAGTATAGAAGCTTGCATTAACCATAACTTGCAGATATTCTTCTGCTTCATTTCAAAGATAAAGACTTGCTAGTTTTCTTTGTTGTTGATCTGCCTAAACCTCCCTCTATAGTTGTATAATGTGTAAAAACTTCTATGCAACAATATTTTAAAATATTTAACATCCTCTAACCAGAATATTCAAGTTCATATCTATTCAGTGACACATATTTCTTGTGACTGAATAGCCAATATTCATTCCTGCTTCCTTGTCTCTTCACATTTTTACTACTTGCAGTTCTAAAGTGAACCAAATATTGTGTCCTGTGGTGAATTTGCACAGTTTAATATTATTGGATATACTAACACATCATTATGACTTCTGTATTGTTAGCCAGACACAGCTGAAAGAACAATATAATAAAAATAATAAATATGTATCATGTTATAATATTCAAGCTATTTAGTCTAAATACTTATGTTTTCATGATGGTAAGTTGTAGTCAGCCTAGAATGAAAAAGGCATGATATATATTTATTTCTTAATTTTTATGGTGGTTACAAGATTGGTTAAATCAACTTAACCTGTGCAGATTCATTAGTGAAAGTAACAGATAATATAAATAAAGTTTGTTTAAGAGATTTAACTGTTTTGACATTATAGGGATTCCACACATGAAATTTGAAACTTTTCTAATGTATAAAAAATGGTTTTAATCTTAACGTGTAAATTACTCTACATATTGCCTATCCAACATGTTTTAAAGAAAATAAAAACATTTCTTAACAAACCTTAAGACATAATAATAACAAAATCTGATATCATATCTACCAAAGAATTGTATTGTTTACTGATAATCTGCCAAACTTTATAAACATATGAGTACTAATATAAAAGTTATAGCATGAGAACTATAACAAACGCAAAATGGTCACAAGGTTGGTCTCGGGGACCAAGTTTGTGCTGAGTTAATTCCAACCCCTGGATGGGGCTGGCCTATAATGATGGCTAATCATGTTCTATTTCATCCTTGGTAGAGGAATTGTATTCTGGTTGAAGTGTGTACCTGTAGTGAGGTTCCCCACTTGCATACCACTCTTATCTTGGTATGTCCCTGTTTTATATAGATGCTTCCTGTATGGATAATACCTGCACTGGCCCCTCCACCTTCTCAATTTTGGATTCTAGCTATAGTGTCAGTGGATGGTATGTATGCTATGGAATTAACATTTTATTTACTGTTACCTGCTTTTTCTCCTCTTTTAAAGCTGGTGTTAGTGACTGGGATATTGTAACTCCGAAAAAAGTAATGAGGTGCAGAAATACAATACCAGAATAGAGAATGCATTGATGTGGGTGGAGTGATTTCCAAATTAGATATTGCTAAAGGCATTTAACTGGGGTCTTAAATCACTGAAGCATGCAATATGAATGCTTAGATAGACAAGGCCAATGTTGAAGCAGAAGTAAGTATTATCCATTATGCATTTTCAGTTTACAATAATATAAACTTGGGTAACTAAGAGATGACATTTTCTTGAAACATACATATTCCACATTTCTTTTGCAGGTTAGAAATGGGTTAAATTACTCATTTAATTTAAGCTTTCAAATGATCTCCAGTTGTATAGATACTGAAATTACTCTACTTTTTCTCATTTTTGTAATTACTGTAAGATGATAAAGATTGTTTTGATGATAAGACTGGAAAGAGTTTTTCGTAACAAACCAGTCTGTCCAGTGTTATATAAAAGTCAAACTAGGATTTTATTATTTGGTATAAAAGTCGATCAGAATAATAAAAAAAAATCAAGTTAATATTTAAAAAATAAATGTTGACAAGGTTTAAATAACCATAAAAATGGATTGTTTCTATGGTAGATTTGAAAACTAATAGATTGCAACTGACTGTTGATTTAAAAAAAAGAAAAAAGTATTGTTTCATTGGTTGTATTTATTTGAGAAAAATATTTCTGCTATTCTGATAAAGAGCAGTTTCTATGTAAAATTAGTGGAATAGCTTTATATTATAAAAACTACTAATCCAAGCTTAGATTTGGTTGTTGGTTTTTAAACTGTTAAATTAATCATTGTAGATATTTTATACCTTTTTAGTTATATTTGAGTCATCTTAATGCTTTTAATATTAATATGGATTATATTTTTCACTGTGGAGTGCTTCTAAGATATTATTCTTCACAAAGATTTTTTTTTATATTTGTTATATACAACTACCCTTAAAGGAAAATGCAGAGAGAAAAGGCTTGGACATATTAAGAATGGAAGTACTTGAAACAAGCTGTAAAAAAAGAATTTAAGAACAGCATATTTTTCTTAGTATGCAGCATAAACATAATGTTATTAAGGTGAGTCCTTATAATTGGTGGATCATCTGTGTTAGCTATCAACTTTTACTCTACATTTTATTGGGTGTTTTCATTATGTTTTCAGCTAGCTGTTAATTTGTTTAATGGATTTGCAGACTATGTTGTTATGTAGTTTCATTCCACATTTGAATAGACTGAAAGAGCAAAGTTACCAACTTTCATTGAACACTTTCTTAAATGTGCAGAGCTGACTGATTCATTTCAAACCTTTACGTCTGTAGTTGTATAAACTATACTAATTATATGCAGTTCAAGTCCCTTTTTTTTTTCATAATTACTTGTATTTCCTAAAAATAGGGGGAAGTGAATTGCATTGGGTTGAGTTAGAGGTTATTAAAAAAAAAAGTACCGAGGTTGAGTCATTTTGAGTTAGTGGGTATATAGGGAAAAGTCTTGTAATGAAGCTATAGACCACCACGTCAGAATGTGGAAGTTAATGAGAACTTGTATGATGATATGTGAATGCTACCTGAAAAAGAATTTGTTGTTATGGTAGATTTTAATTTCAGGGTTATTGATTGGGCAAATTTAGAGTCTGACAGTGAGGGGAATAGGTATTTGGAAATTGTTCAGGATACTTTTATACACCAACTGGTGATAGAACCTATAAGATACAATATTAGAATCCAGTGAGCATTTAAGTACAAGTATGATTAGGTTTTTAATTTTACAACATTTTCAACTGAAGAAGAATAGTGTATTGATTCTAATTTTGATGGAATAAAACATGATCTGGCTTTTGTAGATTAGACTAAAGAGCTGTTAGGGGTTCTTGAACAGATGTAGAACTTGTTTAGGGAAAAATGGATGTACATACAAAACATACATATTCCCCACAGAAACGCAAAAAGGGGAACAATAGAGCAGAATAAGCCAAGATGGTTAAGTAAAGATTTGAGAGATTATATTAGGGATAAACATGGTAAATTCAAGAAATTTAAACATACTAAGGAATTGAAGGACTATAGAAAATTAAGAGAGTTTGTCAAAAACGAAGTTAAAAAGACAAACTGTATATCAAAGAGGGTTGGCTGAGAGGGTTAAATCAAACAATAAGGAATTCTTTAGGTATATGATGGGTAAACAAACTGTCAGGATAGGGATTGGACCTTAATAATGATAGTAGGAAGCTGATCTTGGAAGATTGAGATAATACAGTTGTTAAATTGTATGTTCTCTTCAGTTTTATGAAGAAAGATAAAAGTATTATGCCTGAATCAGAGCACTTAATGTATGGGGAAAATACTGATTTAAGATATCATTGAAATTGTAAGAGAAAAGTTTGGAAACCTCAAAATTAGTAAATCCCTTGGACCAGACAACTTTTATTTTAGAATTTTTAAAGGAAATTTAAAAATTTGTTAACTGCTACCTAATATTTTTTATAGTCCATTGAGGAAGGGTATTAGAAGACTGGACACTGGCTGATGTTAGTCCAATATTTAAAGGAAGTGATAGACATTGCTCAAGCAATTATAGGCCAGTTAGTCTAACATTAATGGTTGTAAAGGTTTTGGAGAGTGTGATTAAAGATGCATTGAAGAGTCACTTAAAATCAACACAGTTTCACTAAGGGAAAGTCTTATTTAACAAATCTGGCATTATTTGAGGATATTACTGCAAAAGTTGATGGAGGAAACACTGTAGATTTGGTTTACTTTAGTTTTCAGAAAACATTTGATAAGGTGCTTCAGGAAAGACTTGTTACAAAATTAAATATGTGGGCATAGGAGAAATGCTATCAAATTTGGTAGAAAATTGGCTGTAGAATAGAAAGCAGAGCATAGTAATAAATGGAGCTAGATCTGAGTGGATCACAGCTGCAAGTGGTGTACCTGAGGACTCTGTACTCGGTCCTCTGCTGTTTGTGATTAATATAAATGACATTGACATTGAAGTTTACAGATGGCATTAAGATTTTTGGGGTGACTAACTGAAGCAAAATGTGATTTAAAAAAATCACTTAAGTCATCTAAACAGTGTATTGTAGCTAGCAATAGGCTAATAGAATGTTGAATGATGTCTGTAGAAATATTGAATGCAAGACAAGTGGTATTATTGTTTCACTCTATGAATCACTTGTAATGCTTCATTTAAAAAATAGTTTTTGGCTTCCCTCCTTAAGAAGGATGTTGAATTATTGGAGAAGGTTCAGAGAAGAGCTACTAGGCTGATACTTGGGATGGTGAGATTGTCTTAAATGTATTTCCTCTGAGAGGATAAAGATTAGAGGGGATGTAATTGAAGTGTTTAAGATTTTTATGGGTATTGATGATATTAATCCATTTAACATTTTTGTGTTTAATGGTGAAAACACTAGGACAATGGGTCATAAATTCAAATTCTGGCAGTGTAGGAGTCATCTACAGCTTGGACAGTATTACTTTTTAAACTGTGGCTGGCTTTTGAAATGAGCTGCCTTCAAGGGTGGTTAAGTCAGAAAATTTAACTGAATTGAATAAAAGATTGGATAAATACATGAGTAGTGAGGGGTTATTATAGTTGGGAGCCAGTAGGGACATCCTTCATGGGCTAAAAAGCTCCTCTTTGTCCCTTTAAAATTTTATAAATTAATACTATGCCCTTTTTATTGTTTCTTATCTATTTTGTAATTTTTAAAATGTATCTATGCCTATGTGACACTGATCTACATTGAATAATTTTTTTCAGAACTTGCTCATGAACATTTGTGTTTAACTAGTTTTTTTATCAGAGATCAGTAGTTGTAATTCTGTAGCTTTATTGTTCTACTAATAAATGTGGCTATTTCAGCATTTCATAGAAGAGTATAAGTAAGAATTCATCTTTAATGGATCAATAACTTCACTGTTTTAACTAGTGTTTAAGTCTTTCTAAGAACAGTTTTTTTTGTTAAGAATGGAGATTGTATTGATCTTACCAACAAACATGTACTAATGTTGAGGGGCTAATAACTTTGTTTTAACTAGTGCTTAACTGTTTCTAAGGTAATGGTATAGTTGGTCTCTTGTATTCTGGAAGATTGATGAAATTGTTCTAAAAAAAAATTTACTTCTTTGGTGAAAATATTCAGTTTTTCATTTAAATAAGGCTTATCCCAGTAATTTACTGTACATCATGTAATTATGTTATCTACTACATTTGTTCACTTTACTTTATTAGTTTTTGAGAGATTGTTTATAATAACAATAACAGTAAATTTTGTATAGTGTATAAACTAGCTGCTCATCAGTACAACAGCATTAGTACTTTTTGAAAATTTCATGAATCGTTAACATGAACACAAGTTTATTTGTAGAGGCAGTTATGGGTGGAATTGTGAAGAAATTGTTATCTCAAATAAAAGACCATCATATTAACAGTAAAAGAAAATCTAAACATTCGCTTCATTTTTCTAAGTTAAAAATTTTGCAGTACTGTCAAGTTTCGGTGTGTGGTGTTTCTAAAATAGTATTTTAGAATGCAAAAATAGCAGTGTAACAGTATTGATAAAATTATACCATTTAGTTCACTTATTTGACTTTTACAAATGTGTTACTCATTTGTTACAAGTTACCATGGTAAGTCGCATTCTGATTAAAATGAATTTCTGCTAATACTGTTCTGATAAACATAACAGAATTGATGTTGTTTCTTGTGTTTTGATTCCATTGATGTTTCTGACTAGTTATTGCAAACAAATTGATATTGTACCTCATACTTAAAAAAAAAAAAAAAAAAAAAGGATGTATATAAACTTCTCAGTTTTACATATGAAATGTACTTAGTTTGTTATATGGAAGATTGTGAATTGCTTCATTCCAATGAGAAAGACTATAAACATAAAATGCTCTGCATTAATCAGTCTCTGTTGAATAACTATGCAACATATGATTGAGGTGTCTCACTGTTTGTGTAGTAAATTATTATTTTGTTATTTATCTACTTTTTATATTTTTCACTGTCACATTTTATAGAAGCTGCTCTTAGTGGTTGTTTTAGTTAATTGGTTCCAGGAACTTAGAGTTTACTGGCAAATTTAGATTGTGTGACTCATGTCATAGTCTTCCATTTGTTGTGAATGACTACTTCCATTTTACCAAAGTTTCCAAATCTCTTGTCTAATGCAGTATACATCTGAGTATTTGTTTTACATGTATGCTTATCTTTCGTCTTGAACTATAGCAAAGTGAAAATTCAAGATTGTAAACTTCAGATCTTTTCTTGTACAAAATAACCCTAAATACAAAGCTTTGCTGCATGTTAAGATAAATATAAACACACACACACTAATAAACATTAGTAACATAAATATCACCAAATCTATTTTCTACACCATTATGCATGCATTATGTATGTGATGATGTGATGGTCAAGCTGATAGCCAGTCATGATAGATATACCATAGTTGGCCTGATGATGCATACTCCAGGCCATTTTGTTTTTAAAAGAAAAAGTATAATAAAAAATCTTGAAATATTAAAGTCAATATCAATAGATAGTACTTATCGCATTCTCTTTATATAAAAATTATTTATGGCCTACTGATAAATCTAACATGTTCAAAGTGATTTAACATTACTCCCCTTTAACAAGTGGCAAAATTCAACCCTTTACTGAGCCTAAGGATAAAACTATTGTATACAAATAATTAATTGCCGATCCTATTACTTCAGTAAAATAAACATATGAGTAGGGAAACTTATTAAGTAAATGAATTATTTTAGTGCAGCTTACAAATAGTTGAATGGCAACAAAAATTCCCTTACCCTCTCCACACTTGATTTTTTTATAACAAATTTGAAATTCTTATGTACCAACCTCATGAAGGAAGGAAGCTTACAGCAAATACACTGAGAAAAAATGTATTCTAAGTTTCAGATGATATTTTTGTGAGTTTAGTAATTTCAGGTTCAACTATTTACATGTTTTCATAAGTGTTTTGTATTTTTACATATGTTTTTTTTAAGTTAAAAATAGCTGCAAAGTTTCTGAAAATTTATGCATCTCTGACTTTATTTTGTCTAATAAAATTGTTTCACTGAAGGCAGAAAATTTTTATTTTAGCCATATGAATAAAAATTCCAACAAGAAGCCAAAAGTCAACAACTAATGCTGGAGCTTTATCTGTTTTTTTTTTAAAAAAGTTGATTTTATAATTTTTTTTAATACAAGTTTTATTTCAACATTTCGGTTTTTATTTTATTTTGCAGGAAATTTGTAGAAATACTTTCGCTTTTTTTTTGAAAATTTGATGTTGCACATTTTCTTAGTTACTCCTAGAATGCTTGCACCAGGGAAGGTTGATACTTGTGTAGGTTAATTTCAGTAGTAATTGAAGTTAAGGAGGGACTTTAATTCCTGTACTGTTTTGCTCCACTTATCATTGTGGTACTGTAATTGTAAAGACACTGAAGTAACTTCAGAAAACGATGTTCTAAAATATATAGTGGAAATTGAAAACAAAATCATATCATGTCATTACATCTAAAAAAAAAATAGTTGATTAGTATTTTAACCAATGTAAATTATATATTTTGCTTGCCCCACGTATATATCTTAATTTTTACTTGCACGTGAAAATCATCATGCTTATGTTGCTACAGAACTGTTATTTTAATTTTTATTTGAGTTGAATATATTTCATTATGGTATCAGAAGAGTTTTTATGGTTTGATGAGGCATGTTTAAGATATTAATGATATGATAGTTTTGTCTGTCAAACCTGCCCTCTTTATTTTATGGTTTCAAGATTTATTAGATCAAGACATGTCAATTTTAGATAGATTTTAGAAATAATCTGTGTTACTTTTTATCACTCTTGCTTTTGTTTGTGTTTATCCTATAGTCCTTTCAGGTACATTAAATTACCTAATGGGCTGTTTATAGTGTGGGAAGATATTGACAGTAATAGGATCCCAGAGGTGGTGTGTCATCAATGTTTGCTTTCTACATAGTTCTCAATCCTATAATTTCATTCTGCATTCATTCCCTGTGTTTTAGTGTTAACACATAGAAGATAGAATAAGATTGTAGCTTAATCATACTTTTAATGAAAAAGAGGAGATTATTATCTTACTCATGCTAAGACTTTTGAGTACAATGCTACTCGCTCTTTTATCTATTGCCCACTAGTGCATTGTAGTGCTGTAAGCCTACAATGATAAAAATTGGTTTGGTACCCTCTGTGGGCAGAGCACAAATAGCCCATTTTATAGCTTTTTGCTTAACAACAACCATTCCAAAATTATAAATTTCTTGGAATTCCAAAACATTGTAATTATGGAGAATAGGTTACAATCTGTAAATTGATAGTGGATTTTTTCAGACCACCAAAAATGCTATAGATTTTGTAGATGACCTCTTTCTAAATTCATAACATTATCTCAGCTGAGGACATCTTTAAATTATCATTTGTTCACAGATGTTGATGGAGATGTAGATCACCATCGACCAGGTCAGTACCACTATGTATGTCTCTTTTGGATGCATTTTACTTGGTAGATTATGTTAATATAACATGCTATTCATAGCATTATTTATATCTAAATATAACATTTAACTATTCACACAAGAAATAATAATCTAAGTTTTTATTATAATGAAATACTTAAATTAGATTTGGCAAATTTCAAGAATTTCATCTTTTTCTTCTAATTAATTTTTTTTGTTTTATTTATATAATAATGAAAATTTGGAGAAATATTTTAACTAACTGTTATTTTGTTGTTATTCATGTGATGTATTTCAAAATGTTTTAAAGCTATCTTGGAAAAAGGATGATTTAAGCTTTGGTTTTAAAGTAGTCCTAAGTTTGACACAGAAACTATGGCCTCTTTGAATGGATAGTAATACTGATTATTTTCCTAAGATTTCCTGAGAATAGGGATGGCGAACCCTTTTGAGAGTGTGTGCCCAAATTGGGGATAATCTTGAAAATTCTATCATGTACCCATGGTAATTTTTAGCAGGAGATTATCATATATTTTTATTATTATTATTATTCTGAATTATTTTAAATGAAACAGCTTTAGGAGTTACATGTTATTAATAACTATAGTAATTCACAAGAAATAAAATTGAATTAGTAACAATAATAATGGACTTCTTCTTAAGGAAAGGAGTCTTCTTGTTTATTTATGTTTATTCATTGTTTTACTATTAACAAAAAGCATTTTGTAAAATAATAAGCTTTGGTTCAAATTATGTGACATAAAAACAATAAAAAAAAACAATGAAGGAAAATAAACATATTTTGCTCTTAGTGAGACTTTTGCTGTCAGACCAGGCAATGACAGATATTTTATCTTTGTTGTTTTGAGAGCTATGCATGCAGCACTAGTTTCTTCAACAAGTCTACCCTTATAATTATACTTTACAAAGTTCATCACTGAAAATAATGACTCTCATAAATATGTTGATGAAAATACTGTTAGTACTGCCATTGCAACATTTTTCAGACAGTCAAAAGTTTCAAGAATATAATTCCAGAGTTTTAGAACCTCATTTTCTGCAATTTTCTGTGTTATTCCAGTCACTAACCAATCCCTTTCAATACTTCATAGTTGCAATTTTTTACCTCCAAATTGAACTGCTTTGTAAATCGGTAAGATCTCAATGCATATTTTTTCATGAATTTCAATGTCTTTCTTTTTGTTTTTTAGGTTTGGGAAATATTTAAAAGTGCTATTGTAATCATTATGTTTAAAATTTTTTTGGTTTGATTTCAGAAGCTTTTATGTTATCGAACATAACATGAAGTGTTTTGCCAGATCCCTGCAGTTTGGTGTTCAAGTTATTTAAATGTGATGAGAAATCTGTAAAAAACATCATCCTACAAATCCACACAACATCAAATAAGTCTTGACAAGAAAATTTTTCATTAGTTGTAAACAGAGGAATTTTCTCCAAACACTGAATAAATCATTTAAGGACAGAACCTTTTACTTAGCCACCAAACATTGTTGTATATAAGTAGTCCTGTGTATACAGAATTCTCCTGTCTCAGTAAATTCTAAAATTTTCTTTTTGTCAAAGTATGTGCAGAAATAAAATTAACTAGCTTAGTTACAATTTCCATCACTTCTTTTTAAAGCTTTTTAAAACCAGTTTTTGCATGCAAAGCCTCCTCATGTATAATACAATGACAGACTACCAGTGGATGTTCAACATATTTTGCAAACACATTTACAAAACCTGCTTCTTTACCTATCATGCTGGGGGCACCATCAGTTGTCACTGAAATTATTTTTGAAAGGTCAACCTGTGAATTGGATAACTCATTTACTACTGCCTTGCATATTTCAGTCCCTGTAGTATGTTCAGGTAATGTTACCAAGTTAACCACTTCTTTGCAGATTTAATCACCCCTACAAAATCAAGCAATAATGGCTAGCCTAGATAATGATGTAACATCAATGCTCTTGTCAAGAGAAACGAAAAGGAATTTACATGAACCAACATCTTTTGTTAGCTGTCGTGCTATGTTTGTTCCCATCTTTAATATTTTAACTTTTACTGTGTTTCTATTCATTGACAGTTCCTTAATGCACTGAATATTTTTTTATTTTTCTGGAAAACCATCAAAAAGAAAATGAGCACATTCTAGCCATGATTCTTTAATATGCTCCTCATCACTAAGTGGTTTTCCATGTTGAACAATAATCTTTGAAATCTCAAAACTAGCAGCAGCTAAGCTGGAACTATCTGAAACTAATTCCATCAAAACATTTGATTACATGATGTTGTCGATGATTTCTTGAGAAATGTGTTATTTTTGTTCTTGCTCACTCTTATCACAAAGCCATTTATGAACAGCTTTATAATGCTGCTTTACAGAGGTAGTCCTGCACACCACTGTTTCAGAACATAAGATGCATAATGCTTTATCACCCTCTTTGTTCATGCCAAATCTTTTAGTCCAAGATTTTTGAAAATCTCTGCTGTTGTTCCTTTCATTTGAACGTTTTTGTTTCTTTGCTGGTTGAGCTGGCATTCTGACAAGCTGAAAATGGTAAATACAGTTTAAAAATATCTTGCCAATTAACTTAAATGCGATATTTTAACTTTCCATAACATAACAGCAGATGAAAATTTATGTAATTGATATAAAAATAAATCTGTAATTAACTAACTAATAAATATGCATACCATGCCAAATAATATAATTTTAACAATATAACTCGTATACTTACTGCAAAAAAATAAATTCATATTTACCGTTATTATCACTAAATATCCAATATTCACTCCCAAACAGCAAAAAAATATATAAAGAGAGCGAAGCCAATACCAACAGTTTACTTCTACTTGTACTTAAATATTGATGTGTATACTGGGTCTGCGAAGAATTCAAAACGTGTCATCGGATGCCACGTACCCACAACCGTAAAGCTGGTGCCAAGAGGGTGTGAGACGTTTCCTGTGAACACTTCTCACTGCTCCCGGGTTGGAAAAAATCATTCGCTGTTGCATATGGCAATAATGATAATCATTATATATATATATATATGTGTGTGTGTGTGTGTGTGTATTGTTTGTTTGTTATGGGCTAGCAGAATCGTAAAGCGGCACTGCATGCTGTGTGCCATATAAAATGTTCATGCGTGCCACCTTTGTTGGGCATACGTGCCATAGGTTCGCCGTCACTTCCTTAGAACTTACTCAGAGTGTGAATGGTGGGTTACATGGTTTATGGTTTATTTCCACAAAAATTCACTCCACACTTCTGGAACCATAGATGTGCTAATAATAGTTACTGTAAAATTCCACTATTCACTCAGACAACATTAGTCCAAGAGTCGGTGATGTTGCCCAGCTGGTCTCCCGTTATTATGTAGACCCGACTACCCACAAGAAACTCTATGCGAGAAGTCTTTAAACAAATAAAAAGCAAAATGATGTTGTTACGTTTTAAGTAAGTATATATAATTGAATATGGAAGAATCAGTAATATCGAACAGATGAAAACATGACTGTCAAGTAACCTGAAAGACTGAAACTTGGAAAAAAATAATTACGTGGCATGTGTATTGAAACGTAGATAATGTTAAATTCCGTAGTTAGTCACGCATTCTGAACTCTTGGCAGTCAATCATGTCCCTGTTTATTAAATAGTTGTTGAATTTGTGAATTTCATTGTATAATTGAGATTTTTTTATTGGTTGGGGGCATTCGTTCTCTTAATAGCTGTTGCGTAAAGTGTTAGTTTTGTTACTAATTGCTGTACCTTTTAAAATACATAAAAACGTTTTTGTACTATTCAGATTCATCCACAACTATTGATGGTAGCTCTTCGAGGAATATTGCTGCCTGTAAGGCAGTACTATTTCACGTGGAAAATATGAGGAAATAGTTAACCTACTTCTGGTTCCAGTTCGATCAATTAACTTCGGTTGGTTTCTTTTCAAGTTATTTCTAGAACAGGGGTTCCCAACCTTTTGGCACTCGCGACCCCTTACCTAAAAGTGTGAAACCCATGTGACCCCCTACTTAGGGCTTACTATCAGCAGCTTAATTTTTCTTTTATTTTCTGTGAAGGAGAGGGAAAGAAACATCTAAAAAAAATACTTAAAAATTCTGTAATTATTTATTAGCAAATTAAATCACATTGGTCCAACCTGAATTCACAAAAAGAACGTATATTTCTTAAAATAATATTAACATAGGTTTGAACAGCTATCCAACCCAGCTAGTGAGATGCCTGATGTTGCATTTCAGCAGCAAGCTTTGAAATTCGTGGCAGAGCGTTTGTTAGAGCCAGTCTCATGTCATCTCCAACATCCAATCTCTTCCTATTCTTTGTTTTTTATATTGACAAGAGTGGAAAATCCTGCCTCACACAAGTAGGTAGAAACAAATGGAACAAGGACACGTAAAGCTATCATGCTGACTTTGGAGTATGACTGATACATAGTGCACCTGAACTGAGTCATGGATTTCACCTTGAAGAGATCACGAGCTGAAGAGTCGTTCCTTAGATCCAGAAATTCATCTTGGATATCATCTGGGATGCTGGATACATCAAGTTCAGTACAAAATCGTTGGCGAGCACAGTGGTGAAGCCAATGTTGAGGTAGCATTCTGAGTATCTGCGCCGTTTAGCCATGGACACAACTCACCTCTACTGCTTACTTATCTCCTTGCTAAAATAAAATAAAAATGTTGAATAATGAACGCTTTGGTAACTGTAGATCTTACACTGACTACTTGTGAGGGGTGCAGGTAGAGTAATGATGGGGTTAGTATTGGTAGGGAAGGGAGCGTGGCCAGTCGCGCGATTCGTCATTCACCAATCAGCAACGGACATGTGACTCACGTGTCGACAGCGAGCACACACACACTTAGTCACAGCTAAACAGACACAGAAGCATACGCACGAGGTCTGTTCAAAAAATACGCGGACTGTTTGAATTGCGCGGCTCCAGTTGGTTCCTGGGGAATCCGCTTGGTGTCGCTAGGTTCGCACAGATCAGCTGATTACGACGCCATTTCCCGATTGCAGATATCTTCATTTGTGTATTAGCTACGCGGTTTTAAGTGAAGTGCGATTTTTTCGTTTGGCGGATTTCAGAATGAATGACCTGAAGGAGCAACGACTTGCTGTGAAATTTTGTGTTAAACTTGGAAAATCTGCGACTGAAACTTTTGGTATGCTTAACACGGCTTACGGTGATGTTGCTATGAAGCGTACGGCATATTTCAAATGGCATGAACGTTTTAGGGATGGTCTACAGTCCATTGAAGGTGATGAGCGTCCTGGACGTCCTTCCACGTCAACTGACGACCCACACGTCGACAAAATCAACATCCTGGTGCGGGCAAATCGACGTCTGACTGTCAGGGAGCTTGCTGAAGAGTGTGGGATATCAGTTGGATCTTCTTACGAGATTTTGACCGAAAAATTGAAGATGCACCGCATTGCTGCGAAATTCAGCCCTCAGAACTCGTGAGTTTTTGGCCAAACACTCGATCACTGTTCTTCCCCCCCCCCTACTCACCTGACCTTGCTCCTTGCGATTTTTTCTTGTTCCCCAAACTCAAAAGACCCTTGAAAGGAAAAATATTTGAGACGATTCCCGAGATTAAGGCAAATGCGACGAAGGAGCTGGAGGACATTACAAAAGAAGCGTATTAGGACTGTTTCAACAAGTGGAAACACCGTTGGGATAAGTGTGTGCGTTGGGGAGGAGAGTACTTTGAAGGGGTCCCAGACCTGTAACTTCTAAATAAAGTACATTTTGTTTTATGACGTCAGTCCGCGTATTTTTTGAACAGCCCTCATACATGCGAGTGTACGCTACATACTCGCTATTCACTAGTACACACATACGTACAGTTGCAGACACATACACATTCACTCACAGGCACGCATACATACACCCATAATATCACCTTATGACATTGAACTAACGTAGCATACGTTTTGCTTTGCACTGAAACAAAAAAATGTAAGAGCATGAAAATGTAATTGATGAAATAAAATTAATGTTATCCCAAGCTACTTCTAACAAGGCTTCGCGACTCCCCTGCCCTGGGGGGTCGCGATCCACCGGTTGGGAACCCCTGTTCTAGAATGACGAAGCAAACCAAAAACATCACATTTCTAGGGAAAAGCGTTATTTAGTTCATCATTTTATGATGATTACTCATCAGCCTTTTACGTATATCTGTATTAATATTATCCAGTTGTATACATTTTAAGAGCATACCAGAAAGTTTCTTTTCGGTATCTCAGAATAAAAATAAATTCGAAGACATTAATTTTGCCATAAACTTATTGTCTAGAAGTGAGTGATAAGTTAACTTTAAAGTTTAGGCCCCACATGGTCAGGTGGTTAGGGCGCTCGACTCTTAATCGGAGGGTTACGGGCTCGAATCCCCGCCATACTAAATGTGCTTACCCTTTCAACCGTAGAGGCATTATAACGTGAAGGTAAATCCCAGTGCTCATTAGTAAAAGAGTAGCCCAAGAGTTGGCGGTCTGTGGTAATAACTAGCTGTCTTCGTTCTTGTCGTACACTGCTAAACTAGGATGGCTGGTGCAGATAGCCCTTGTGTAATTTTGCGTGAAATTTAAAACAAACAAACTTTATAGATTGAATCATAATTCTAGCAGAATTTTTTTGCGTGAACTGAAATTGTTCAATATTTCTTACTAATTACATATACAGAAGCAATTTCTTCTGTCAATTTAAATTTGTTCACTGTTTTCATCTGGTTACATCATCAATTGTACACGAGCAGCAGATTCTAGTTTTTTTTTTATTATTTGATTAACTAAATTATTCAGAATTCCCTGTGTTTTTGTTTCTCATAGAAGTCTTAAAGGTTTAAAATATTGTTTTTATTAACTCGCGTAAAGAATTAACACAAAAGTCTTATTGTTCAAAATCATGGAGAGAGCAACACATTGGTAAGATAACTCGAGATTGGCATTTCAGTACCTGGATATTCTGTTGAAATAATATATCGGTAAAACTGATAATTACTTACTAATTACTAGTAACAAATCTAGTAATTGCTTAAACATGTGCCAGTAACAAAAGTTATCTCTGTAAACACTTGCTATACACCTGTACGTGCCAGAATAACAATAACCAAACGGCTTTCGTAAGAGCTCTGTTCAGTTTATACCTTTACCAACCTGACTTCTACAGGTGTAGCAGGAATTAAGGTAATAAAAGTGAAAGGTCTAAAAGAAATGTACAGTTAGTGGAAATGTTATGTTTCAAACGTAAACAAACATTGGTTTGTTTTGAATTTCACGCAAAGCTATGTAAGGGCTCTCTGCGCTAGCCATATTTAATTTAGTTATGTAAGACTAGAGGGAAGGCAGCTAGTCATCACCACCCACCGCCAACTCTTGGGCTACCTTTTTGCTAATGAATAGTGGGACTGATCGTTACATTATAACGCCCCATGGCCAAAAGGGCGAGCATAATAAGTCGCTTTAATCATGTGTTTAGATTAGTTACATTATGTAAGGAACGTAAATTAGTAAATTAATACTTTAATAGACTTGTATATTGTTTTTTGTTCAGTTATATATTCTATTACACATTGATTCATGAACCAGATCGCAAAATTGTTACCAAAGATCTAGCTCCATACGTTTTTCTTATATTTTATTAACTAATTTATTGTGAGAAAAACTAACAAAACGTGATACAGCTCTTAATTCGTCCAGCTTTTGAGGATTTGTGTAATTTCCACTTAGGCACACACTCGGCTGAATCTGTTTCAATCAAGTCCACATACGTAGTAACCAAGCTCGTTATTTTTATGTTGACAATTTTTAGACTTTTGTCAGACACATAAAACTCTACTCACTGTGGGAGAAAATGTTGGCGCCAAATGTCTTGTGCCGATACGTTTAAAGTGCATTTTAATGTGGGATTAGTTAAATGGTTATTTAAAACATAAATATATAAACCTTTATAACATTTAATAGTCGTAATTTAAATATGTGATCAAATTTCGATTGAAAATGTAATACAACCATTTGGTAGGTTTGGCCTTTTTTCTTCTTCTTTCTTATTTTCCACCTCCCATGGACTCAGCAGTGTTTGTTTTTTAATTTTACGCAAAACAACGCGGGTATCGAAACTCGGTATTTAGAGACGCAAGCCTTCAGACTCGCTGCTGAGCATGGCCCAGTATGTCCAGATGGTTAGGGCGCTCGACTCATAATCTGAGTGTCACGGGTTCAAATCCCTGTTACAATAAATATGTTCGCCCTTTCAGCCGTGGGGGTGTTTATAATGTACGATCAATCCCATTGATAAGCAGAAAACAACGTTAATGTGTATGTATGTTATATATAAACACATTAATAAATACGTGTAAGAGAGAGACAGTAATTAGCAAGAATAATAAACGTATACCACTTAGTAAGAGTAAATCATGACTATACACACACTGAAGTAGTATATGATATTGTTTAAAAACTGTTACTTGTTTTCAATAGTGAAATCATATTGATAACTCGCTTTATTTTAGGCCCAGCATGGCCAGGTGGTTAAGGCGTTTGACTCGTCATTTGAGGGTTGCGGGTTCAAATCCCCGTCACACCAAACATGCTTGCTCTTTCAGCCGTGAGGTATTATAAAGTTACGGTCAATCCCACTATTCGTTGGTAAAAGAGTAGGCCAAGAGTTTGCGGTGGGTGGTGATGAGTAGCTGCCTTCCCTCTAGTCTTACTAGGGAGTTTATTAACTGTCATACTACCGAGAACAAGAAACTGTTGTTAAATCAAGCTGTTATGTGACAAGTATAAACGTTGTCATTAAAAAGTATTTTAAATACTTATTTTATATCATCGTAAGTAAAAAAAAAACAAAAAACATACCCAAACGATTAGGAGTATTATGTTACGTGAAAAACTAAACTTTAAGATGTCGTGCAATATCGGCGTTTATTTATACCTTAAGTTCTGTTTTTCTGATTTATGAGTAAAGTTAAGGAAAAGTCAAAAAAAGAACAATGATAAATAATTGCGTTCAGATAAGTAAATGACGATGTGCTACTAATCCTTACCCTAATTCTGATTTAAAAATAACTTAAATTGATGAAAATTGCATTACACCGACCTAATCTAGTTCACACCATAAAAGTTGTTGTTCATGCGATTTAATAATATAACTACCGTCCAATCTACTAAAATACTGAAGCACTATCCGCCAGGGGTCATGTATAGCTTTGGCAATATTTTTGTCTGCAATAGTTACGTAAAGTTAGGTAGTTCTCATTTGTTTTGAAAGTGAGCTACCATCTAGTATCAAAATTACACGATAAATAGCCACATTCAAGAAGAAACATATCAAGCAGAAAGTGTACAAATCATCATCAAACCAAAGTTGCCCTGAGCCCTGGTAAAAGGGCCTTTTTGTGAAGAGCTACGATGGTTCGTTATCCTAGTGGTAATGTCTCGTCATCTTATTTTATTTGTTCACTTTTAGAACCTTACCTATACTTCTAATTATTTCTTCCTAATGTATTTCAAACTCCATAACCCCTGCTTTTCTATGATTTCCTGAACATCCTTGGAGAGGAATCCATCCCATTATGCCTAATCCTTTCAATATGTCAGCCGTACTCCAACCGTACACCATTCAATGTTGGTATATGGTGAATGGCTATGATTATTGCAAGTATAACATGGTTGATGTTTTGTTATGCTTTTTTTTTTGTATTTTCGCTCACAAGTCTTTCAAATCCGCTGGACGTTATCGCTAGGTTCTTGCGTTGCAAACACGCAGTCCAGCGTTCGCTACTGTACTTAAAAAGTACTTACTACTTTTTTCGGAATTGCTCCTCTTAACGGCGTATTATGGTCAAATGCATGTTTTTTTTAAAACGGCAGGCTTTAGATTTTTGGCAGTCAGACACTACTAAGAAAAGGAATACTTGCACTGCACTATTAAAAAAAAGTCGACAAACTTTGTGATGCTGAAAATTTTTAATCTTCTGAAACTTCACGTGGCTTTAGAATCGAAAGTTTTGAAATTCTCGAGGGCTATCTGCGCTAGCTGTCCTTGACTTAGCAGTGAAAGACTAGAGAGAAGGCACTTAGTCATCTCCACCCACCGCCAGTGCTTAAGCTGTTCTTTAGTGGGATTTACAGTGACATTACAACAGACGCACGACTGAAAGGACGAGTATGTTTGATGGGATTGAGATTCAAACCCGCGACCTTCAGATTTTGAGTCGAGTTACTTTAACCACCTAACCATGAAGTAGATAAGCCTTGTGGATGAGTGACATTTTGTAGACTTTTTCAAGGGTTGAACAACGTTCAGGGTAAAGAAAAATATTTACTTCGCTACTCCTCTCCAGAATTAAAATATGCATGTTTTGTGCAAACTGTGTCAACAGAGATCGCACACTCTAATTTTCGTTTCGTCTTCTAATTTTTATTCTGGCTTCAAGTCAGTCGTTTTGTTTGACAAGTCCTATCTCTGTTATCTCTTGTTAAAATGTTTGCCCATGTATTTCTTAGTTTTTGTTTTATTTTGTCTAACTGCAGCTTTTACAGTATAAAGATTAGTTCTTACTTGTTTCGGTTGATTAACGTAAACGATCACTCTGTGATACCTGTAACAATTAATCTTCTAAGCTGAATTTAAATATGTAATTGCTTACGTTTTTCAGTCTTAAATCTGGTCTCAAATTATACTCGTTTTAATTACAGTAAGTTATTCTAATTTAGAGTAATATGTTTTGTCTCTTACATGGTTATTCATGAGTATACGAATATGTTTATAGTTAATGTAATTCGAATTGAACCACCTCTGATGTGCTTTAGTGTATGTTACTGAAATATAAAGATATGCATGTATACACTGCTGACCAAAATCTTAAGGCTAATGAACATAAAGAAAAAATATGCATTTTGCGTTGTTCGACTCAACTACTTATTTGAGTAGAGCTTCGAAAGATGAAAATAAGAAAATGGAAGATAAAAATAAAAAACATTTTTAGCATTTAATAAGGAAAATGTGAACAATATGAAATTAGCCTAAATACTAGCTCGTCAAAAGTTTAAAACCATACTGAAACGAAGCGTTAATCAGTAAACACGTAACAAAATTTAGTCATTTGTGTTCAAGCATTGGGTAAAAACATGGCCAAGGCTAAAAAGTTGACAGAGTTTGACAACGCTGCAATCCACAATGCCCGCAGGACAAAGGACTTTTTCATGGCGAATAACGTGATTTCTTTTGGACCATCCAGCGTGTTCGCCCGAACTGAACCCCATTGAAAATATTTCGGGGGAAATCTTTAGAAATGGACGTCAAGTTCAAGTAGTGCATGATCTTCGTGAAGCCATCTTCGCCACTTGGAATAACATTCCAGCCAGCCAGCCTTCTGCAAACTTTTATATCGACCATACCAAAGCGAATGTTTGAAGTTATTCGCAATGACCGCCTGAGACCTTTTATTGGGCATTTCCTACCCTGTTTAGGACTTATTTATGGTATGGTCTTAAACTTTTGACCAGCTAATATTTAGGCTGATTTCATAGTGTTCACATTTTCCCTATTAAATGCTAAAAAATTAAAAAAAAAATTATTTTCCCTTTTCCTATTTTCATCTTTTGAGTTTGAGTTCTACTCAAATAAGTGGTTGAGTCTAACAACGCAGAATGCATATTTTTTCTTTATGTTGATTGACCTTAAGATTTTGGCCAGCAGTGTATTACAATATTTCTTCAAAACAGGTTTGTCTTCAGTGAGAAAATCCCCACCTACTCACATATGTAATTTTTGTAACATACCATATACAGGAAGCCACAAGATATGAAGTGAGTGTCAGTGAATCGGTCACATGACAAGAAATCAATTGAAAGCAGCAAGTAATTTATATTCATCGCTTTCAAAATTGATGCGCATGCCTATAATAATCGTATCCGTAATTGTAACTTGATAATTTTGTAAAATAAATTATCTATTACATTCTTAGTTTAATACGTTTGTTTGTTTGTTTTGGAATTTCGCACAAAGCTACTCGAGGGCTATCTGTGCTAGCCGTCCCTAATTTAGCAGTGTAAGACTAGAGGGAAGGCAGCTAGTCATCACCACCCACCGCCAACTCTTGGGCTACTCTTTTACCAACGAATAGTGGGATTGACCGTCACATTATAACGACCCCACGGCTGGGAGGGCGAGCATGTTTGGCGAGACGCGGGTACGAACCCGCGACCCTCGGATTACGAGTCGCACGCCTTAACGCGCTTGGCCATGCCGGGCCCTAGTTTAATACAGCACCCTATTTAGCTCTACGAAAAGTATGCCAGGAAGCCATGTTGAAGTGTTTATGTGTGTACACAAAATGGTGGACGCATGAATAGTCTTGTTACTCTTGTTTTCAGTTGTATTAAAATTATATCAGTGTAAAGGCTTTTGAACAATTCGTCACGTGACGCTGGAATTTTACGTTATCATTATTTTTATATGTTCCAAATTAAGTAAATAACAATACTGTTATTTCTATGGAATTTCTGCTCGATTTGAAGTAATGCTGAATAATGGTGCTTGACAGTGCTAACAGCAGTCCTCTCTACAGAAATTCATAATCGTGGATAATGTTTGTTTTGGAACAATCTGTTTGTATTCAGTTAATGCATCAGTGCAATCGGGGGATTGCGATTAGTGCACTTTACTGAGTCCATATCGCAAATAGCCCCAAAACACTTTCACTATTCTTATTTTAATGTGCTATATGATTACTTTTAGGAAATTTTTATCTTAAGGTTCTTTTTACTTTTTTCATTAAACTGAAATAAGATTTAAATGGCTCCGTCAAACGTTTCTGCACCAGAATCACAGAAGACTTGGCGCCGGGCTCGAGGTTTGCTCAAAATTTGCTTAATGTTTCTCTAAATCCCTCAGCGGCTTACCGATAAGTCTTAAGGCTAATAACGGTTAACACTGGGTTTCCATACTCGCAATGGTGAGAGCTCAGACAGCCCATTCTATAAGTTTGTGCTTAACAAACAAACAAACTGACGAGAAAAGTCGTATGATGAGAAGAAATAATAAAAAAGAACAAGCTTTAGAAATAAAATATCGAGATACTGTGATTATTCTGCGCCCTGTATTTGAGAACTATGAAACAAGTTGTGTCTTGATACTTAAATTTATAACTTACAACCATGTGTTATATATTATATAAGATTTTGTCTTTTAGTAATAATAAACCTTGTTACTATGGTATGATTATGGATTTTAATGAAATCGAACAATAAATTACAAAATGCTATATAGTGTGTGTGTTATATAATATGGTCCAGCTTGGCGAGGTGGTGAGGGTGCTCGACTAGTAAGTAATCTGAGGGTCGCGGGTTCGAATCCCTATAACACTAAACATATTCACCATTTTTAGCCGTGGGGGCGTTATAATGCCCCAGTCGTTAATAAAAAGTTGCCCAAGAATTGGCGGTAGGAGGTGATGACTAGTTGTCTTCCCACTGTTAGCACAGATAGTCCTGGTATAACTTTGCGCGAAATTCAAAAGCCAAAGCGCTTATATATTTTTATGATATGTTACTAAGACCACTTTTTCTGAGCTCGTTTAGCACAGTATCTGCATTACAGAAGATATATTAAAGAAAAATATTGGTTCAGGAAACACAAAATAAAGGTAAGAATTAGAGAAAATAATCATAAGTAACGAAGAGGAAACGAACTACTAGAAATACCTGGTGTGCAATATATTAACTGAAATATCGTATCATTTCTACCTTCTGTAACTGGTACAGAACATATATTTATTCAGGTAGAGTCGTCTAATGTTTTGTGTATTCCAGTGCAGTTTATGTATGTAGTTAATTAGATTACGTTAACTGGGTGTTTCAAGGTCGTTAAAGTGTTCTAATCATTTTATACAAGTAAAGGCCACATAAAAACCCTTTATTTGTAAGTCTCAAACTGTCATGTATGTGCTTCTATATGGATTGCTTGAAAGGTGGCTTATTCAGACAAGCAATATTAGACTATTAGCTGAAGTAGGTAACCTGTAGAATTATGGGATAACTTACTTTCTTTACTTTATTAGGGTATTTAAGTCTGGCGTTTCTATAGATTTAGTTTGATGTCGTTTGATTCCACTTGGTTTTCTCTATCCCAGCAGCCAGAAGATTGTGAAGAGGAAGCTCCACCACTTTTGGTAGCCCAAAGAAGACAATAAAAGAATGGTAAATAAAGAATTTTCATTTAAAACGACATGTGTGATTTCTTGTTCTTGTGTACTTCGTGTTGCTGGTGCTTTTGTTGTTTTTTGTTTTTTTTATACTCGATACCAGTGGACTTAGATGCGATAACAAGACAAAATTAGAGTATTAATTTGATATCATTGTATCATTGACATGCATGAAACAAAGCAGCTAGAATATTTTGCCAGCTAGGTTGATTTCATGATGCGATATGTAAGCTTTTTGTTTGTTTGTTTTTTGTCAGATTAGTAAAGAACTACTATCTCCATCTCTTAGCTGAGTAAAAAAGTCGAAGGGTCAAAATTTAAATAATACGTGAGATAGTTAAACTCCCAAGTTGTCTTTTTTACACCTTTTCGGTTCTCTTTTGGATATATTTTTACGATCTTTTCCAGCCAGTTTTACTTTTCAAATGGAACCATTTTCTTCCTTGTACGTTTCTCTCCTCTCCAGTTTGGGAAGCAATTTGAGTTAGGTTGTAGTAAACATTCTGTCCATCGGGATTAAAAGTGTAAATGCACAAAACAACTTTTTCGAGCGGATGTATACAACGCCACCTATGTATTACAGGATTCTATTAAACGTCTCCAAATGGCTTGACTTTTATTTGCTCATTCTCTTATAGACCGAACTTAATAAAATGTAATTAAATTTATTTCTTATAGGAAAAGATAAAGCTATGTTCGTCACGGTATTAAATTTCTGAAATGGATGAATAATCTAAAATGAATTTAGAGTTGCTATTTGCTAATGAAGAACTTACGTAAAGAAGAGTTATGCTGAGAAAGATCTAATATGAACAGAAACGATGAGTCTATCGCAAAAAAAGTAAATAAAAGAAATAGCTACAGAGTAGTTATTGTAACTTGATAGTCCGTGTTTTATATTCCATTTATTTGCGTGTGCTATCACTTGAATTTTTGTGAGAAAGGAGAGATAAACAATGTTGTATAAATAACAATAACCTAATTCTCTTTTGGCGCTAAGCCAAATAATAAGCTGTATGGGTTCTGTCCGCCACAAAGAGTCGAACCTCTTATAACGTATACGAAAGAGTGGCTACTATATAACCTAAAGGAACCGAATGAAAAATGGTAAAATGTAATCAAAAGTGAACTTTAGGATAATGAACTTTTCTCAGTGTTTTTGATCATCAAAATTGTGGAAATTTTGAAAGAGAAATTAATCTTTTCTTTTACAGAATGAATTGTTTTGACACTGCTAATAATAAAAAAACCACAACTCGCAAACAAATAGCTTTGCGAATTAATTAGTCTTCTTCTAAACGTAGTTTTTGTTTTATTTTAGAACTAGTGAAATCAGCCTCTCAGTCATTATTATGAGAAAATTGAAAATTATGTTAAGATTTTTGAAGTTAACTTATTGATAGAGTGAATTTTGATGTTGTTGTTAATGTTGTGATGTTTTTCTTTGCCGATGATGTTATTACCTTTCATGGCCTGTAGGTCAGGGCACTCAGTAAGAGGATAGCGGTCTTGAACCCATCACCGAACATACCAACTCTATCAGCTGTAAAGAAGATATAACATGACGATAAATCCCATTATTCTTTGGTAAAGAGTAGCTCAAGAGTTGGCGGTGGGCGTTTTTGACTAGTTGCTTTCCCTCTTGTTTTTTACATCTAAATTATGGATAGTTGGCGTAGACAGCCATTGAGTAACTTTGCGCGAAATTAAAGAAACGAAGGTATCACGTTTTAAACATAGGTAATCTTGTGTACGACAGTTTTCGTTGTTGTTGCACAAAGCTACACAGTGGGATATCTCTGCTTTATCACAATGGGTACTGAAACCTGATTTTTAGCATTATCAGCCCTCAAACTTATCACTCAGCCACAGGAAGGTGTGTAAGACAAGCTTATAAGATCATTTTTTGTCACAGTTTACTTGGCTCATTAACCACTCCTTTATTCTTTTTCAGGTAATGAAAAAAAATTTTCGTAGCAAAAAAAAAAATACTTGGAATAACTTTTACCCTTTAAAATAACTTGACGTATCTTTAACTTTTTAACTTTTGAAAAGCGTGTAAATTCACGATTCAATAATATTTTGTAAGTAAAATACGTATATTTATTAACTAAATACATCTATGATGTGTCATGTCTATACAGTTGTAAAGGAAACAGTACTGAATAAAAACATTTATGCTGGATTTAAGTCTTCAAGCATTCCAAAATGGAAATAAAACCGGGAACAGACGAAGAGGAACAAAAAATAGCGATTAAACTTATCTTGGATCTCACTTTCGTTTGAGATTGTGATGAAATAACAAAAACAATTAAGATTGTTAGTGTTTTTGAGTTTGAAAACATTTTGCCTTAGTATTATAAGGTATGACATGGATAATAATGTGCACCAGCTTCTGCACCTGTAACAAATTACTGGCGTTTTAACTCAAATACAACAATATTTAAGAATATGCCAACAAAGGCGGTAAAGAATAAAAAACCTTCAAATACAAAAGATAAAAACAATGACGAGAAAGCAATAATAACAAAAAATATCACAATTCAATGTTGGAGATCGATAAAAGATGTCCAAAACAAGTGTACTACGAGAACTCGGTAATTGTGAATATAATCAAAGAACGGTTTAAACAAACTGTTTATTGCTGAGGGAAAGGTGCGTTTTTTAATACAATTCTGCAATAGATTTTGTCCAATCATTGCATTCTATGCAAGACCAAAGCTAATCACTACGAAAATAGCCTAGAAGGTAAGGTTCTGTGTTGCAGAACTATTATGTCACTTGTGAAGTCTTTTACGGTGGCTGTAAATCAATGACTCATCTAAATTGTAACATTTGCTATAAAATAGTTCATCGTGCATGAGTATTCTAACGTGACTTACTCAACGGCTACATTTTTTGTCCCATCAAACTTCTATGGAACATTCTTGAAACTTAGAGTTCCTACTTTAAAATACTTGAAAAGTTGGAGATGGCTTTTATAAAGGAATGGTGTAACAATTTCGATGAATTTTCCAAGTGTTGGGTTGAGGAATAATTCGTGAGCGTTTTTTCAAGTTAAAAAAATATATTCATAAATGAAACGCTTTCGCAAAATATTTCATGTCATTTGGTAGATAATTTTTTGCTCTAATAGATGGTGTGTTTGATTTTCATATGTCTTTAATTTTTGCTTTCATTTTCAGCTCATTAAATGGAATGTCAAGTGGACAAAATCGAGCATTTTCGACACCATCTGCTTTTCGCATTTAATTTCTTGCAATTTCGTTTAAAACAATGCATACTATATACCTAGGTATTACATGAAATAAAGTATCATAATAAATGTTTTGGGTGTAATGTGTTCATGCATTGAAGTATTGTATAGTCTTGCATGTAATGCTTGAATGAAATTATTTAAAAACGCTCACGAATTATTCCTCAACCTAATACATTTTTGCTTCACTTCGAAACTGAATTAGTAGTGTTTTGAAGACTCGTGGTGATTCAGTGGCGTGTTAAACGTTTTACGCAGCTTAACATATTTTTCACATCCTGTGTACATAATTTTTATGTTCATTATTATTTATTTTAACTAATTTCAATTAGTCTAATATTGCTCAACTTTTATCTTTAAGTTCAGATATCTAGAAAATTTAAACATCATTTTCTACAGTTTTTCACTTCTAGAATTAATGATACGAATTATTTTCATATAACAATTGTTATTATCATTTATTTGCAACGCTTCGTGTGTTTTTTTGATATAATTTGGAATATTAATGTTAATGAAAAGTTAAAAATGTCTATTTTAACCGTCAGTAGATTTCTCGACAAAAGTAAAGATATAAAAGTACTATCATACCAAAAACTAAGAATCAAAAATCAGTTCTACTTTTATGGAACGCACTTTCTTAACTAGGTTTCAACAAACAAATGTTCTATGCGAATCGTCTCTACTGATTTGTCGAAATCTCACCCAGCCAGAGACGATCAAAATACTGTGGATTAGCCTTTTTACTTTCACTTCCAATTAAAGTTGTTAAATTATCTATCCCTACATATAAATGTTTATAATTATATCCTAAGTTGAATAACTCAATAATACGTTAACTCCAGAACTTTTAGTTTCTAACATTTCAAACAACTTCCTTCTTGACTCATTAATAAGGTCCTTATTGAACAAATAGTCTCTAGAATAGCTCGGTCACATTACATTATATATCATACCACTTATGTCTTGGATCATTGTTCTTATTAGATAATCAATGTGTTTAATAGCTCAGTCACATTATACTACATATCATACCCCTTATGTATTGACTCATTGTTCTTATTGTCTTGAAATGTTTACATGTTCTACAGTAATTCCTGTACGCTTTATCTGAAAATGATATTCATTGTTCTTCATCGCATACAGATTTTTCACAAAACTCCATATGTGTATTTACATAAGTGAATTTTTTTTTTTTTTATTGAAATCGGGTTACATTTCGTTATGCCCAAAATCCTGACAACCACTGGTTATAAATTTCTTCAGACCAGTCGCGACATGAGTATCTATCAATCGTTCTCGAAACCAAACATAATAATAAAAAATGTTCATTGTGGTAAACGAAATAATAATTTGATATAAATATGTTTTTTCTCGCTTTGTAAAAAATTCTCATGTGATAGAAAAAAAAATATTATTTTCGAAATCTGCCCAGTTGAATTAAAGAAAAAAATGTTGTTAAAACTGACACAGACCTGTGTTTTCGGTGTGTATAATAGCTCATATCATAACACTCCGTTTTGATTTATTTTTCTTGTTAGAACTGAAAAGAAGTGGCCGTAGAAAATTTATTTTGTTTCAATAAGTGTTTGTTTGTTTTGAGTTTCGGGGAAAGGTACATCTCCCAAATTTAGCAGTGTAAGCCTAGAGGGAAGAAAAACAGTCATCCCCACCCACCGACAGATCTTGGGCTACTCTTTTTACCAACGAAAAGTGGGATTGACTATCACATTATAACGCACCCACGGCTGAAACGGCGAGCATGTTTGATGTGATGGGGATTCGAACTCGCGACCCTCGGATTATAAGTTAAGGGACCTAACTACCGGGTCTTGCCAGGGATTTTTAATAATATCGTTTTACGATGAACAAGATAGAATCTACAACAGCTGTGACTCTTTAGATTACTTTAGAAAGGTTAGAGTAAATTAATCTATAAAACCTTGGATGTGGTCAAATATATCAATCGGAACAATTTGACCTCCTGAGTATGAAACTGTAATTAAATCGCAAATTGATTTGGAGATGACGGAGCATTTAGCTAAAAAAATTGTATTTGTAGAACTGAGAGCCGTGCTATGACGCTGTTAAAAATGCTTCACACATTTTTACATTTATCGTACAGTAAAAGTTATGTTTCCTTATTCTTTGATTCCATAACAAAGTAGTTAATGGCTACACATTAAGTTTATATTAATAACTCTGATTTAGTTAGGTAGGTTTGACGTTGAATTTGTAACGTTGATAAATGGTGGACAAATTATTAGTATTACTTCATGTTTTATGTAGGATTAAGAACGTTGTTTGATGATGGCAAAGGTTTCAATATTACACCATGTTTTACGTTGGACTGGTACTGTTAATTAATAATGATAAAGTTTTTTTTTAAATACACAAAGTTTTATTCTGTCTCCCAATTCCTTTGCTCGTGGTCCTCATCCCCAATGTCACAATAATATAAGGCCGAGAACTTATTACAATAAAATCCGGGATTCGAGGAGCCTCATCGCAGGTAGTTCTTTGACCTTTAAGTAGCTTAGAGCAGAATCTTACTCATTTAGTTTTGTAAAGGACTAAAGTTGAAAGAACGTGACAAAGTAGTTATCTGAGTGTGTGGGAGGAAGACATGAAATAAACCTTCAAATGCTGTAAAATAACTGTAAAATAATTTGATACTGTGTATTCACATATCTCGGATTTCGCTCATTTTGTGTAACTTCTTTACCTAATACTCTAACCAGGTTGTTAATAATGGAAGCAAATACTTTTATCATTATTTTAACTGGTTTAAAAAAATGCTTTTCTTTATTTTACAGAAATATTTTTGTACGAAAACTTATTATATGTTCTATTTAAGCTTATTCGAAATGATTTCTGTGGTTTAATAGTTACATTGGTAAGATAGTTTGTTTATGGGAGTATATTTGGGACTTTAAGTCAAAGAGCGGCCCGTCATGATCGGTGCTTAGGGCTCTCGATTCGTAATGTGAGGATCGAGGGTTCGAATCCCCGTCACATCAAATATGTTTGCTCTTTCAGCCGTGAAGGCATTATTATGTGACGGTCAATCCCACTATTCGTTGGTAAAATAGTATCCCAGGAGTTGGCGGTGGGTGGTGTTGACTAGCTGCCTTCCCTCTAGTCTTACACTGCTAAATTAGGGACAGTTAGCGCAGATAGCCCTCGTGTAGCTTTGCACGAAATTCGAAAAGCAAACAATTTAAGTCAAAGAGTAGTTATGTATATGAAGCGATACTTTATTTAAAAATACAGATATCTTCAAAAAGAAATATATATATATTATAATGATAAAACTAAGGGGACGACTTTTTTTTGTATTGTGCAGCGACGCCGTTGTGATGTTAACTACGAGTTGAATATATAAATGTCTATTAAGCGCAACTACTTGTAACTGTTGCCTTGAACTATAGATGTATATATATATATATGTGTGTGTGTGTGTATGAATATTTCTGAATAGAGAAAAAGTACGAGTTATTGAAACAATGAAAGTTGTAATGTTAAAATATCACACCTTACTTCTAGAGTCAATTTATTTTTAAACAGAAAATATAAAATTAGGGTGCTAATTACTGCAGTAATATAATATAAGATTAATATAAGTTTGAACGACTAAACACAAAATAATATTAACACTTAAACATTTATTATAAGCAAATATTTGCAAGATGCTTGTGTGGCACAGGAATTATATTTTTCGTCAAACTTTTCTATGGCTATTTGATTGTAAACAACATGATAAGTATAAAAAAAATTATCGAAACGTTTCAACCATGCCAACAGAAATCAATATACTCGGCGTCCCTGATTCATGGGATTTTCTACTGAATATCAAACGTTCACTGACAGACTTCTGCTGTCTTTCTGAGAGAGTCAATTATCTGATAAAAGGTTTAACTTTTTTTATCAAATTTGCAGCCTTCATTTGGAACGTATCTTATTGACAAAACGCGCACATACACACCAAAACAGAAAATATTGTTTTCAGGTTTTCATTGTTGGTAAGTGAGCTATTTAAGACAATTACACTACTTAAGGACGTTAATATAGTTATACATTTTTTAAATGTTCTGTTATATAAAAAAAATAAAGCTAGGTTAGTTGATTGAGTGTTTGGAATTGAACATAAAGCTACATAATGGGCTACCTATGCTCTCCCTACTAATTTCTAGCGGTGTTATGTCCGCAGACATATCGCTCTATTAATGCTACTTAATTCTACATTTCGTGAATCCAAAAATAATATCCATTGTTCTACGTCATGTACAAATTTATTTTTCTTTCACAAACGTCATATGTATTTTTACATACATGGATCATTTTCATTGAAATCAGTTAACATTTTTGTTATGGTTAAAATACTGATAACCATTTGCTGTTGATTCTTCTAGACCAATCTAAATCAATTGCAATTACAGGTTTGCAATAACAGTTATATAAAGTAGGAGATAACGAGTTCTTACTGAATATCATAATTTTAACTTGTATTTTTATAGCTGTAAACAGGAAACAAAATGAATACTTAGGTTTCATTAATATATTATAAACTTATTTAAATCAATGGTTCCAATTGTAGCTTTTATTTCCATCTTGTTTTATGTAGTGGGAAGGGGAGATGAAATCAACTTTGACCAACTGTGTAACAAATTTTTCTCTCCAAAGGGGAAGCTTTATTAGGGAAAGAACCGCCATAAATGAATAAATCTGAAATCAGATAGTCTACGTAATTTGGATTTTACGGATCCACATGCTGTGATAAAAAGAAAAGTACTTAGCGTATGTTTGTTCACATATATATATTTATGTTTTAAAACTATTTTGCGATTGTTTCATCATTTGGTAGACTTATACATCATCATAACATTGAAATCCCAATATATGCTCAGAACACTTTCTAAGTGATTTCTTTTTCAATTCAGTTTGTTGTATTTAAATATTTTGGCAATTGGAAAAATGAAATGGCTTTTGTTTACAGAAATTCGTTTAGTATATTTTAGTGCAATGAAAATAAAACACGAAAAATTGTTATCACGACTCTGTCCTTTATATTTCGACATCTTGGTAACTCCAGCCTTGTCCATTGACCATCATTACAACTTGATGATCCAGTTCACCATAATAGAGGTACTAACAATCACGCACCTGGGCCTATTCTCACGCTTACTCGCATTAGTAAAAAAAATTATATCACGTTTTCTGTGAAGCATTGTGGTTGCTTGACAGGTTGAATCCAGGTCAAAATCGGTTTTACATGAATCGAAGAAATGTACAATTTTGTTTCACCGAATGAAAATTTTCTAGGGGGACAGATCCTATTAGAGGGCGACTTCCTTCAGCGATCTATCAGTTTATATGAAAGTCTTCCTTCAACAGATTTGTAAAAGTTGGTAGACCTGACATCGTATACAAATATATGTCTTCAGATACGTATTTTTTAATTCCATTCTGTCGAATCCAACTTATTGGGATGTAATTAAATGCAGGCTGAAAAATGTGTAACATATATATATATATATATTGTGACGTCAATGCACCATGTGAATAAACAGTGCATCTATCTATATGCATACTGTCCGTGCCTACATGCTCTCTGAGTTGCGACTGCAGTATAAAATATCAATATAGACGTAACGCCAAGTGCATATAATACATGCAGATATATCAGTATGAATTCTGTATTTCAATTTTCAAGTAACTATGATTTAAATTTTGGAGAAAAAATTATATTTGAGGAAAATTAAAATATATGTTTGCCAAAAGGTAAAAACAAGGTGGCATCCCAATGCGGCTTTATATTTTAGGAAAATAAAATATGCTGGCAATACTACTAAGAAAAAACAAACTTTGTACAAGAACAGATAAAAATTAAAAGTGACCATGCATGCTGTAATGTAGTTATTTGAATGTGGTAAAATTCTAAATGGGTCACTTTTTCTATTATATGAATATTTCAAACAATGCACTTAACGTATTCGAGACAAAAGTTTGAAAAAACAAACAAGCCCGACAAGTTTCAGTTGCTATCCCCTTCACTTGATCAGCCTATCATTTTCCAGCCTGGCCGTCGCCTCATGTCTTGTGCCATGGTATACCAGACAGACGTAGAGCCTGCCGGAAGGGGCAGTAGGCTAGATTACTCGTACCGCTGTCGCAAACACGTATGCAGGTTCAGTCTCCACGTGAACAGATGGGAGTGAAGAGCTCAAGAGTCAGTCGAGTAAAATGATCAACCAAGAAGGTTACGCAAATATGTATTTCGTCAGTACATTCTGTTGTGGATATAAAATTCTGTTAAACAAGTATTGGTAGATCTATTGAATGGACTTGGTAGTGATTTTGAGAAAGTACGCACTGGGAAAACTGTTAGTCACTTGTTACACAATTGTGTTTTATAGCATTGTGATATCTTGTTAATTTTAGCGATTTTAATTCTTGAGTGCAGTGCAAAACATTGATATTAGGAAAGAACTATGTCTGTTTTAATTCCAAATGTAAGTTTTGTTTATATATCGTAGAAATTCAAATATTCAGAGTGTTTTTATTACTTATTTTTATGGAGAAAGTTATATTGTAAGGCAAGTTGCACACTCTGCAGTGAGCAAGCAGATATCACGTGGCATGGATGTTTACGCCCCGCCCTGTCGGCGCAGGGTCGGCACGTGCTTGAGCCGGCGTGTCGTCCTTGTTCAATGTGCATAGGGTGAAAACTGCAGTGATAGCTATGTAGAATCGGAGAAATTTACAGCGTGGAGGGTGAAAGGAAATTTTTGTTATTCGTAACATGGACTACTAGGTAAACTATGACTTATGAAAAATGTGGTTTACAATCCGTCTCGGTAACACCTTAAATAGGCCACATGTACTTTAAAATTGTATGTGTATGTGTATATAATATAAATTATTCTTGATTGTTCAATGCATTTGATTTTTGTGTTATTAAAAAAAAATTGTTACTCTTCATCAATTGCAGTCATCATAATTTTACGAAACTTATAGTTAAAATAACATTTTCTAGTTCTGAGTTTAGAAATGGTGTGTTAAAAAAGCTTTCTTGTTAAAGGTTCATATTAAAATTTTACCGTATTTAATTTTTGAATATGTGTCTCCTCGAAGACTTACAATGTAATCAGTAATCACAAAGTTTCACTTTAAGAATTCAAGTTGTATACATTAATTAGTAACTGAAATTACAAGGCTTGGCGTTGGATATCTTAAGATTTTGTAAATTATAGATAAATTTGGGGGTTTTCCTAGTGTGCTCTAAAACAAAAAAAAAGGTGCAACTATGAAACTATATGTGCAGTTGAAAATTTTTCTACTGATAAGTTTTTAGGTAGATAAATATTACAAAACATTATTTAAAATCGTAAAATTCCATTCCAGAGCTGATAAATGTATTTGATAGAATATTATTTGCCATTAGACTTGTGTATATGAGATGTAATAAGGTATCCGTTATTAAAATATGATTAACTTGAAATAAATTTGGTACTTGTACAGAAATTTTCCCAGTAACATCTTTTGTCAGAGACGTATCCATTTGTAGTAGCTTATACGCAACTCATTATAATTTTGTGATGTGAATTATTTATTTTAATTTGTTTTTCGATCAATAATTCTAGCAAATGAAAGAATTATCAGCTTTGAGTTATAGAAGACTCGTGTAATAATAACAAAAAATATAATGCTTACAATGTGCAACATGTGTTTTCTGTAATATAAAAATATTTTTACTGGGAAAATTCTGTGCAATTACCATAAATTATGCAATTTAAGGGAGGGGAGAGAATCCATAGGAAAAACTGAGTGAATTTTATTGAAATACAGAGAAAAGGGGGGGGATACTGGCTTATTTTAAGAGAATCATTGTCTGCTGTATTAACACGAAAGAAATTTTTGAATAAAACTTGTTGTGTGTGTGTGTGTGTGTAACTTGAACTGTTATTGCTAAGATAACATTAATAATAATCTTAATTTTGTATTATGTATTCAACCTTGAGGGAAGTTTGTCCCTTTTTTGTGCAACTTAAGAAAATTCACTAGATTACTGTTATAATTTATGCTTCTAATAAGTGGTATATTGTTATTGAAATCTCTGTGGTAGGCTTCGTAACTTGTTTATATCTTTGCCCTATCTGTTTTCCTTCACAGTGGGAAAAGTATTTTGATGTTGTATTTAATGGATGATGTACTAGATCTCATACTTAAATAAATAATTGCAGATACAACATAGTTCATCAGATACAGAAGGGAGGATTCTATCCAACAAAAATAGTGATCCATCTGGAAACTATGAGATTTTTCAATGTATAAATCAGATGCTTGACAATACCTTGGACTTGCCTTCTTATGCTGAGCCTAACTTTAGAAATGATAACCAAGGTACAGATATGTGTGTATATGCATAATTTTTGTTTCTTAATCTCTTTTGTATCATGTGATAATCTTTGTTTCATGAACAGTTTCAAATATGCAAGAAATGATGTAACTGCCATGTTAACTAAAAATTCAAAATAAAATATGATAGAATAAATTATTATTGTATTTTAAAGAAGTGCTGTTTAAAGTGACCTTGACTTTGCAGTCCCAAGGTTATTGGTTAAGCATGATTTGTAGTGGCTATTTTTTTTTTTTTTTTATCTGTAATAGGATTCCTTATGATTTTCTTGCATGTTAAATATTAAGCTGAAGATAAGATTGTGATGTTTACTAAACTTTACCATGATGTCATTTGTTCCATTGGGTATTATAGTTATTAAAATATAACACCAGCTTTAACAAAGCTAAATTTTTGTATATATATTTGTTTTAAATTTTTGTTTCAACTGTGGATTTACTTGGGTTTAATATTCCTCCAACTTAACATCTGTTATAGCTGTTTTAAAATAATATCTGATTGAAAACCAAGACTTTACATGGTTAATTCTTATTCAAACTTCTGTTTCTGGTAAAATGACTTTTTAATTCAAAATAAATATATCCTGATGAACTTTTGAACTATGTTAGAATAAGACCATGGTGTCAAAGCTTGTTTTGTTTTTTCTGGTTTTGTTAATGCTTTATTTCTAAATAAATCATTAAATGTTGCTTATTAATTTTTCTTATTTTTTCAGATAATTTTAATTTCTTAAATTGCAGATTCTTCCTCCATAGTTGAACTCTTGGGTTTAAATGAGAGGAATACCTGTACAGGTAATTTTTGTGGACTTGTTTGTACCTGTAAGTTCTTTTTACCTATAGGTTAGTAAAGGTGATCTGTTAGTTCAATATTTTTGCACTTTCCAGTAAGTTATTTCGAGCATTTTCTGTATAATAGTTTTGACTATAAAAGGCTTTATCAGTTGAAAAAGTAAACAAGTTGTCCAGTTAGTGTATTTTCTGTGTTGAACAGTCTGTGTGAATGAAAAAGGTTTAATTTTAAATTTAGACTATGTTCGTTATCATACTGACTTTCATTTATGCAGTCAAAGCTATTCTGTTAAAAGGTCTTTACACCTTCAGTATTGCTTGTGGGTGGGTGGGTGGAAGAACTATATTTAAAAATGTGTGATGTATGCTTTGGGAGAATGTATAGCCACAATGAAGTGAATTAATAGTTTTGCTCCTTAAATTGTAAATGGCTTATTCTAGATAAGCCAGTTATTTTGTTAAAGATGATAATATTGCTTAAACTTAGTTTTGATATTGTACTTTAGTCATCAACATTTTTATTCTTCTGTATAGATTTGTATTCTTTTCACGAAGAAGATTATGTTTATCAGAATTATAACTAGTTTGAGTATTTTGATGGTTTGTCAATCTAATTGTTTCAACAGCAAAGAAAGTGCAACAGTACTTTAACAGTATACTTTACTATTTTTATTGTTAACACTCCTGTATTTATGTTTGTGCATATTTAATTATTGTATTCATTAATAAACATTCATGCTTTTCAAAGCATGGTAAATGATACTAAGCTAATCATGTATGTTTTTTTGTTGTTGTTATTTTTTTAAAATAAAAGTACAGTTAATTAAAATAAACTCTGTATTGTAAAATAACATTTTGCAGGCCTCCAAAGTAAAAGCTTCTTAGCCAACCCTCAGTCTAGTGGCTTTAATATTGGATTTCTTCAGAATTCTCTCCATATTCAGAACTTGGCAGCTTTGATCTCTGGATCATCTCCATCTCACAATGATGAACTTATATCCCAAACCTGTACTCAACCTGTGAGAAAACTGAATTATGGTAACACTGGGTATCCTGATGTGGGTAGCTCACTAAACCAGCTGCTTCAGCAAGGTTGTATCTTAAGTTCATCAGTTAGTGTGGACTTACCACAGTCTATCAGGACAGCAGTGCCCCATCCTGTTGGGTAATGTCTTATTTTGATGTGATTTATTTCTAATTGAAACTAAACTTTTCATGGGAGTTCAATGGTGATGGAAAGTGTTTTGGTGAAGACTGTGAGGTGACTGAGCTGTTAAATGTTCTCTGCTGTCTTTGCAAGAAGAAATGTTAACACTAACTTTTAGTTATTTTAGAATGCCGAGATTGATCTGAATCATGTAGGTATTAGTCCTTTAGTTTGAACAAAAAACTGAAAGATAAAACGAAAGAAGCATAAGCATTAAAGGACCAAACAATTTTCCTGAGGGTTTTAAAGGAAGTTTAAAAAAAAAAAAAAGGATAGTTTTTATTTTTCATTTTTAGTAAGTCAGTCAGTGCTGGATTAACAATAGGGCACTTGCACTAGGACCACCTACATTGAGGTGTTTATTATAATGTTTATGTATTATAATAAATTCTGTTTTTTTTTGGTTTTTTTTCTAATTGGGATATTTACCCTGACCAACAATTGTTTAAAGAATGGTGGCAAGTCACATGAAATTCATTTTTAAATTAATCTTTTAATTTTCTACAGTTTGTATGAAAATTGAACATTGACAACATATAATCTATTATTATTGATGGTAGTTAACTGACAAGTGTATAACAAAATTTTAACTCAATACAATGCAGGCCTTTCACAAGTTAAATGCCATGGAGCTGCATCATAGCTAAATCTGGTTCTGTGGTTAGTAGAAAGAATTGGTAATGTTACCCCTGTCTTTTATAAAATAACTGTTGCAAAATCATCTAGTGAAATATGTCGTAAGAAAACAATTAACTTGGATTCACTGATGAGAAATTTTTCCTTGTTGATCTCAACTTTTTGGATGATGGAAGAGGTGTGTATTTAGATTTTCCCAGAGATTTTGATAGGTTCCACATGAAAGATTAGATAGGAAAATGGCATTTTATTAAGGAAGGCTAGTAAATTTGACCTAAGTAGTTCAATCCATTGAAGGAGTGCTATTTTTCCAGCAATAAAAGATAATTATCTCCATTTATATGTATTGCCAGTTAGGCTTCAGTTGGAATACTGTGAACAGATTTAGTCTTATGAGGTGAAATATTAACCCTCTAAAAAAAGTTGAAAGAGGGCTAGTAGGATGATTCAGGGATAGAAAGGTTATCATGTATAGGTGAAGTTACTTATTTTCCCTTTAAGAAAGGAAGTACAAGAGATAATTTTGTTAGAGCTCACAAGATTATCCTAGGGATATATTGGATATATACCTCTTTTTTTTTTTTTTTGCTGTGCTCTGGAGGTTTTAGGATGAGAGGAATCAAGTTTTAAGACTTTTAAAGAACAAGCTAGTCCCCAATTGGTACAATTTTATTTTTCTATCAAGGTGGCCGGCTTATGAAAACAGATGCTTTCAGCTGTAAAGGGGTTAACATTTTACAAATAGAATTTAAATTTAGATTTGGTAGTTTCCTTAAAAATAAAGGGTGGCTAGCTTTTTACTTTTTTTTTCGAGAATAGGTGAGAAGGGACAATCATGAAGGACCAAATGATACCTTATTATCCATGCCTTACCTTACATAAAAAAATGAAACAAGTGTACACATTTATTCTTCAGCTTCATATTTTAAAGTGCCTTTTATAAAAAGTATTAACTTCTTATGTTCTAAATGTTTACCACTTCCTTCAAAACTTAAATATTTCTATTTAAGGTTATCTTTTTTCTCCCCCCCCCCTTAAAAATAACTTAGTGGTCAAGGAAGTTCAACACTGGAGCAAGCCATTGTGATGGGCTGTGATAGCTATAGAGAAACCAGAAGTTCTTCACCAACTGACTCTGACACTAGTGGAATTAGTAGTGTTTCAGACCTGAGTAATCTCTCTGATCTTATGGTAAGATTATGTAATTTCCTAGTTTTCTCTCTCTCTCTTTCTCATGCTAAATATTTGTCTAATGGTTTTAATTATAAATTTCTTGGCTTAATGTTGAATTAGTAAGATAATATCAGTTTTGAATTCTTATTGGAATCATCTGTCTGTAAGGAACTAGATTAAACAGTTTTTATTTTAATTTTTCTTTCTTTAACAGAGTAGTCTCAGTCTTGGAGTTCCAATTAGCAATTCGCACTCACTGGGGGCAGTTGGCTACCAAAATACTACCAGCAACATACTAGTAAATAAATTAGAAGATCCTCCTCTCCTCTCTTCACCTTTCTTCTCTGATCGTGTATGGGCAAATGTGAATTCCTTCTCCAGCTCTAGGGAAGTGGATACAGTTGAACATGCAGCCAAATTGTATAGGAACTCTGCATGTGTGTATGATTTCTCATTTTAGAATAATAATAATGATGATAATGTTTAGGCTTTTTATTGCATTCAAAATTTATTGGATAGTAAGCTTTTTACAATAAATCTTATTTTTAAAGTGATATTAATTAACATGTAATTATCTACTGGAATAAAATAAATTTGAGCCTGTACTTGTGTATGAAATTTAAAAAATAAGGAGTTGCATATCTACTAAAGTTGTTTTAACTATGAAATGTCATTTTTATTTAAATGCTGACCTTTACCAAAAATGATATGTAATCAAAAGTATTGCCTGTATTTTTTAATAGGCAGTTAAAATCAGCACTATAAAACAACAATGAACATAGTATAAAATAAGCAGTAAAGAGTTGTTGGTTAAATTTTTCAATTGACATTCCCAGTTGTTGCCTTAAAGTTATAACAGATAATGCATATGGTAATAGCTTCCAAGTGTGTTGGGGATACCCCATCTGTTGGATAAAATTAAAACACTTGTGTTAAACGAACAAGTTAACATTAATTAATTAAAATTAATATTAGCTGGCTTGTTTAACATCAGAACTTGGGAGGCTATTACCACAAGCATTATCTGCTGTGACTTTAAGGTAAAACAATAGACACTCTAACACTTCTTATTTTTATATATGAGCATATAATTAGTTTGAGGGTATGTTTGTAGACATAGAGATGAGTAATGAAATTGAATGAGGTGTACCTGTGCCAAACACTTAGTATTTCTAGTACACAATTATAATTATTGGCTGAAACTTCATGTTATGTTTGCTTGGTTATCAAGGAGACACTGTATCAATGTCTCCATATTTTGTCCAAATCTCTAATGCATGTGTTTATCACATTTCAGTTTTGAAAAATTCCAAATTTAAAGCATGCTTTTTCAGCTCAGGAGGCTAATAAAGCTAAAATTTGGAAGAAAGTCCAAGGAAAATAATCACAAAATTTGTAATACAATTTGCTGCCTTTACCATCCTAATTAAAAGTTTTGCAGGATCATACAATTGACCAAGTAAGAATGTCTTTGAGAATCAGTTTTTCACATGTTTCAGTCTAATAAGGATTTATTAAGAAGTACATTTGAACATAACTTTAAAATACACAAGTCTAAATGGTAATCAAGCAACACTGTAAGGAGATGACAAATATACATAAAAAATGCTGGAAATGGGATAACATTCTCCATATGTACATTGTTACTAGATTAAAATTCATTTATAAATTTTATAATTTTTAGAAAATATCTTCATGAAACACCTATTTAGATATAATTTGGAGAAGGAAAATTAATCATTATCTCCCCTCATATGATTGGCATTCAATAGGCTATTATTTCTTCCCAGTTCCTCAGCTTAGTATTATGGCCTATAGTAATTAAAAAAAAAAAAATTCAAGTGCTTGTAAGTCCTTGAAACATATCTACATCAGTTTAGTGATATAAAGTTTTTCACATTTGTTCAAGAAACTACATTTTGGTTAATAGAACAACTATATAGTTCCTTTGTGCTCATTAGTAAGCCTAAGTGCTTATAATGATAAACTTTGAAATTTTAATTTCTATAGTAGAATCAGTGCAGAAAGTCCATCATGCAGCTTTTTGCTAAAACAAATATAAGTGGACTCCTGAAATTTGGTAACTGGTCTGATCGTAAGTTTTAAACAAAATATTAAGTACTTTGAGAATGTTTGTTTTCAGTTGGTTGTGTTAAAAGTATTTCTAATGTTCTTATGTTTCTTACCATATTGATTCTGATTGGATCCTTATTATGAAGCTTAATAGTTATTAATATTAACTTCTGATCAGAACAAGCTACCTACTTAGAATGATATTTAAATCATTCCTTAATAACAAAAGCTAATTAAATCTACTCTTCTTATAAAGATATCAACAGTTATTCCATCGTTTGAGTGCTATTGCTGTTAACAATAGGTTCATCCAGCTTATGAGATATAGGTCAGTCCTAAATGTGTATATTAAGCTAACAGTGCAAAATAATCTCCATGATATAAAGTACAATGTTAAAAATAACGTATATTTACAGAACTCACAAACACAAGATGTTAACTTCAAACTCTTCCTTAGATCTAATTCGGTTTCCATAATCCTTCCTAAAAATGTCTTGTAACCAATGGAAATCCATTAAACAGCTCTGACACTCACCTCAGCATAGCCTGACTTCCAAAATAAGTTACCATGCCATCTATTACTATTAAAATGTGGAGTCAAGTAGCAGGATGTTACCAAGAATATAGCCTAAAACTAGTGTTTATGGACATATAATAAGTGATAAATTAAACATCTTAAACGTACAATAAATAGCAAGAATGTTAGTACTGTAATTACAATATACTAGTGTGAAATATAATACCAAAAAAAGATGGTTGTCAAACATACTATCAAGTGTGTCAAATGCAACTGCTCCCAATTTAATTAACCTGTTATTTAACAAACTGCATAGAATAGGCAACAGGAACTAATAAATAAAGTTAACTTTTCTTTAAAAGATGGGAAAGTATAATTAGGATGGTTGAGGTTGGCAAATTAATCAATATTTTATTGATGAAAGGTAATTTGTACTTTAATATTGTTAAAGTATACAACTGCTGGCCTAAATTATTAGTACAGAATATATACAGGTAGGAAAGAATTACTTTGTTAATGTTTATTGCATTTGGTCAAAAATCAACCCAATCTTTTCACAAAATTAATAAAATAAAGTGTTTATCTTCTTGCACTGAGTATTAATGGAAATAACTGAATTTTCAATTAAACCCCTCATTAAAGTATGTTTTCAGGGCAGAAAAGTTTTAATTTTTTCAGAGAAATTGCAGTGAAAAGTATAATTGTAATGTGGTGTTTGTATGCTTCCATTTACTATAGATGGCAGTACTACATTTTGTTCAGAGTCTAATGTTTTTCTACTAACTTGTGAAAATTCTCAAACAAAATATGCAATTCTGTAACAGTAATGAGTTTTTGTTTTTTACTCATCTAGCAAATGTAACTTTTGTTGCAGTGTTTAGTCAAGCTACCTGTACATGGAGTGGTCAGCTTCCTCCACGAATCTACAAAAATCCTGTTTATTCTTGTAAAGTATTTTTGGGTGGTGTACCATGGGATATAACAGAAGGTAAAAGGTCTTTCTTCTGATATTACGTTCTTAAATTTTTTATAGGACTTTGCAAAGGAATGCTATTTATTACAGAGAATTACTTTTCATCTGCATAAATTAATATATTTTATGAAAAATGTGAAATAAAATTGAATGTTGATTCGGCCAAAACAAGTACTCTCAGCCACTTACAAGTAATTAACTCGGGTGCAATTTTTCAAGTAGGATGAGGTCATGTAAGGTCTTCAGAGAAAGGTAAGTTATATTAGCATAAAGACTGTGATGGACTTTGTAAATTTTAAGTGATTTAGTATCATTTTGATTTCCAAGCAATTTGTTTTATGTTGTTTTTTTTTCATGTACTATGTTTCTATAAAGTTATCTTCATACAACTTGTAAGCGTATTAATTACACTAAATGGGAAATAACTGCAGTGTTTATTTCTGTTCCCCTTATTAAACATTTTATTTATCCTATATCTCTAGATATAGAGTGGATTAGGAAATGAAATTATTGTCCATCAGCCTAATTGGATCTAACATATGAGATAGGGGGGAATAATATAAACTATGAACAACTAATCTTGCACAGAAGCTCTTTAAACCTACTTTTACATTTAGGTTAAGATGTAAGAGGCTGAGCAGAGCATTTTGAAGTTTTTTTGTTTTTTTTTAAATGCCAGAAAATGAAATTTGTTTTTCTATAATTATGTATCATTTTCATTAAAATGTGAAACTGCATGAGATTATCTTGAGACTTTTCCCATGTTGACTAAAATCTTGTATCCATGCACTTAAGTTCTGTGTACACAAGTTAGGGCAAGGTGTGCATGTCCCAACCTTGTACAGAGTACTTTCAACATGGTGTTATGAATGTGATGTCATTTATGTTACCTTCCTTCGATAATTAATTTCATAACTGTTTCTGCTAGAGTACAGAAAATGTCAGATGCATTATAAAGGAATGCAGAAAAAAAATTATAAATGTGCATTTATGAGGCTGTAGAGGCTTATCACATGGGATTTATGCAGTTTTCAAATTGTACGATGGACAAGTTTTTTACTTTTTTCATATGAACATCACTCAGCACTTTGATTTGTCAAACTAACACTAGCATTTCATTGGCATTAAAATTTAAGTATCGTATTTTGTGTATAACACACTTTTACCATTGAATAAAAGCTTGCCACATTTTGTGAAGATGTACATTGTAAATTCAGAATTGTGTCAACATCTCTAATACAGGATTGATTTATTGGACCAACCTTGTACATGTTCATTGAAAGGTCTAATTCAGGGGTTCCCAACCGGTGGGTCGCGACCCCCTGGGGGTCATCATGGGGGCATTTCTAAAATGTCTATGGATGTGAAGGAACAGGTTTTGACTGACATCAAGGGTTCCCCTTTGTTCTCCTTTCAGCTCGACGAGTCAACAGATGTAAGTTCATGCTCTCAGTTGCTTGTCTTTGTGAGATACATTAATTCAGGTGACATCAAAGACAAATTCTTATTCTGCAGTGCACTTGAAACCACAACAAAAGCTGATGATGTCATGGAAAAAGTTTCAACTTTTTTTCAAGACGAAGATCTTCAATGGGAAAACGTGTGTGGGGTTTGTACGGATGGGGCACCGGGCTATGCTGGGATCGAAATCAGGATTCCAGTCGAGAGTGAAGAAGCTAGCACCTCAAGCAAAGGGCATCCACTGCATTATTCACCGATATGCTCTCGCCAGTAAGACTCTCTCTGCAGGAAGTGCTTGAATCTGTAATCAAAATTGTAAATTATGTGATGACTCAAGCACTCAACACTTGCTTATTCAAAGAACTATGCAAAGACATGAATGCTGACCACGAAGTCCTTCTCTTCTACACAGCAGTACGTTGGTTGTCGAAAGGAAACGTTATTAATCGTGTCTTTGAAATGAAAGATGAAATAAAGCTATTCCTGGAGACTCAAGAAAGGAAAGATCTTGTAGCTCACTTCAAGATGAAGCATGGAATAAAAGGGTTATGCATCCTAGCCGACATTTTGACCAGCTGAACAAGCTCAATTTGAAGCTTCAAGGAAGGGAAACACATGCTCTCCTTTTTCAAGATAGTCTTCGGGCCTTTGTTTCCAAACTGCAGAACTGGTGTCGGAAAACCAATCTTGGAAACATCGCTATGTTTGAAAAACTTTGTGGAGTGACGGATGAGTCTCAGATCCAACTGGATCAGTTCCTCAAGGATGAGATTACCGAACAACTTCAGTCTCTAGAAAAGGAAGTCGAGCATTACTTCCCTGAGCTATCACAGGAACAGGAGGTCTTGGTAAGGAACCAATTTTGTACTGAACTTGATGTATCTAGCATCCCAGATGATATCCAAGATGAATTTCTGGATCTAAGGAACGACTCTTCAGCTCGTGATCTCTTCAAGGTGAAATCCGTGACTCAGTTCAGGTGCACTATGTATCAGTCATACTCCAAAGTCAGCATGATAGCTTTACGTGTCCTTGTTCCATTTGTTTCTACCTACTTGTGTGAGGCAGGATTTTCCACTCTTGTCAATATAAAAACAAAGAATAGGAAGAGATTGGATGTTGGAGATGACATGAGACTGGCTCTAACAAACGCTCTGCCATGAATTTCAAAGCTTGCTGCTGAAATGCAACATCAGGCATCTCACTAGCTGGGTTGGATAGCTGTTCAAACCTATGTTAATATTATTTTAAGAAATATACGTTCTTTTTGTGAATTCAGGTTGGACCAATGTGATTTAATTTGCTAATAAATAATTACAGAATTTTTAAGTATTTTTTTTAGATGTTTCTTTCCCTCTCCTTCACAGAAAATGAAAGAAAAATTAAGCTGCTGATAGTAAGCCCTAAGTAGGGGGTCACATGGGTTTCACACTTTTAGGTAAGGGGTCTCAAGTGCCAAAAGGTTGGGAACCCCTGGTCTAATTGCATCATTAGCATATAATCTGTCAAGATGAAAAAATGTTACCAAAGATACCCAAGTTTATGGGATTAACTTGAATGTTCATTTTATTTGAAAAATTAATATTTAAAAGAGAAGTTAAGATCACAACTTTCTCAAAAAAAAAAAATCATCCGAGATTTAGATTATTTCTTTTAACATATTGACTCCCAAACCTATTTTACCAATACTTTTCATGGTCCTACTAATCATTTTACAATTACTTTTTAGGAAGAATGTATATGGATCTGTTGTGTCCCAACCAATAAGTAACCCTTTAAAAAGAAAATGGAGCACAACCCATCAGTAGGTCGTGTGGGAGCTAACATGTTAAAGGATTATAACTTGTGTTACTTTTTAGGTTATTTAAAGTACTGTTATTATGTTTACTTATTTCATGGATCATTAAGGATATGTATTTTTGTAAGCCCAAAGTAAAATAGTGTCTGAACATTACCATACGATAACAGCTTGCAGAAAACTAACTTATCAGTCTGTCTCTAAAAGCAATTTTTTGTTCACATCTTTTTTTCTTTTTTTAACTTTTGTATTTTAAAGTAATAAATTTTGTACATAGTACCTGTAAATATCAAATTGTTATTATTATAAAACTTGTAACATTTTGTTCTTCTTTTAGCTGGACTTACTGAAGCTTTTGCACCTTTTGGATCCATCAAAATTCAGTGGCCTGGCAAAGATAACAAAAATCAAATGTATCCACCAAAAGCTGGTTATGTATACATAATTTTCGACTCTGAGAAGTGTGTCAAGTTGTTGCTACAGACTTGCACCCATGATTTCAATAATGGTGGGAATTGGTACTTTAAGATTTCGTCCCGTAGAATGAGATGCAAAGAGGTAATGGTTGTTTCTTAGAAACAGTTTGTACCCATATTATGGGTGTGAACTTTTTTTATAAATGTTTACTATTTAAAATGTAGTTGTATAGCTAAAAGTGTAATTATTTTTCTTCTTCTGATAATTATGATAAACTCACTCATATTTCAATCAAAAATCTCATGCAAGATTTAAAGGTTAACTCTTGGATTAATTGTATTTGGCTAACTCATGAGGTAATATAAAACCTAATTTTTTTTTTTTTTTGACTATAGTAATTGTTGATATTTGTAACTTCTTTCCCACTAAAGTAAAAAATAAATCCTAAGATTCTGGTACTTCACAAGATGAACTTTTTGTGCACAAGGGTGGTGTACCATGGGATACACCATAGTTCTACTGTTAGACAGTTCTAACACTTCATGTTGTTTTTATAATACCTTTTTAAGAAATATTTTTATGCCTGTAACTTGCTTTAAATCTTATTTGAAGAGAGTACTTAGTACATTTGAAGAGCATTTTAGTGTAGATACCCCAATGTACAGCTTTGCACAAAAAATGCAAACAAGTACCAGTGATCAATATTGAGAAAATGCTAACCTCTTTGTGTTTAATGAATTTGGTGAATTTGTGCAAGTACTTGTAATGCATCTGTTTGTAAAATGGGGAAAATATATTTTGGGTAAATTCCATCACTTTCAAATAATTGAAATTTCAATGGTAATAATCATTTCTAGGACAGTTACTTCAAGAGTAGAAGGGGGAGATAATGTTTATTTTTAGCAATTGATTTCTGTGAAGTTTTTATGGAGAATATTAATTTATGGCAAATACTAACTAGTTTTTACTTCTCACTTGTAGAGCTGGGTGATTTTAATCAATTTATGTATGAGCAGCAACTACTTTAGCATCACAAATATTAATGTTTCTAATTATTGTGTTCTTGTAACCAAATGTAACCAAAATAATTAATCAGTTGAAATTAGGGCTTCCAAATATTACCATTTTCAATTATTTAAAATACTATTGTTTGTTAACTACATAATAGGCTACCTGTACTCTACCTATTTCATTTTGAATTGATTTAGCTTTAGTGACTTGAGGGTTTGGGGTTAAATACCAAACGTGCTTGCCCCATCTTTGTTATGAGGAAAAGCTGTCACTATTGGTAATTTTAAACTGCTGACTACAAGTAAAGCAAATGGTTGGAAGCATTTCCCATCAAAATTTTTTTTTTTTATTTTGCTTGTAAGTACAAGCAAAAGTTACCATGGTTTGAGAAGCATTGTATTAATTGATTACTCAATTGTGTTCTATTAAAGAAGTTATCAATTAATTAATTTGCAAATATTTTTTCATCTCTGTTTACTTGTTACAGTGTTACTGACCTACACATGAAGTTAGTGCCAAATTATGCATTAATTTCTCATTATAAGCATAAGGTTTTTCTTACAAATAAATAGAAATAGAATGTTTTAAACTGTTCACAAGTTGTGCAGTCTGTAAAAGTGTTTGATAAAATGATTGCATGATAATTTGTTATTTTAAATTTAATGAGGCTTGGAGAATCTGCATTATTGTTTTTGTGAAGAAAGCATAGTTACTTAGGCTACTGTTAGATGAATTTATTTTTTAATTTGTAAGCTTAGTTACTGTGAAAATAAGATTATTTACAGACATAATTGGATGTATGATTAATTTTGAAAATCCTGTTTATAATAACCTAGCTGCAGTGAAATTGAAGTTATTCAGTTGAATTGTAGTATTTGTAATAGTGACTTTCTAGTTTTTCTGTATCTCTTTACTGAACTGTAAAGTGAGGTTTCTATGAATAGAACTTCAATTCTAAAATGGATTGAGTTGAAAATCTCTTTATTCATATTTAAGGGTAAATGGTACTTTTATAACGATTTGTTCATAATTTGTGCACTGCATTCTGAATTGATGACTTCTGATGTGTGAAACGTTCACATGCATGTCAACCTCTTCTGAAACAGACAGCAAACTTAAGATGCCAATGATATATTAACATCTGATAAATTTGGTCTGCATACAGTATTGGTATTTCAGAGCATAGCTCACCGTAACTAATTACACAATGCAGTTCTAAAGGTATAAATTCTGTTTGAGACGAGCTTTTTAAGTTTTGTTTTGTTTTTACAATTACAGATTTTGTTGCCGTTTAACATAATCTAAACATAACAAGATTGTGTACATGGGAACATTATAGTTATTCCAAATGTTTAAAACTGGATAAAATGAGTATTATAACCTTTAATGAATAAAATACATTCTCCCACAGATTATCTTGTATATTTTAGGTTCAAGTCATCCCTTGGGTGATTAGTGATAGCAACTACGTAAGGTGTCCATCACAGCGACTTGATCCCAGCAGAACAATTTTTGTTGGAGCTCTGCATGGAATGTTAAATGCTGAGGGTTTAGCACACATCATAAATGATCTTTTTGGTGGTGTTGTGTATGCTGGAATTGACACTGATAAGTACAAGTATCCCATAGGTGAGTTTTTTGTGTTTTTTTTTGTTACATGCCTTTAAAACAACATACATTTTATTTCTATTAAACAAAACCTTCATACATAGGTTATTACTAGTCTGAAAAAGAAAGTGGGGTTGGGGGGGGGCTTGGGCACTATTGAACAAATGTTTACTTTTTTTCAGATACTATTTTTCAGTTTCTTAAATTACAAAATTATTAAGTTGTGTTATAAATGTTTGGAGAGTCAAATGGAGTATTTAAAGGAAGTTTAATTGCATAAACATTTCATTATCAAGGAAATTCTAAGCAAGTGTTACTGGTCTTGCAGTAATAAATTTGATTTATGCATGTTATTCATTACTAAACATTACTTCCCAGTTTAACATTCTACAGGGTGTTCATATATACATGTAGAACTTGGTACTTTCTTTTATCTCATTTCTTAACTCTGTCAGCACCTCCCCTCAGTTTTTTTCAACTTTACTCCTGTTACCCCTCCCACTTCTCTTTAGATAAATGTCTGTTTATTCTTTTCGTGGCTAAATCATATGATCACCCATACATGTGCATATGATGGGACATGCACACACACTAATAACTTTTAATCTGCTGCCATATTTCAGGGAAGTTCTAAGAAGGACCAATTTGTGGTGACAGTGGCTGAGATTCTTTTTTTTTTTTTTTTTTGTCCTCTTGGTAGAGATTCTTTCAAAAATACTTTTTACATTTATGGAAGAAAGTGTAACAGATTTACTCTTGTACATTTATTTTAGTGTACATGCTTGTTGCTTTTATAGTTTTTTCTTTTTGCGTGTGGTGTGTATTTTTAACTATGTATTGTGCAAGTCCATCCTGTTTTTGAAATTTGTAGAGTTTTTCTCAAACTGAGAATTGACAATATTTGTTTACAAAAATCCACTAGATCATTGTTGAAAATTCTAGAAACTTGCATGATTGGTATATAAACATTGATGTGCTGAGAAGCAATTATTATTATTATTATTATTGGAAAGCTACAGTTGGTATGCTACAGCCCTTGGAATCTTTAATTGTGATTAATGTATGTTAATTGTAAAATTGCATAATTTCACCAGGAATTATTTAGATTTCAAACATTACAAACCATTGAACTTCAATGAATTAACTTTAGATATTAGTATTTCTACAAGGACATTAGATATTGTCATTGGCAAAAGCTTATGCTTGTAACTGGTGCAAGGCCAACCAAGCTAGCTAACTTAAGCAAGGTGTGTGACAATATCAACTCAAAATTAATTTGCTCAGTGTAGACCTAGATCATAAATAAAATATTCAGTTCTAGATGGGCTAGCAGATACTTATAGTTATTACAAACTATACTATAATAAACTTTATTATAAATTGTATTATTCTTTTTGTATGTATATTAAAATATTTGTGTTAATTAATAAATATAAATTGTGTGGATCAATTTTGTTGGTAAGTGCCATACATTTGGTACATATTAATGGTTAATTAACTTCTAAATTCAAATTTCTAGTTATTTGAAATTACAAGTTACATGTTGCTTAACGTAACATATCACTCATCGGACATAAATTATAATTCGTAACAGGAGTGATAGTTACTTTAACTATGTATTAATACTAAATTGTCATACTAAATCATTGTCATTATTAGTACACTAATACCACATCATATCCTTGCAGTAAAAATGTAAAGTTTTATTATAAGTTATTCTTTTTCCCCTTATTTTGAAGGTTCTGGCAGGGTCACCTTTAACAACCAGAAAAGCTACATGAAGGCTGTGTCTGCTGCTTTTATAGAAGTTAAAACATCAAGGTTTACCAAAAAGGTGAACTTTTTAGAATTACTTAACTATTCAAATATATATTTAAAAACCCATTTTCCCTACTTGGATTTTTTTTTTACTTTTAACTTACTAGCTATAAGTTATTATTGCAGTAGATCTAATGGTTTTGTTGACTTAACGTTATTAAAAATAAAGTTTTTGTTACATTTTTCAGTCATTCTACATCTGTCTTTTTTGTGTCATTTGACTTGAACTACTTGTATGCAAGTACTTTATTGAGGTAGTTAGTTGCATGTAGCTTTTCATGTTTTAATAGGTTCTTCAAAAGATTGAAATAGTGAAGCAAATATTCAAAAACTAATAATTTTAAGAATTCCACTTAGAAAGTTTTATTGACATTTCCTGACTACTTTGCTTGTGCTATCAATTTATGTTATTGTCCATTTTGCTTCCAAAACGTTTTAATATTTGATTAACTAATGAATTCTGTATACAAGACACTTGACAGTTAGTGGTGGATCACAGGAAAGTGTTATGGAGCTGTAATAAATTCACAATGCTGAATGTTCTGGTGGAGCCTTGTGCTGAGAAGTTTTAGGGACTCGCAAGTTTAGTGTGTGTGATTAGTTCACTTTTGTATTTAATTTGTTGGTTTTTAAATAACACTATGTAACAAAATTTTTATTTTTTTCCTTGTTTCTGGGCAGAAAGGTTTCCCAATTGCTTATGCCTAAAGTAAATAAAAAATACCTATTTTCTCTTCAAAATTTGGTTTTGTGACCTGGGTAATAAAATTTTCAAATTTACCCATTTTCCAAAACGTTCCAGGTAAATTCAGTGCTGATTAGCTGATAGACAATTTTCTCCAACTTGTAAGAATTTTTGAGAGCATTATAGAATATCGTAAAACTTACGAGAATTTTCAAGAAACTTTTTACAATTTTTCTAGAATTATTTATAGTAATATATACATACAGGGGCTTGCCACTCCCCACTTCAATTTAGTTCTAGCTGCTTAAGTGAACACCTAGCTCTATCTGATTTTATTAGAGATGGCATCAAGAAGCTGCAAGCTTTCTCCAGACACATTCTGCTATGTATGTGGCCAATTTATCAAGACAAGAAGGAAAAAGTACTCTGTGACAGCATCTGCTAAAATGTGTGAAGTCTACAAGGCATATTTTGGTATGCCTGTCAGGGATCAAAACATTTTACATGCGAGCTCTGCAAAAAAACTCTAGATGGTAAGACTGACAATTTTTGCTTGCTTGAATACTAAGATTTTATATTATACAAATTTTAGACCTTTTAAAAGTCAGTGCACTTCAGAGAGGAATACAATAGCATCAAGACCTTGCTAGAAGCCTTGAAGTATGATGACTATGGTTGGGAGGTTATCAGAGACTTCAAAATAGTGTCATTCTTAATGAGTCTCCAAGGAGGCTTTACCAAGCTTCCCTGTTATTTTTGCCTTTGAGACAGCAGGGATATTGCAGCACACTACACCAGGAAGCACTGGCCATAGTGGACCGAGTTCTCTATGGGGAGGCACATTGTTAAGTGTGAGCCATTAGTATATGTTGTTCCCACCATTGCACATAAAATTGGGGGTTATGAAACAATTTGTCACAGCTCTTGATAAGGAGTCTGCAGCCTTTAAGACTTCTTCCCTAAGCTGAGGCAAAGGTCAAATCTGGTGTCTTCATTGGACCACAAATAAAGATCCTGGAGTGCACAGAATTCCCCAAGAAGCTCAGTAGGAAGGAGAGAGAAAAAAAGCTTGGGGCAGCTTTGTTGCAGTGGTTCAGGCTTCTTTGGCAATCACAAGGCCAAAAATTATGTGAAATTGGTTGAGGTTCTGGTGAAAAACTAAGGCAAAATGGGCTGCAAGATGTCCATGAAAGTCCATATTCTTGACGATCATCTTGATAAATTCAAGGAGAACATGGGAGCATACTCAGAGGAGCAATGAGAGCTCTTCCACCAAGATATACTGGACTTTGAATACTAATGCCAAGCAGCGTAAAATGAAAACATGATGGAAGACTATATTTGGGGACTGATACATGAAAGTGATTTACATTACAGTCACAAATCTTGAAAAACTATTTTAAACATTTTTGTCTAACTTTAGTATAAATACATGTAAATCTTGATTCATATATTGTTTAATTCAGACCTTATGTAAATGATAATGTGCAAATTTACCTGTTTTTACATAGAAAATAGGTTAATTTCTAAATTTTTTTTTTTTGTGTAGGTGTAGGGAATAATGGCCATTTTCTGTACTTTTACAATATAAGCAATTAAGAAACAACATATACTATCCAGTAACAAAATTTGTGTTACATAGTGTAATTTTGATTGTCCATTTGATTATTTAAATAAGAGAATGGATAATCAGAATTAATCCAATCAAATGCAGTTTTGATCTTTCTCAATCCAATCTTTATTTTTTGTGTGTTTTTATAACAAGTAGTGTGCCTCAAGTTTTAACATATATGTTTTTCTAATTGTATTTTCTTATATCATTGAAAGTTTACCTTATTTCACAGTTTTGTTTTTTCAGAAATATTCGATGATTAGTTACAGATGTGATTTATGGAGATAAAATTTATTAATAATATCCCAAATATCTTAATAACAGATTCTGTGTTGATTCTAAGCAAGTGGAAAGTTTTCTGCTGCTGAATTTGTTACACTTTTATTTTGTGTAATTTCACTATAAAAATAATATATTGAACTTATTTTGGTGGTGGTTCACCCCTAAAATTTCTCTTGAGATGGGAATAGACATATGGTAAAATGCCTTAGTTACATTTGTAGGTTTGTATTTCTACTAATATAATATTTTTAAATAATAGGTGCAAGTGGATCCATACTTAGAAGATGCAATCTGCTCTACCTGTCAGCTGCAGCAAGGACCAATCTTTTGTCGAGACTTGTGTTGTTTCCGCTACTTCTGTCGAGCTTGCTGGCAGTGGCAACATTCAGTTGACTCCATGCGAAACCACAAACCATTAATGCGAAATAATAAATCTTGTCATTAATATAAAGTATAACAGGTGTGGCCAAACAAAATATGCATGACTTTCTTAAATTTTAAGTTTCTATTTTGCAACAAAGCAATTAATGTGTAGGTCAAGTAGATAGTGTGGTGGGTGATTCATTTAAATAATGGAAGCCTCTTTAGTTATGTATATTATTTTTGGTTTCATTAACTTACTTCTAGCCTCTAAAGTTCTAACCACAAATCCATTATAACTATTACATCTACAGCAATTGTATCAATAAACAGTTTTTTTTAGATTTCTGTAATTTTGCAATATTTTAAATTGTAAATAATCCTACATACTTGTTTAAAAATGTATTGTTACTTAACTTTTGCAAGCACTGTATGATAAATGTTAATTGTTTAAGGTATTTGATACCTACGTAAGTTAATCTGTGCTCTTTAAGGCATTATTTCAATTATGTTTTTCATAATAACACAAAAACAAATGAATTGATCCAAAACCCATAACTACGTATCGTATATTTTGCCATAAAATGTGAAATTGGTTGTATATTAAATGTAAGTTCTTTAAAGTATCCTTGGGAAAACTACTATAAAGAATATTAAGGATATATTGGTAAATAAAGATTCTATATCAAAACTAATATAGAATACCTTATTTTCAAAATCTAAAGTTTCTTCTTCTCTTAATTTCAGAACTGTCCTAAAAAATATATTTATTACTGCTTAAAACTGTAGTAAAATAAAAAAAAGAACTCTTGATAATTATTTTATTTTCCAACTTTGATACTGTTGGGTTTTGTTGTAAAAAAAATAAAACAAAAACCATATACATCGTAATAGTAGTTCAAATTTAAATTATACTTTTAAGAAACTGTCATTTGGTTTATCCAGCATTTAAGTTACAACATATTTTTAGACCACTATGTAGGATTAAAATTTATTTTAAATTAAGAGAAAAATTATTTATAAAATTAGTCTTAAAATTGTTTACTGGTCTGGATATCTTAGATGTATTACTAGGTTTTTGGAATCTATGATAAGAACTTTCAAGGTTTCAATTAATCCTTTCATTACATCTATGAAATATATTCCAGCTGCAGTGAATGTAATAGGGATAATTCAGATTTTGAGATCACCATTAATTTAAGGTTGGAAGTGTTCAAATATGTCCAACTTATGATGTTAAGATATTCTATACATAGAGTATCTTTTTTTAAATATAAAATATATCTTATTTCAGAAATAATTTGCTAAACTTTAATTCCAGTTATAGCTTCCAAAATTTTCATATTTTACAGTTTTGTGGCTTATCTAATATATGGCTAGTTCTTGTGGTAAGTAAATGTCATCACTGGATACATGTATATGTGCTTGTGAATGTAAGATATTAGTCTTCAGAAAATGTTTTTAAACTGGTCTGTTATAACTATTGCTATTATGTGAATCATTATGACTTTGTTTTTAACACCAGTAAATGTATCTAAATGTAAGCCTTAAAGTTGCTACGTGGTTGGAGTTAAATTTTAAGACTATTCTCTTCCCTGTTTGCTGTTGTTAATTGCTGCTTGCAGTTTTTTATGTGTGTAGAAATTAAGCACCCTTAATCATTGATTGTGTGGTTTAAACAAAAAAAAAGCATTCAGCTATAATACTTTAAAAATGTTACAGTACTCGCGTTTTTTTAACACAGCAACTTTTCAATGTGGGCACCTTTTTAAATCTTGGCTACTAAACTTTCAATCAGTTTGTGCTGTTGAAGATTTGTTTCACATAATAAGTGGAGTTTTAAATGAAGAAGATGTTTACTGTGAATTTTTAGCTCTTATTATAATATATTATATATAAATTGATGTAGACCAAAGACTAATAACTGATATGTATATGTAGTACTTGGCAAAAACAAAAACTAGTAGTGGTTTTACCCTAAACTAGCTTTGGCTTTTTATAGAAAACTGCATAAGAAATTATCTAGGTCCTTTTCAGGACCTCATACCTTCTATTTCCAAACTATTCATCTTTGGTTTCATGAAAATATCTGGACTTGATCTTTGAAACCTTAATGGCAAGAGTTTACACGACAATGACAAGGAATGGCAATGGACAAATTTTCTAAACTTTTCTGTAGTCCTGACTTGTAAGAATTTTAAATTTTCTTTATGCTTATGAGGTTTAGGTTTCTTGTACTAACAGAAAAAAAATTGCCTTTAGTAATTGCTTCTAGTGTGTTTGCAATACGGGTATTATGTAGCATTCCATGTTTTTTGCAAATGTGAACCAAGGGTCTTTCAAAGAGCAAGTTATTATAACTTAAGGACAATAGAAATTGGATAACAACTATTTTGTAATTGTTTAAGATTAAATTAAAGCAGTATATGGGCAGATAACATCTTGTACATATATTTTCTTTGTGTGCTTTTTCACCATATAATTATATTGAATGCAGAGCTATAGCTTGTGTTTACTAAGCAGTACGAAATGACAGAAAGGAGAGATGCACACAACTTTACTACAAGTTATTAATTATTATTTGTGCTTACAGTGGGTAAAGATTTATTTTTAATTGAAAAAGACTGTGGGAAAGAGGACTAATAAAATACTCTTAAGTACAATCGGAAGACACGAAATTAGGAGCATATTTTATTTAAAATACAGATATTAACATCTTAAGAAGTTAACTAAATTTAATACCATTTAAAACTATTTTTGAAAGACATTAAAGAGTCTGTAGAGTGTAAAAGTGTGCCTGCCACAAAATAATAAGTAAATTTCTAAAGTTTAGTCACAGATTTTTGTTTACCTACATCTGTAAAAATGATATAGAACAGTTGACAAGGGTGTACAAAATTTGTAAATGATACATTTTCTTATTCCCACAAACTTAATATCATCCTATCGTTTTGTGTTTCTCCAGTCCTCTGGTGAGTTTGCAGAAAGATTCAAGGTTTGATTCCTTATTGTGGACATAGTGGAGTTAAACAATTTTGTAGCTTTACTCTAAAACAATGCATTTCTCAAGACTTAGTTTTGTATTGGATGAAAGTGGTTATCACTGTATGTAATTTGACTGTTGGGAATGGTAATATCTGAACCTTCACTGGTTTACAAGATTAACAATCATGCATACAGGGCAAGGCAAAATGCTAAAGTTATTCTCTTAATGAAACACTGGGTGTTGAAGTATATTCATTCTGAACATGAACAAATGTACTGAATGGCAAAGAAGAAAAATACTTTTCTTACTTGTGTGGATCCAACTTGTAAAATAATCAAAGTGTTAGTGTAAAACTTAGAAAAACAAACCACAAATATGAGAAAAAACTGTTAAGCTGTATATTAATTTAAAAACCAACATACTTAAATTTGTAAATGTGGAAGAAACGTTTTACTAATAATTCTTATATTAATAAATTTTAATACTTATTTATCAGATTGGTATTGTTGCATGCACTGATTTTTCTTCAGAGTAACAGAAGGATCTGCAGAGTAATGGGAGATTTGGCAGATAATACTATACAAAGTTAGTGTATTCTGCAACTTTTGCCACGTTGTGAAGAATGAAAGAGTGGAAATTCTGTAGTGATTAAAAAATGCTTATTAAAACCACAAAACTAAAATCTTTTATGTACCTCCGCATGGCATTAATGAACCTTAATGCAGATTTTGTTAAAACGTCATGCACACCCTGCAAGATAGTTGCACTGACAGACAACACAGTAATATTATATTTGTGCAGATAAATGTTTATACTTTTATATTAAAAAATAGTTTTAATGGTTTGTAATCATATTATCGTGCTTTACAACATTTCGATCATAATAATATTGTAGTATCGTGCAAATTTACCAAGGGTGGATAGTTAAGCCCGCTACAGGGAAATTCGTGTTGCTCTTCAGTAGGAATTAGAAATAGGTCACACACGGAATGACGACTCAAAATCCAAAACGCGGATATTTAATTACAATGGTACAACACTAAAGCCAAGTGATCGTATGAAATAGTGTTGAAATGGTGAAAATCAAATTACTATAAATTATAACAAACTCTCTTTGCTGAAACTAAATGCTAACTAAAAGTACACTGAAGGAAACAACCTCAAGTTAAATAAATTCAGAATAAGTGAAGTGTATTCAAACTTTAACCAGTGCAATCCTACAGAGTGTTCGGAAAGTCACTGTGCACTTGTATATTTATTAACAGACATGTTTCAATATAGAATACAGGAGGTAAATAAGAATGACAATTATAAACAACGTTGAAAGTGACCCCCGTTAGCATAAATACAGGCTTAAATCATTCTTATTTTGTTTCTAAACACCGCTATCAGTTGCTGGCTTGAAACTGAATTAATGCTGTTATTGCTGCTTTCAAAACTGCACAGTGACTTTCCGAAACCCTTGTAGTATCGCTTCAATTTCATTTACCTCACTTGCCTGGTGCTTTCTCAAAAACAAACTTTGCTACGAAAATGAAAGTGCAAAGATGTTATTACATCTTTTTCATTTCGTACCACTCTGAAAAACATTTTGTTTCACAGTTTACTATCGGCTAACGCGTAACATTGCACTGAAATGAGATCAACATGAAACTTCAACTGAAATCTCCCTTATTTTTTGCTGGATAAATTACACCCTAAAAACATGAGTTCACACGAAGAGACACGGCCTTAAATATAACAATAAAACTCAGTATATTAGTAAGCGCATGGGTGTGCATACACAAAAATAAAGAAAAAACACAACATCAAACAACTAGTGAGTCATGCCATAGCAAAGGGGTCAGCTACTGATGACAAGAAACCCATTTGAAGTAAAAATGCATCTCTGGACAGCTGGTATGGGTATTACTAATATAGTAGGTGCAGATAGCTAAGTTGCTTTGCTACGTAAAACACCAAACCAACCAGCTAATAAAGTAGAGAACAATGTTTTAACCTTTTATGTCATTAACCTGACGATGACTTAGAGAGGTCGAAACGTTTTTCTATTCTTTATTAGTAAATAAACGGGAATAATTCTTTTTATTCCTCTGTTTATGTATCATTGTTATTTTAATAAAAACAAACAGATAACTGCCTAGCTCCTGAAGAAAGTAGAAGATGGGTAACCTACATAAGCGCTTTACTACCTCTAAACACACGAGTTGTTAAAAATACCATAATTCAAAAAAGTCTTGCATTTTAACTAAGGCCAGATGGTTAAGACCCTCGCCTTGTAATCTGAGGGTTGCGGGTTCGAATTCCCGTCGTACCAAACATGCTAACCCTTTCAGCCGTGGGGGCGTTATAATGTCACAGTCAATCCCCCTATTCGTTGGTAAAAGAATTGGCGGTGGGTGACTAGTTACCTTCCCTGTAGTCTTACACTGCTAAATTAGGGACGGCTACCGCATATAGACCTCAAGTAGTTTTGCGCGAAATTCAAACCATTTTAACTAACACTGTGTAATACTATATTATAGTATGTTGAATAGTTATAGAGTTTAGTTTATTGAACACTTTCATTCAATAAATGAAAAACAATAACATCCAAAAAGTTTCATTGAAATATAATTTCAGGTGTAATACCAAATCAACTCTTAAAAAAACAACAACAATAGATATAACACCTCTCAAGGCACATTATAAATGTAATATTTTTTACAGTTTTTAACCGACTAAAGCTTAGAGGTATAAATTAAACCTCTATAACTTAGTGTATGTACATCTTAATCCAATTAATTTTTTTACAATTTTAGTAGAGGTTCGCGTTCGCCTTTGTTCCTTGTCGGATTTTTGGTCAGGGAGGGTCAGGTTCTCTTTGAATTTCGCGCAAAGCTTGTTTGTTTTTGAATTTCGCACGAAGCTACTCGAGGGCTATCTGTGCTAGCCGTCCCTAATTTAGCAAGTTTCTACTTCAAATATAAAGAAAACACATAGTAGTAAAAAAATGATTAAATTTTTCTGAAGTTATAGTCCAGAACCAAATAAATCTTGTTTACGTCAAGTGAAATTTATCACAGTTGTCATTCTGTAATGCACGACTAAATTAAATACTGTATAAACCACCTTATAGGGTAATTATTGCTGCGATATAGCGGCTCATGAAATGGCTCTAAATTTGTTTTTAAGTACAAATTTTTAACTCTTAGCTAAATTTCTTGAGAGATGTGAGATGGGCCTGGCATGGCCTAGCGCGTTAAGGCGTGCGCTTCGTAATCTGAGGGTCGCGGGTTCGCGCCCGAGTCGCGCCAAACATGCTCGCCCTCCCAGCCGTGGGGGCGTTATAATGTTACGGTCAATCCCACTATTCGTTGGTAAAAGAGTAGCCCAAGAGTTGGCGGTGGGTGGTGATGACTAGCTGCCTTACCTCTAGTCTTACACTGCTAAATTAGGGACGGCTAGCACAGATAGCCCTCGAGTAGCTTTGGGCGAAATTCAAAACAAACAAGCAAAGCAAACAAACCATGTGCGGTAGTTAATATTTCGAAAATGAAGGTATTTTATACATTTTAAATTATATTACATCAAAAATTTAAATTAATTCATATGAAAAATAATACAGGAAAATCAAATCGTACTTTAATTCTTCATCAGGTTTTGAAAAACAATACAGTATATGCTATGAAAATAAAAGAAATAATTTTACCGAGTTTTCTATACATTGGTATAGCGGTAAGTCTACGAATTTACAACGCTAAAATCAGGGTTTTGATTCCCTTCGGTGGGCTTAGCATGTAGCCCGATGTGGCTTTGTTATAAGAAAACAAACAAATTAATCGAGCTTATAGCATTTTTATGTTTTTAACTAACTTGCTTCTACTGGTTATTTTGGACTTATTAGTTTGGAATACTTTAGATTAATGCCGCGTTAAAAATTGACAAGAAAGTAATAGTATACATTAATTTCTGTGAAATTGTATTATTTACTTCAGTGGATTACTGAAAATATTTCTAGTTATTGTTAATTTGATCTCCTTGTGTAACAGTGTTGTCGTAGGTAAATAGGCTAAACACTGATGGCCCGTAAAATGTCATGAACAAGTTAACATTAGTCAGATGTATCGCAGAGGAAATAAGTGAAATATGAGAGTGAAATGTAAGTGCGACGAATTAAGTCTGGTAAAACTTAGAATTATATAATTTTATTTCCAGTTATTTGATGTATGGGAACATTTGTAATGATTTTTATATTTTATTCTTATGTTTCAGTTTTTTCACTATACGTAAGTAAAAGGTGTAGAGTAATCCATGTCAGAAGCGGCCCGGCATGGCCAATCGTGTTAAGGCGTGCGACTCGCGGGTTTGCATCCCCCTCGCGCCAAACATGCTCGCCCTTTCAGCCGTGGGGGCGTAATGATGTACGGTCAATCCCACTATTCGTTGGTAAAAGAGTAGCCCAAGAGTTGGCAGTGGGTGGTGATGACTAGCTGCCTTCCCTCTAGTCTTTCACTGCTAAATTAGGGACGGCTAGCATAGATAGCCCTCGAGTAGCTTTGTGCGAAATTCAAAAACAAAACAAGACCCAGAGGCTAGAAAAGTTAGGTTAAAGTCATAAAAGTTTCAAATGTTTTATATATTTCTTATTACACTGTTACAAGTAGAAACTTGACTTTGTATACAAATCAAAAGCATTAGCAAAGTTAGACTTGCACATGAAACATATCTTACATTAAAAACTTTTGTTTTAAGGTGCGTTGAACTTTAGGGCACGGTTGCTCCTAACTCTTATCCGTTCAATACAATTAACATTGGGCAAATTAATTATTAGTTGTTGTTTCCAATTACTATAGAACAATTCGGATAATTGTTTTATATGTTTAAATTATAATTTTAGTTTTATAAAATACAGCATTTGCTTACAACCAATTTTATTTATCTAGTTTCTAATTTTTTACTTTTTTTCTACGACCATTCTTTATTTATATCAATACACAAGATAACAGTGTTTATTTTTGCTTATCGTTAAGTCTTGTTTGTTTTGTCAAGCACAATTGTTGAATTAATCTTAATGTTTGTTTTCTTGATCAACAGCCATTTATACACATTCAGTTGACTTGAAACTTGTGGAATAACAATAAAAAATAAAATCGGCAATTACACCTACCTGTTAGAAATCGTTGTGCCTCAGAATACCATAAATCAGTATTCATTAAAAACACATTTCCCAAAATTGCATTCTTCAACAAATCTTGTTTGAATTATAATTACACGTATGAAGACTATTTTGCATTTTATTGATCTAGTATTTAGATTGAACACTTAACTTGAATATTCCAACCTGGGTTATTAGAAAGAAGATAGATGCCATCATTAATCTTGTTGTCTGTTTTAAATCATGAAAACAGGTTTGCTTTTTTGTAACTCACTCTATTCTTCTACTTGAATTTTTTTTTGAAATCACTAATTATGAATATCAATTATATTATAATTGTCAAGGTGTTTTAAGGGCTCCAATATATATAAATTACGATTTAACTAGGAAATGTTGTGTTTCGTCTGAAAAATAAATCTAGTTAAATGGCTTCCCACCGTTACATACAGTTGCCTTATGCTATCAATATTTCAAATTAAAATGCATTTTATTACATATTATTTATTCTTTTTTGTGTTTTTAAATATAACTATAAAAAAACAACAATATGGGTGCGAATGGGGGATATGATTTAGTTCTAATAATTTAATCCTGAGGTATTACTGGTTTTATCACATTTCAGCTGTTTGCGCAGAACCAATAGTAATAGAAATTCGATTTAGACAAATGAAAGTAACTTGCAGCGTTTGTTTTTTTGCAATTTTAAGCAGATGCGTGAAAACAGTTATGTCAGTGTTTAAAATGTATTTATATCTAATATTTGTAGATTTTGTAATTTAAAAGTCCGTTGGGAGAGCTTTTACAAATTATATGCTGCATTAGGGATCGAGTCTTTCGGTAGTTTATAACAGAGAATTTTCTCAATTTTTCAATCATGGACGTTTTGATACAACTACAGTTTAAATAAATAAACGACCACTTAAAAGACAAACACCTTTTCGTTTTTATTTTTGTCCAATAATAAGAACTAAGAAAGTGAAACACACAACAACGTTAAAATATGTAGCAAACTTAATGTCTATTGAAAAGGACGGAAAATATTCCATCAAAGGATGTGACCTCACCAATACTTCCTACATATGTTTCGTGTGACGTTATTGTGACATTAGAACAACACCATCAAGACTTTATGAAATTCTGCTTAAACAATTTATCAAAGAATTATCAATACTTAATTCAAACTTGTCTTATTTTTTTAAAATACTGTTTCCTTTCCATTTCTCAAAAAGAACCATACACACACCGTTGCGTTAATAAATTTTATTTTGTCAGTAATAGTACATTGAGTAGTAATGAACTACTTAAAGGTAATTCGTGATGACGAAAAACCCACTTGAAGAAAACATGTATTTTCAAGACGGTTGGTATGAGTATTAGTACTTTAATTAAAATAAAGTACAGAACAATGTTTCGACCTTAAGTCATCTTCAGTTTGTCAACCAGCCATATTGAAAATACAGAAATATTGAAAGATTAATTGTCAGAGGTTAGATAAAATCACAAACTGCAATAGATGTGCAATATGAAAAGAAAAGTTATGAACGAATGATAAAAATCATGAACAACTTTATTTTTGCGAATATCGTACACAAACGGATACGATATATAGATGATTTGCTTGATTTTAATCGTACATTTTTGTGTTTACAAGAATAAAATTGTTAATAGTTAAGAAATGTTAGAATGTGTAACATTAAACTGAAGAGTCCACTCTGCTAAGTCGTTGAATATTGATTTCTTTGTTCATATCTAAATCATCATCATCTGTGTTGATTTCATTATCATAGACACTATCAAGGCCTTGCCATTCGTCAAATAAATCACTTCTTTCAGGACATGGACGTCCTTCGAAGTTGTCATTTTCATGTTCCTCTTTTGAAAGACACTTAATAAAACCTGGATTTTTATAATGAGCTTTTAGATCGTATTTGCCATTTTCATCATGCTGGATGTTTCCATAAAATGTAATGGGTGTGTAACCTTCATAGCCACCACTATAATCAATTCCTAATGGTTTAGAATGTTTAAAAACTGTTTAGCTTTTGGCAACTGCCTTGCCATTGAAGTTTTTCTTTTATTCATTGCTGACATGTAAAGAACTGTAATAGTGCTGAAACACTATTTCCAAGTCTTTAGTGAGACATAAACCTCAATATTACCCAGATTAAGAAGTTTTAATTTATGTTTACAGTTGATGCATTTTATAAAACAATAACTATATTTTTGTTTCATTATGTTTGAGTATAAACTACAAATTATCATTAACTCTATAAATTAAAACTGTAGAAAATTAAACTTATTATAATTGCAAAATATCATGGAGACAGGTATTGTAAATTTCCACATACTAAGAGAGGGTTCAAAATGCAACAAAAAGCATAATATCAAATGAAAGCAGGTACAGAAAGGCTATTAGAAGCTGAGGATATTAGGATAAACAATTGTGAATATTTATTATGTTTTTTTATTTTATTTCATATTTTTCAATCTCTCATTTTTGTTATTTTGTTAGTGCTGTGTTAATGAATGTAACATATCGAATAAAAGCTTTGCTGAAAACTTTTTATATTCATACAGGATGTTTAGGTGTTATGTAAATGAAATAAGAGAAGTGTAAGATGAAAATATTTTTAATTCATGCAGCTTCTACACTAGAATTTCCTTGTTTAACTCTCTTTGGACAGTCAAATAAATACTTGTAGCATTGTTTGGGTCAACAGGTGAGACAAGATGTTCAAGATAATACTCTATCACCTGACTTATCTGTATCGACCTCCATTTCCTGATTAACCAGTGTATGGCAGGTTTGTTAGTGAGGTATGGCTTCAGCTTGTGAATGTTGTCAACATGTTTATGTATTCTATGTGAATACAGCATCTTGCAATTTGATGAATTTAGGTTTTACAGAACAAGAAAAGAACCATTCAAGACAGAAGCAAGTTGTTTTTTTGTCACAGGCAGGTACCAAAGACACAACCATTCTCCATGCTCAAATTTCTTTCTTTCACTGCTTTATCATAGCATCTCTTCTGCTGTATGGCACCTTCTGCTAAGCTGCTAATACATAAATATATGCAGTCGAACTAATTCAGACCTCAACCATTTTACATATTCTGTGGACTTTGTGGCATGTTTGTTCTGTGGGATGGATCATTCAACACATTCTCAGGAAGTTGTGTATGTTGGCTAAGATTAGAATGTTTGGCAAATTAGTTGATTTCTTCTCTGTTGCACAGTTTACTTCAGTAAAGTATAGTAAAGCTTTAGCAATGGCTTGGAAAGCAAGAAATGCCATTTGCTTTTAATTAATGTACCATCACAACTTCTGGCCTCACTGTTAATCAGAATAAACTTGGCTTACTTCAGAAAATAATTAATAATAACTAGTACATACTCATAGTCTCATTCATTCACTACAATAAGACTAAGTTTATTCAGGGCTGCAATTGAGAAACAGCAATCCTCTGTTAGAAAAAACAAATGAAACTTTTGAAACATTAGCACATGTAGCATCCAGTCTTTACATTATGTTAAGCTTTAAATATATCCTGCTCAGGAATTCTAACAGATGCAGCAATGATTAAGAATCATGCACCTCAATGGTTTATAACAGTGTAGGATATCTTCCTCTGCTTGTACAAGTGCTACAGGTTTTTGCTGCATGAAAAGTGACACTCATGCTGGATCTGGGTTATTCAGTTGCTCTCATCAGAGCTCCTGAACTATTATTTGTGAATCACCACATACTTTATGGTTCAGTGTAATTACTGCTGAAATGTTTTTCACTCCCACGTAGTGTCCAGGTTAATGACATTTGATAAATGGACAAGTTTTTAACTGTTTGGTGAGACAATGCATTGGTTTTTCCATATTGATGTATTTTTTCAACATTGTTGTCTAATGTAAGTAATCTATTCTGGATTTCTAACTTTTCCAGGAAGAGAAAATATCAATAATATTTCCTTTCTCACAATGGATGTTTATTTGTTTCTTATAGCAAAGCCACATCAGGCTATCTGCTGTGTCCACTGAGAGGAATCGAACCCCTGATTTTTACCGTTGAAAATCTGAAGCTCACAATGGAATATTTAACCAAATTGCATGAATTTTCATACAATCATTTCAAATATTATCCACTTAGAGCATTCATATCCATTGATTTATTACTCTATAATTTCTTAGTGAAATTTCCAAAATGTTCCTGTTAAACATTTAAAGTACTTCATTTCATTTTAGAATTAATTTTTCTTTTTATTCATCAGAAAGTTCAATTTTCAGTTTCAGCTTATTTGTTATTAATTAACATTTCTTTTTATACTTGATTTTGTCAAATGAGGTAGTCATAATTTCTGACTGTAAGTAAATAACAACAAAAATTGATAAATCTTTGTCAGGTTAGGTATAACGATATTTGTTAACTGTAATCTTTTTTGAGACCATTTTACATCTACTAAACATTTATAACAAATATTTTCCTTCATTTGTGATAACGTGAAAATCATAAAATGAGCAATAATATTCAATAAGATAAGGATTTGCATCATCTGAATAGTTTGCCATCACCACATTCACTACACCTAACCAAACTTACTTTAGAAGAAAATTCTGTAGCTTTGAACAGATAAAATTAAACATGAACACATTTAGAGGAAAAATAAACTATAAAAGTTTTTAGATCTGTGGTTCATTCCTAAGCATTTCAAACTTTGCATTAAAACCATTTGTTTAGATCTATTGAAGTTTTGGGTAGTCAATGTATCCACATAAATATACAAATAAAGAAATTACTGCTAAATCATTTTATGACAAAACTGTTTCAACTTCACTTTTGCCAGCATTTATATCTTGCAGGAATGGGCTTTTTTTTCAGGAAATGCTAACACTGGAGTTTCAGTTAAATAACACTTTAATGACTAAAATGCATTTTATTTTTAATCAGAGCAGACAACAATGAAACTGAGTTGGAGAAATTGGCTATGAATTGTCAGGAATAATATGCAAGTCCTAGGAAGATGAAGATTTCTTGATTTGTCATAGATTGTAGCCCATATCTTACCACTTTTATCTTTACAGAGTTCATTTATACTTTCCCAATCAAACCTAGGTGTACCCCCATTTTTTCTGACATTTACTACTAATGATAACCAAGAACATTTTGAATGCTATATGGTTCTATCCTACAACATCTGTGTTTCAGTGCTGACAATACCTTACCTACTGGTTGTTTTACCACACATCACTTGCATGTACATAAAGTTAGTTGCCAGATTCAAATAAAAGAATGCCATGAATAGTTGATGGGACAAGTTTATCTTCTTTACAGTCTACTAGATGGTATGGTCTTATGACACAAAACAATTAAAGAAAAAATGTGCCAAAACTTTGCATTACAATTATTACATGTTGAAGAACCTCATATAGAAGAGGGTTTGGAAAAGTAAGCACAGATGTAGAATCACTCAGTTTTAGACTAGGGTGTAAGAACACGGTTTCTGTATACAGACATTTTGTAATTTATTGAGATGTTGAACTGAAAACATTCATCATACCAGTAAGCCACAAAGAGAAAGAAACCTCATACAAGACCTGCCTTAATGTTTGGTAAATCAGAGAGCACATACAATGACAGGTAATAGGTTGAAGGAATATGGTTCTTTCTTAATTGTTCAGATACGTTACTACTGTAGAGTTATTGTAGTGAAAGATGTCAATGTAATGTTCAACTTAAAATGTTATTATTTTGAGCAAGAAGCAAAAAATGTTACAAAGAGTAAATTTAATCCAATTTTGATCTAAGCATTCCAGTTTGCATCTTAGATTTCTATTAGAAATGGATTTTTTTTTATGGTTATGGGTAATTGCTTTTCTTAACACCAGGCATAATTTTCAACAAATTTAAGATTTGTTGCAAAAGCTTGCAAAAGAACAATTATATAAAATAAAGCAGTATTTCTAATACATTTCATCTATTTACTCTGTTACAAGTTATCCACAAAAAAGAAACTTACATAAAAACATTACAGCACAAACTTTACTGGTTTGCATTAATTAAAACCAAATTTTTGGTTTCAAACATACACACTAATATTTTTAGTAATATGGCAGTTGGGAAACTTAAGACACACAGAAGAACATTAAAATTAAAAATTAATACAAGTTTCAAGATTTATTTCTTTGGAGTTACATAAAGTTAAAAAACATATATACAATAAATTCAAAAAAGTCAGAGAAACATAATTCAACTGTGGTTCCTAACATAATAAAATGGTGGCTAGAAAGAATATTGAAAATCTTACTTCTAGAAATCATTATGTTGCCAAATTCTATAGTATAGAAACAAAGAAAACTACTTCTCAAGAAGAAAAACAAAACACATTTTTGTTCTTATTTTATTCACTTGTATATATAGTTACTTTCATGGCTAAATGGAAAGATCATCCATTATTTTGGCCTAACCTTGTTTTAACAACAGTGTAATGAGCCTAAGTTAAGTTTTAAATGATATAACTATGTTATCTCTAAGCCCTTAGACAATTAATGATAGATTTTTGTTGTTGTAAGATCTGTTGATATATCAGAGTAAAACAAAAAAAAAACACTTATAAGTCTTTTATAAATTCATGATCACTTATTACACGATATGTTCATTTGATGGGACTGCACGAAGTGCTAAATGACCATAAAAAAATACACATTTCAATGGAAACATTGAAACTGATTTTCAAAAAAACTTAGACCCACCAAATCTGAACTATACATACTCAAATAACTGATTTCAAAAGGAATTAATTGCTCTAAATCTGATCTTTACATGTAAAATTCAAATTGATTTTGAGATGAATTAATTGTACCAAACCTTAGCTAAATTCCAATACATCAAAACTGAGCTACACTGAGCAGTACTGATCAAATTCAAATTGATTTTGAAAAGGTTTAAATGCATTAAATCTCAGATATACAAGTTCAAATAAGAAAACTTCAAAGTGATACACAAACAGTGTATTTCCAGATATAGCAACTACAAAATTGATTGAAGTCCAGTATTAAAAGCAGATCGTATAAAAATGACTAGGTACTGAAAGAACAAGATTTGCATTTCACCTCATTCAGTAGTTTTTCCTGTTAAAAGTAGTAATAATTACAAGCAAGATTTATTTTAATTCAAATATATTGTATAGAATTTAGTAAAAGCTTAAAAAATATTTAATAATCATAAAATAAATTTCAGATCTTAATATTACAAAAACAACAACACATATTTCTCATAAATACACTCTGTTTTATTTTGTTAAAGCAACAATTATTTGAGTTTCTTTTACAGTATGATTCAACAGAAAATATATCCATATCTACTACATCATAGTTTTAAAAACTTAATTAAAAACATCTTTTTAATAGCCACATGATATTTAAAAAAACTGATCTTTATAATATGAAACCACAATGCCAGTAATTTTCTAAAGATGTGTATTGTGTTACTGAGTTTACCAATTTTATCATCTGAGAGATGAATCACTCTACACCAATCCATACTTTACCTGTTCTATTTACATTACTTTAAAGTCTTTTCCTGGTGTTTTCAAGTAAAAAACCAGGCTCAATAAAAATAGAACTTCACAACATATTGTATTAGCTGGATTCTGGAACATGTTACAATTTGAAAAAAAATATGTATTTTTCAAATATAATTACTTCTGCCAATAATAGTTTTATATCTGTATATCATGTTTGAGTTCAATCTAATATTGCTTTAGAAACCTGTGAAAATAATCCATGTCTTATACATTGTTAAGACTCAAGATTATTTTCACAGTATAATGCAGATTACAAAAATTGTGATTAATTTTCCATGAAATTGCATACTTAAGAGTAATTATGAAATAGCAGCAATACCAGAACAATCAAAATTGTAATATTTATAGGATATAACAAATTTAATTCAACAATGAATTGAATAACAAACTCTTCATAAAATTCAAATTTATACTTGTTTTACACATCATGGGAATAAATGCCTTTTAATTAGTCTACTTGGAAGAATGTATACTATATCCTTATACATGGAAGTCTTATATTTTATGTTGATTCTTCACATTTTGAAAAAAAGAATGTATTCTTGAGGGGTACTGGAATGGGACTTGATTTGTGTTACTGGGGTCAGAATATATGACAAACTATATATCATAAATTCATAGTTAAATTAATTCCCACCTTTGTGGGAATTTTGAAAAAATGTTAATGTCTCAGTTTTGAAAATCAAAACACCTTTTATAAAACAGCAGGTTACTTTGTCTTTTATGAATTTAAAATTTAGTGAAAAATTTTATCAATATTTTTTTCTTAGTTTTTTTCTTTGGTTAATTCAATCACGTTAGATAGAGCTTTAAGATTTAACATCAGAACAACAAAAGTATGCATGGAAGAAATCTAAAAGTGGTCCACCAGAACTGAGACATATTTTTCTTTAATGTGACTGGATGCCACACCATTCATGTTATCCAGTGAAACATTGTGCCACTCTCCAGGTTGACCACCTACATGAACAAATGCAATTATTAGATACTGTTAATGTTGGTTTTTAAATATTACATGTGCTACACAGAAAAATAAAATATTGAAACTTTTATGAAGATAAATTTCAAAAAACCAAATGGATTAAAATTATTCATAAAATTTTTCATGTTGAAAACTTATGCTTATAATCTATTTTGAAGTTGAAATTGTTTTAAAAAATTCTAAAATGATTTGAAGCAGAAATTTTGTAATTAGATAGTGAAGAGTAGAAGAATGTGCCAAAAACAATCAAGTATACTTTGATTTTAAATTTATATTTGAAAAACATATGAAAAGGTTTAACTAATTAATTAGTCTTTTCCACACAGGTAGGATATCACTGATATCTACTGATTTCTTTTCTTCTCACAGTGGAAATATTTGATCAAATTCCCATGTAACTTAGTAAAAATTTACTATATAATATCTAATTCCAACATGGAAAAATAGTATAATTTGATGTCTTCTTTCTGTCATTTTTTATAGTATCAAATTTCCAAAATTTCAAGGGATATTATTTTGAAGAAATAATAAAAAATACTTCCTTTTATTCATCTTAAAAGTACTTTTGTTGTTGATAACTAGTTTCCATTTTATATATACAATCAGTTGAAACTGATTGACATCCCTTAATATTTTTTTTCTACTTTATTTTGTCACTTTTAGTAATCATTGCTCCTGACTACATATCATTAAAAACATACCAAAAACAAAGATTTACCAGTGACCTATGAGATGACCTATTATATTTAATTGTATCTAAATTTTGCCTGTAGCTATTTTCAAAGTGAAGTTTTGTTAGTAGTTTCTCATATCACATGCTGTAATTTGGTAAAAAGGTGTGAATGAGGGGCTGTACAAATAAAACCAGAGAAAGATAAGGAAAATCACATCAGAAACAAACAATTTAGAACTGATAAGACCATTGTTTATGGATAAGACTCTTCAGTTTGGAAACATTAATATATTAAAAAAACAGCAAAAATAAATTTTAAAATTGTTTTGAGTGAAAAATTGTTGAAATAACAGGATTATTATTTTTACTTAAAAGTTCAAAATTTCAAGAGAAAGTTTACACTCAACATCTAAAGGTGTTCAATGGTCCAGATAGGGTTACTGCTGATGACTGCTATTGAAAAAATATCTTGAAATATATAAATATATAATAAAGGACAGATAATGCCATATGGCATGCCATAATTGTAAAAACAGGTTAAATTATGTATGTATGTGTAACCTAGTAAACCATTTAACTTCAAAATTAAACTACCAATACATTCAAATATATAAAAGGACATTTCTAAACTAAAACTACTTTACAATATTATTACTTCAGCTCAAGGGTAACTGTCAATATACTCATAAAAGCATGTTAAATAATTTTTAATTGAAACGTAACTGTGTTTGAAATAACTGTCATTTTAAATTTTAAAGTTCAATTACTATATGTAAACTCAAGATTTAAAACTGTAGCCAAATTCATTTACATAAATGCAAATAATATCAGATTGTCACTAAGATTTCTAAAGTATGCATACTTCACATGCATTAATGTTATTAATTCAGAAAAATGTTGTAAGGACACTTGGATATCAGGTGCATCACTATATTTCAAAGTTTATATTACAAGTATGCTTCTTTATGCAAATATAACAAAGACACTTACTGCCAGGTGTGTCACTAGATTTGAGAGCAAATGACCAACTCTCTGGATTAACTGAAGCACAGTGAGGTAGCCTCAACTCAACTGGAATGTTAAACTTTAATCCATGAGGTCCACACATAACCAATGGACTAAGCAACATTTCTCCTGTAATTCACAATAACATTTCAAAATAACAATTAATACAAGTGGAAAAAAATGAGCAAGTCACATTCAAGTTATGATATTTTAATTAAATTTAGCCTTTAATCTTTTCTTAACTATATCTAGTTCACAAGAGACATGCATAAATGTAGTAGGAACAAGAATGCAACTGATTATGTAAGTAGCTAAAACTCTTATCACAACACATACTAACACACGAATTTTCATGCTAACTTGTTATTACCATTTCTATTATAATCTTGCCATTTGTATTTCGCAATGTTTTCATAAAAAGCTTAAAGATCAAATAAATCACATTTGTAGTACATAAATATATCATTCATTTTCTACCATCTTATTTTAATGTAGTATTCTTCAAAATTTGTCAGTTATTCTGGTACATGTGGTTTTCACATAACACATGGTCAACAAAGTCATTAAGTTGCTTTTGTAATAGCTACTTTTTGTACTATGTCATTTTCTTGAGATAACATGTGGTTGCCAGTGGAAAGTATGGCTCCAATGCTGTACATTGTCGATAAAAGTCAACAACAGTAGGTCGGGTGATACCTTAAAGTTACAATTTGTCTTAAGTTTGAATGAGAATGACCAGTTACAGTCATGTGAAAAGTTAGGACAACCTATGAAAGCCTGTGTAGTTTTGTAACATTTTTGGACATACAGATATTTAATCTCAATTTCAACAATGCTGAGAGATTATAGGAATATAACTAAACAATTAAAACTGAAGAAAAGACTTTTCAAGATCTTCTGTGAATGTAATTCTACAAAAATGCATATTCTAACTGAGAAAAAAATTAGGACACCCCCACATTTATTCCCACTTAAAATGGTTCAACTCACACACAGGTGTATCACACCAGGTGCACATGATTAGAAGATCATTACTCAGCATTTTGAATGAGGCTTGCCCTATTTACACCTCAGACATTTAGTTTGGTGTGCTCCTGACTGTTGAAGTGAGAGTGAGCACCATGGTAAGAGCAAAAGAGCTGTCTGAGGCCTTCAGAAAGAAAATTGCAGCAGCTTATGAGTCTGGTAAGGGATTTAAAAAGATCTCAAAAGATTTTGAAATCAGTCATTCCACTGTCTGGAATATAGTCAACAAGTGGAGGGCTTTCCAAACAACTGCCAACATGCCCAGGTCAGGTCGTTCAAGCAAGTTCACCCCAAGAACAGACCACAAGATGCTAAAAGAGGTCTCCAAACACCCTAACATGTCATCACAGGACCTACAGCAGGCTCTGGCTACTGTTGATGTGAAATTGCATGCATCTACAATCAGAAAGAGACTGCACAAGTTTAACTTTGCAAGGTGTGCAAGGAGGAAACCTTTGCTCTGTAAGAGAAACATCAAGGCCAGACTGAAGTTTGCCAGAGAGAATGTAGACAAAGACCAGGACTTCTGGAATAATATCATTTTCCACACTTTTTACAGATGAGTCCAAAATTGAATTATTTGGACACTAGAACAGAGGACATGTTTGGCATAAACCAAATACAGCAATCCAAGAAAAGAACCTCCTACCAACTGTGAAGAATGAAGGTGGAAGTCTTTTTGGGGCTGCTTTGCTGCAGCAGAACCTGGACAGCTCACAATCATAGAATCCACCATGAATTCTACTGTGTATTAGAGGGTGCTTGAGGATCATGCAAGACCATTTGTACAAAAATTAAAGCTGAAGCAGAACTGGACCCTGCAACATGACAATGACCCAAAACATACCAGTAAATCCACTAAGAACTGGCTGAAAACTAAGAAATGGAGAGTCCTGGAATGGCTGAGTCAAATCCCAGATCTTAATCCCATTGAGATGCTGTGGGGTGACTTGAAACGGGCTGTACATGCAAGAAACCCCTCAAACATGTCACAGCTGAAAAAATTCTGCATTGAGGAGTGGGGCAAACTTTCTTCAGACTGATGTCAGAGACTGATAGATGGCTACAAGAAGCATCTCAATGCAGTTATTTATTTTAAGGGGGTAGGGTGTCCTAATTTTTTCCTCAGTTAGAATATGCATTTTTGTGGAATTACATTTACAGAAGATCTTGAAAAGTTTTTTTTTCAGTTTTAGTTGTTTAGTTATATTACTATAATCTCTCAGTATTGTTGAAATTGAGATTAAATATCTATATATCCAAATATGTTACAAAACTACACAGGCTTTCATAGGGTGTCCTAACTTTTTCACATGACTGTATATGGACAATGCTAGTCACTCTGGAAAGTGAGTCTAAATCTTTGAAGTAAGTAAAGTTACATTTTAAACAGTGTGATAGATGATCTCAGCAAAGTCAGTCACACTGAAGTCCTCTAATCCACTCAAAACAATCATGTTGCCAAATGAGCAAGTATACACATACAGTGTTTGTGTCAGTGGTATGATAAATATTAGAAGCTTACATCAGATTCTGTCATGTTTTTTATTTCATTATCACAAACTCAGTTTTTCAGAGAAATTCAAAATTAGTTTTTAATAAATATTTGAATCTACTGCAATGTAATGGACCTATCCAGTTGTTAAAAAAAAAATCAATATGGCTTGAATCATACAAATGGAAAGTAATTCTGTAATATCTGTAAAAAAAAAAACAATAAGCAAACAAATAAGTAATTATATAATGAGTACTTTTTTCAATTAATTCTTTTGCCAGTTAGTCTGAATGAACAGCAGTATTTATGAATTCAGCTAAAGCTTTTGTGATTACCATGTGATATTAGAATATATTATCTTGGATTTATAGAGTGTGGCTCCAGATTAAGATATGAGTCCTTGTAATTAAAAAATAAGACTTTGAACATTAACCAAGATGACAGTTTATTTTTAATAGTTAAAGAAAAACTTTTAAGCTTTCTATTTGTCAGAGTGTGTGAAAAAATAGTAATTTCTGATCTTTCTGTAGTTAATATTTTGATGTTTAAAAACATTATTGACCATACACACATTAAATTCAATTGTAAGTTACAATTACTAGCTTATATAAAGTTTTATAGTTAAATACATGTGTTAGCTGACAATGAACAACAGACATTAGACATATATGTTAGCTGAAAATGAACAACAGATATTAGATACATGTGTTAGCTGACAATGAACAACAGATATTTCTTGTAAGAGTTTGCAGAAAATAATGTATAAGAAACCACATAAATAAAAATGGTTTAAATAACAAAGGATATGATTTATTTCAGACAGAAGAAGATATATTAAAATAATGAAAAGAAAAACAATAACAATAAAGCAACTGAGTAGTTATAATTAGCATCTATTTTGCCATTTTTGATGAGAGAATTTTTAGAATGTTCTTTAGGTACAGTAGGTAATATCCAAAATGATCAAAAACATGACAGAAATGTTTGAAAGATTTCATCAGTAGTTCAGCTATGGAAACAAGTATCAAACAGTGATAAGCTTCTCAATCTTGACAAAATCTTTGAAGATAACATACATCTAAACACAAAAACTGAATTCTCACTAATTTTGGGAAAGAACAAAATTGAACAATTAACTTCTAACAGTAAAATCCATTGTCTATTCTTAGTACTGAAACAAACACCTAACAATATGAATGTTTCATATTGTTTTGATACACTACATGGCCAAAAGTATGTGGACATCCCTTTTAATTAATGGGTTCAGTTATTTCAGCCACACCCATTGTTAATAGGTACATAAAATCAAGCATACAGCCATGCAATCTCCATAAACAAACACTGGCAGAAGAATGGGTCGTACTAAAGAGTTCAGTGACTTTCAACGTGGCACTGTCACAGGATGCCACCTTTCCAACAAGTCAGTTCATCACATTTCTGTCCTGTTAGAGCTGCCTCCATCAATGTAAGCGCTATTACTGTGAAGTGGAATGTCTAGAAGCAACAGTAGCATAGCCACAGAATGGGACTGCCGAGCACTGAAGTGTGTAGCACATAAAAACCATCTGTCCACAGTTGCAATACTCACTACTGAGTTCCAAACTGCCTCTAAAAGCAATGTCAGCACAAGAACTGTTCATCAGGAGCTTCATCAAATGGGTTTCTATGCTCAAACAGTCACATACAAGCCTAATATCACCATGTGCAATGCCAAGTGTCGGCTGGAGTGATGTAAACAGACTGCCATTGGACTCTGGAGCAGTGGAGATGCATTCTCTGGAGTGATGAATCACACTTCACTATCTGACAAATGAATCTGGGTTCGACAGATGCCAGGAGAACGCTACCTGTCTGAATACATAGTGCCAACTGTAAAGTTTTGCAGAGGAGGAATAATGGTCTGGGAATGTTTTTCATGGTTTGGGCTAGGTTCTTTAGTTCCAGTGAAGGGAAATCTTAATACTACAGCATACAGTGACATTCTAGAGAATTATGTGCTTTAAAATTTGTGGCAAGAGTTTCGGGATGGTTCGCCAAAGTTGGTGTGGAAAAACTTGACTGGTCTGCACAAAGCCCTGACCTCAACCCCATTGAACACCTTTGGGATGAATTGGAATGCTGATTGCAAGCCAGGCCTTCTCTCCTGACATCAGTATCTAACCTCACTAATGTTCTTGTGGCTGAATAGGAGCAAATCCACACAGTCATGTTCCAAAATCTAGTAAAAAGCCTTTCCAGAAGAGAGGAGGCTGTTATAGCAGCAAAGGGGGGACCAACTTCATATTAATGCCCATGGTTTTGGAATGAGATGTCTAACAAGCACATATGGGTGTGATGGTAGGATGTCCACATACTTTTGCCCATGTAATGTATCAAAGAACCTTTCTTAGATTCTAAATATTGATCTTAATATTAACAAGCAGGTTAAAAATTCAATAAAGCAAAATATGACCAAGCAATATTTTTCAGTTATGATACAGGTTTTATTCCCTGATTCTGACAACATAAAAGTTCTTTTTTTGAAAATAACAGTGACTCATGTTCATTTCCCAGGAGATTCATTCAAGATATTGATCACATAGTAATAATTAAATTCTTACTCAAATGAGTTAAACAGAATAATGAGACTGAACACAAGTGTAAAACATAACAATCTTTATAAAGATTTGCAAAACAAACAGTATGTGTGTACTTGCAATTTACTTATGTCAGCTTGTCACTTCTTCCAGGTGTTCTCAACATTACCTCATCTACCCAAAATGTTAAAAAAAAGGTTCTTAATTTCAAAAAGAATACTTTGGATTTATCAAGCACAACATGTGCTATCACGTGACTGATCATTTTCACTAAAAATAGGTGGGGCCATAACCTCTATATATCACCTATACAACAACTGAAGGACACTGCTATCAACATCCTTATACAAGGTTGCATTCAGCAATGTTCTCCACATATGGTTAAAGGTATTACCAACTTTGGGAATAACAAAGGAACAAAGGTAACATGAAACACAGTTAATTTAATGGTGTTATTGGTGTTATGTGAAACTTGCATATGTTCAGAACAATAAACAACAACAAAAAAGTAAACTATTATAATACTACACAAATAGCACATTACTATACAATTTTTATTTGCTTAATATTATAATATTTTAACAACATTTGTAAACATTCTTGAAACTGTGATGAAGCAATAATTTGAATTTCATCAGAATTACCTAAACCATTTACCTGAAAATTAACATTCTATTATGACTGCTAAAATGTTTCTATAGTAGGTTAGAGAATACAAAATTGTCAAAATAAGTTGGTGCATACAATATTCTTAAGAATTCATATTATTACAAAATATTTTGATAAAAGTTGTATTGTTTTAAACATTGACTATGATGATGGTTTTATTAAAGTATTTTTTCATTGTTATTATAATTTTTCATTTTATGTCAAAGCATATGGTTATTCAGCTTTTTCAGGGTTCAAGATGAATGTACTCTGTAATTTCAGATACATGTGTATAAAACACTTACTTGGCAATGATAACTGAGGGTTCAAATTATTTTTTGTTTTATTAAAACAATTTCTGCAAATTATTCAAATTTTAACTATTCTTGATAAACATAACAAACACTGGTAAAAAATATTTTATCTCGTTCAGCTTTCCATTATAATATTACTCTTTTGAAAACAGAAATAAAAAAATAACAACTAGCATGTTAAATTACAGAAAAAAATTTCAGTCCTCTTATACAATTTGTTTTGTGTAACTTTTGTATTATAGATAAGCTTTAGCCACATTGCAAGCTGCAGATGTTTGATAATCAAGCTAAATATAGTTTTCTAATTAACATAAAAACTTAAACCTTTCTCTTTGTCCAAAGGAGGTAGCATACTCGTGTCCTGGCAAACTTTAAAGTAAATTTCCTGATCACTTCCTTCAGGTAATGCTCCTGGTGGAATAACAATTTGAACACCAGTCTCCTCCGACATCAAAGTTCCCCCACTGTGATTGAAAATTCCTCTTGCTGTAGCAACAACTCTATGGTTGCTATCCATAGAATCAGAAGACAATGGTCTGATGGTAAAACATAAACAGATAAAAGTTTATCTACTTAGATTTAATGTAGAAATTTGGGTTTGATTATGACAGTTATTTTTTTTCATGTTTATGGAATGAAATAAAAAATATTTAATGTAATCAATCAGTGCATAAGCTTCCCAGTTCTCAGCAAATTAGTTTGAAGACAAGCTGAGCATTTTATAGTAACAGTGTACATTTTCCAACATGCAGATATCAGCTTACCACCAACATAATATAACTATTAATAAACAAACAAAAAAGATCAATCATTCTCACTTAAACTGTTGTTAAACATTAACAATTAATGTAGCAATCTTAAACGTAGTAATATTTAAATTAATTATCTACATTCAAACCAACAAGTATGATAACTACATACCTTCTAGAGGAGTTGGACATAACATTTAATTTTAGAAATACAGTGGAAAGACTAACTTTTGATACAACTGTATCAAACTGAATGTATTAGTTCTAAAACTACCTATACATTAACTCACCCTGTAAGTTCAAATGGTGAAAGATTTAACTTTTGAGTCCCCGTGGGTAAGGATGAATCCAATTTTTTGTACAGTTCAAATGCACTACCACGGTTTTCTCTCTTGAACAGATCCAAAAGGCCAGGAGGAGGGGATGAAGAGGCATTATGCTCCTGAGAGTATGCCATATCATATCTATAAGGATTACTGGCAGAGCCATGTGGAATGTTTTGATATGGTCCAGTGCCATTCATCAGATTTGAAGTATATGAAGATGGCATATTTGTGATATCATTTCTAGACTTTATGTGGGAGTGTAAATCAAGATGATAATCAAAGTCTGAACTGTTTCCTTGTTTTGAGCTATACCTGACATCTTCTAGGTCTCTTCTAATGGGAGGTGGTTGAAGGTGGGTATTTCGCATTAGTGGTGGAGGAGGCCGAGGTGGGGGTGGAGCCTCAACTCCTGAATAGGAACGGGTGTGGTAAAACCCAGGAACTGGGCCATGCCCTGATCCATCTTGACTGTTGTATTTCCTATGATAGAAGTTTTCCTGAGATGTTTTCTTTCTGATTCCATCTGTTAGGTCATCTTGTCTCCACAGTCTGTTTTGATAATGTGCTGGCTTAGGGGGAGGAATAGGTCTACTACTAGATGTCCTGCAGAAGAAATAAACAGTACTGTAGTTTATAAAGTTAGAAAGAAATCAGTTATTCTTCATTGGCTTTGTATTTTTGAAATTATATAGAAAAAAATAGAAACAAAACTAATATTAATAAGCTTAGAGCTGCATTTCCATCCTGGAAGTAAAATCGTCGTGTTAAAATAATCTGACACGTGATTTGTATTATTACTAAAATACTGTATAAAACTGTAAGCACTTTAAACCTAGGACAGTAAATACTATTTTTCATAAAGTTTAGTAATTTTCTATTTTATCTATTACTGGTTACTGCAAACTAGATTAAAAAACAATCAGAGTAATGTTTTGAGAATAATTAATGCTAAATACATAAAAATATAAAAGATATGAAATAAAATAAGGCATTCTGGTTATTTAAAAAAATGTTAAGTTACATATAGATGTGCATTCATGCACACCAAAAGTAAATTTTTAAGGATATAAGTATTATTTGCATTGTATAACTGGTGGTTCATAAGGCAATTTTAACTGGCCTACCAGTTATCAGGCAAAATGAAAATGAATTAACATGAAATTAAATTAAAAATTAAGATAATTTTTTGTGTTTTAACTTTCAGACTTATTTGTTTAATGGTTGTTACCTATTACTATATTACTCTGGTCTTTAATATCAATGATCTTGAGTAAAAGTAATTTTTTACACACAAATAACATGTAGCCCTAGAAATTACAGTAAAAATACTGTGACTTGCCAATAACACAAAATAGAACAATCCTGACCTACTTATTCAATGTTTGTTACTCTGGTGTTTAGTAACAATAAATGCAAATAAATTTGACAACCCAGATCTGTATATTGAACATGAAGAGAAAACTCATTTTGAATCTTTTATGTATCCTCCTAATGTATAAAAGAAAAAAACTTTTCAGTCTCATCCACCAAAAATCTTTATTTAACTATTTACTGAATGTGGTTTGATTATTTTCCTCATTGGTCTAAAACTATTCTCATATTTCTTTAGAGTTAAATATACTATTTTAACTTACTATGCTTTAGCTAACTTACAAAACTCTCTTCATAAAGCATTGGAAAGGTATAAAAAGATATATAAAGATATATCTTTATGAGTATTGTTTGAGATTTTACTTAAAAGAGTAACAAATCACCATCATCACCTGTCATACCTGTTTTTAGAAATATTTTTCCTTACTGTAAAAGCTGTAACTTGTAATAAAATAAATAACACTTGTAATCACCAAGCAAACTCAAAATAAAACATGTTAAGAAATGATTTCTAATGTATGGAGAAATAATAAGTAACAGATACATTATGTGTATATTTCATCAAATTTATCTAAAACAAAATTATTTATTACTGAAATAGGAAATTGTGGCTTCCAATCACCAAATCAAAGTAAACAGGACCATATACAAGTCAATTTCAGCTAATATAATTGATTTAAATTTTCCTAATTATTATCTTACCCAGAACCAAAGTTTGCAGACTTAGGAGGTGGAGATGGAGGTTTTTTCTCTTCTAATAAACTGAAACATCAAATTAACATAATTCTTCTATACACTGATAAAATATAATAAAGATTTTAAATGGATAACTAAAAGTACAAACCAATTCAGAAGGTGTATACACAGCATTAAAGTAATTTCACAGAAGGAGATGAAGTTTACTGTAATTAGTGCTTTCTTCTTTAAAATTATTGCTCAATAAGAGAAGAGGTAAATCATAATTCAAGATGGTAAAACAGAACAAATATACAACTGTAAGTGTAAAAAGAATGAAAAAGAATTAGGTGACTTAACCTAAACAAAAAATTAGGACAGTGTGAAACTGGAAAAAAAAAGAAGGTTCAAATAATTTCTGTGATAGTATTTTGGTTTCTGAAACTCTGTTTAAGAATATTGAATAATCTATAAGGTTTTTGTCAGGTACGTTTACACACATTAAAAAGGCTTAGTAGAGTGTTTGTTATCAAATAAAAACATCAGTCTCCACAACATAAAAGTACGAAATATAGAAAATATATTCTCCTCAGTATAATCACAACACTAATATAGAGTTAATGTTTTTACAATAATTGAAATTAAAGTGAAAAATGTAAAGAGAAACATGACATGTGTTTTGAGAAATAACATCTTACCCATGTCTGGGATTAACCTGAGAATGTCTGCCAGAATCTATCTCTACGTGTCTGGTACTAGACTGTGTTGAACCTTTGGTGAAGTGGTGATGACCAGGAAGAGGATGGACATTTTGATTGGTAGTTAAGACATATTGTTCACTTGTTCTAACACGATCCTTAATTACAAAAAACAAATTGTCTTATCTTACAACTCCTGAAAATTCTAATACCTTATTTGAAGTAACTTTCATTTATTTAGACAAATGAATTTACTTATTTTCTAGTAAACCTGGGATCATTACTGAATACAACTAAAAATCAAAATATGCAATCTAAAAATAGTTCTATGTATAAAACCGAATAAATAAAACTTTTTATTGAGAAAATTTCAACTCCAAAATTCTTTTTTTTATATGTGGAAGAACAATTACAAGCTCATTTTTTTATTAATTTTCAATTTAATGGTGTAATTTTGCCCTTATCTGGGCACAAAAGAGTTAATTATTAAAACTTAAGCACTTCAACTCAGTCTGAGGTAATAAACAGAGGCACTTTACCAGGGGCATAGATTCTTGGGAGGATGGGGGGTATACATCCCCTTCTTCATTTTAGGTGGGGGTATGGTGCATACAGTTTGGTCTGTTGAATTGTTTAATTGTATCACAGGCCTACAAATTATGTGTTTGTTCTTGTGATTCTCGTGTTCTTACCAATTACATAATTAGGCTTAGATGTAGGCTTTTACATTAGCCGAAATGTACATCTTTAATATAGGCTTGCTTCTAAGCTTTTCGATCTAAGCGACAGTTATCTAAGTTATCTAAGTAAGTATCAGTCAGTAGGCCTAAGTATACATGCAAGGCTTGCAAGCACTATCACAGAATCTACCTACGTCTTGTACGTAGTGTAAGATTAAGTAAAATTTTCATCACAACAGATTGAACAGAGCATGAAATTCGAAAATATTACTCCCAAGCATAAACTCCTGTGATCTAGATCTGGCAGGCCATTTGTAGCTTCTAGCTGCATCAATCTTACGTGTATATTGTGCGGTTTTCCTACGCCATTTGTTCATATGCATGTCTAGCCAGTTTTATTGTTGAATGCCTTACACATCATGAACCACCAGATAGTTGTGAAACAAGTTTATGCAGTAATGAAAAATCTGACACTCCACAAATACAGTGTGGAAAGCCATATCATCCAGATGCACAACTAATACCACAACAGAAAGCAAAACCTCAAAATATCAACTTCCAGGGCAAGTGGTTTGATGAGTTCCCATGGCTGCACTCAGACAATCAGACTCAAAAAGTCATATGCTTTCATTGTGCCAAGGCAGAAAAGAGAGGCCTTTTTACAGGGAAATTGGAGAGGCCAATGGAGTATACCTTCATATCCACCGGGTTTTACAACTGGAAAAAGTAAAATCAGATTAGCAGTGAAAGCACAAGGTCTGCTGGACAGATTTGACAAAGGAAAGACAGTTTTAGGATTGTTGATGGCTCAGCATCAATTAGCTGCATTAGAGGAACTAAACCATGCATTCAAAGCAAAATCAGCGACAGTATCTGACATGATTGAAGCATCTGTAATGACAGTTGAGCAATTGCAGGTATTGTGAACAGAGGAAAATTACAACAAGATATTTGATGAAGCTGAGAAAAAGGTAACTTCCCTAGATCTGGTGCCTATTGAACTACCATGCATTCGCAGACCCCCCAAAAGGATCAGAGGTGATGGCTCAGCACACCATTCTGCAACAGCTAGAGATTACTACAGAAGTTAATATTTTGAATTTGTGGACACAGTCATAGAACATCTGACCACTAGTTTCAATGCAGACAACAACGACTGCATTGAGGCAATATCTGGCACTTAAGAACATGATCACATCTGGCAAGATTGACAACTCGGTTATAAACTTATATCCAGAAATCTCTACATAACAGCTCAGTTTCAGTTGCCCATGTTCAAAGGAACAACAAAAGCAGTATATCTGAAAGATGCAAAGGATGCTTACTGTAAAATGCATGAAACAAGCCAGCAGATATTTAGTGAAGTGTTTCTTCTCAGGAAAGTTTTGCTTGTATGTCCAGTATCCAGCTGCGAATGTGAACGCAGCTTTTCTGCATTAAGATGGTTGAAGACGTGGTTAAGGTCAACTATATCTCAGTGCTGCCTCAACCATGTGGCAGTTTGTCACACTCACAAAGATGGGGCTGACAAGATAAATATAGAAGAGCTTATGAAAGAATTCATAAACAAATCATCACAAAGGAGGTCTACGTTTGGGAACATGTAGACTAGAGGACTAAATGAATCTTACTTCAATGAAAAGTATGAATAATTATGTGCTACATTGTATTGATGTGTAATTTTCAAGAGTTTGCAAAGACATTTTAATTATTTTTATCAAACAACATGAACAGTTTTTCAGTAGACATAAACTTATCAAGGGTAATTACTAATTTTATTAATATTTGAAAATGTAATTCATGCAATGAAAGTTATTAGTAACCTTGTCAAGTATAATGGCCATCTTTTATACTGTGCAGTGTGCATGAATAAATTCATGTGGCAGTTAATTTGTGACACATTTGTCTTTATTCTATTAGCATTTGGAAAACTGTTCACAACACCTCACTTATACAAACCTACACGGAAACCTTGAAGTATAGTGGCAACAATATTACTCTGTGACTGCATGTTTACAGCTTTCAGGTTCACGTAATCAGAAATTACCAATTTGCAAATTGAACTGTCCACATAAGTGGTTGCAAAAATCATCCTCCCCATCAAGTGTAAAAAATCTACACCCCTGCACTTTACTCAATCTTAAACATTACATTACACAAATATATATAGTGTCTGAAAATACAAAAAAGACAAATTTGTTGAATGTTCAATTATCCAACTGATAATATGTAAGTAGTTACTTATAACAGGATTAACAAGTGTTTTCTAGATAACAAATCCAGACTTAAAACTCTATATAATACAAAATACAAACAGCACTTAAAAAATAACATTTAGGATATAACACATAAGATAGCAATAAGAAACTATGGGGATTTAAGTTTATGTAACCTAATTAATTATAAATATTTATTTTGAACACTGTTGTTTTACACACGTAGTCTTTCAGCAATTTAAATAACTGTTTACAAATTTTCCTTCCATAACTTTATGGGTAAACAAAAACAACTAATCAATTTCGTGAGATCCTATCTTCAGCTTTGTGGAGAAATAACATTAAGTTTAGTGAAACATTTGAGATTTTATAAATTGAAGATTAAGTGATAACTCCGAAGAAATAAATAAGTTTTAGAATTCTGACTCATATATAATTTATATCAAGTAAAGAGTTATAAAATATGCCTAAGATTTGGTAATAAAAAACATTAACATGATTTTTGAGTTTTATTAGCAGATTAAAAACTACTTACTGATTTTATATTGGATCTGTCAAGTATAGTGGATCTTGAAGGTACAGTATTTATATAATCAGGCATTTCAAAATCTCTTGCATTGCTTCTTCCTAAAAAAGAAAAAAAATTGAAATTACATCAAAAATATCTCAATAATTATAGCTTAAGGTATTTTACAATATCTCAATATACACTTAAAAATCAAATTCATGCAGAGTTAACCATTTGTTAACTGGCAATTTTATTATTATTATTTATTTGTGAAGATGTTTTTTTCTTTATGGGTTTAAGAATTAATGAAATGAGACTGTCCATAATCATAATAAGAGAAAGTGAGTTGTAAATATCATAAAGACATGGTGTATTATGTTTCTTATGTTTCTGGTACTTTATCAAGTACCAGAAAAATCACTTCAGATATTCTCTGAAAAAATATATTTATACCATCATATAAAGTGTGCTTCAAAAAGAATTTTCTTTATCTTCACTGAACACATGCTAGTAATAATTACTCATTTTTAGATGTTATAAGAACCACTAGAATAACTTCTGTTTTCTTCCTAAACATATCTGGTCTATCACACAAAATGTACACTGAAGAAGAATCTCAGATAAGAAACAAATAAGAACATTCATGTACAAAAGTTTATCATGAACACATTTTCTGATAAAATGGTTAACTATTAGTTTTATTGTAACAGAGACAAATTGGTCCACAACTGGTTTTAGAATAAAATACAACAATATATTTATAAAAAAAAAAGTTGTTGTTATAATGTGCAAAGTGTATTCTCAAACTTGTCCTTTTTTTGTACAAATACTGAGGAAGTAAAAATAACTTTAAAATTATATATAAACACTCATCTTTACACTACTACTGCCCTTCCTCCAGTGATTTGGTGATAAGACCAAAAATTTGGGTTCTAATATCTTTGGGGAACACAGCAAGGAATGCCCATTGTGTACATTTACATTTCTGTAACAGACACAAGACGTTACAAATTTTTATAGATATTCTAGTGTAGCATCAATAGATTTCTATACATTTGATTTGGTGAATCAACTTTTGTTAGAATAGAAAGAAACTTGTATATCAAGATCTTACAATTTACTATTAAAGTGCAAAAAGTGTGGTATAGAAATGAAATCAAAACACAAAATTATCATCTTAAAAAAAGAGGCTATAATAAGTATAACTAACTTAATTAGTTTTAAGCAAAAAAGGAAACTATGACAATGTGAAAGTGACTAACCACTCCAAAATCGTTTAACTCTACTACTGTACGTGCAATGAAATAATAATATATTTTAAACAAATTATTTATAATACACAACAAATATGTTCTTACATCACACAGTACATACAGCACTAAGCCACTGCAGTCTAGAACTTCAACCTTATTAAGTAATCTCTAAATGTGATCCAAAATGGATCAAATTTGACATTTAATGTATTTTTGTACATTGGAATAAAATTATGGAGACTTTTACAATTTTTAAATTGAAATTTTACCTGCAAATAAGGACCACCTTGGTGTTTAATTTAAAGTAAATTTGTTTCTGTTTAAATGCAATCTTCAATGTTAACATTTTAATTTTTTTCATTTGTTTACAATTCTTGACTCAAAGCTTAAATGTAAACCAGAGTTTTTTGTTAGACTTAATAAAGGTCTTTCTCCCTCTCTTTGTTATTACCAACACACTACAAACAATTGTATCTGTTTAATTGTTTAACATTCATCTGTGTTTATGTGGTTAAAGACCATGTACCATCTCTTTCTTTGTGACAAACTCAGTCAGATTTAAGGAGAAACAAACTACTACTCTAGAGTACAGTATCCATCAGATATCATTTTTTGTTGGCCATACCCATTTACTCTCCAGAGTATAGTATTCATAAGATATCATGTAATCTTTAAAGTACAGCATTCATAAGATATCAGTTCTTACTGTCCCTACCCATATATTCTCCAGAGCACTTGGTCCTACCCATTTATTCATGAGAGAAATCAATATCAATGTACCTGAGAATACCAAAAATAAAACGTATTTAGCTACACCAGATTCATGTTTACTTGAAAAACAAGTATGTTCAACAATGTTAGATTTATGCTTATTTGAGAAAGTGTTTAGCTAGACAAGGTTATGTTCACTTGAATAAAAGTTTAGACTGACTAGATTCATGTTTATTTGGAAAACAAGTGTTTAGCTCAACTAAACTTATACTTCCTTGAAGAGCAAGTATGTTCAGATTAACCAGATTCATGTTTATGTGGAAAAAAGTGCTTAAACTGGCTAGATTTGTGCCGACTCAATAAACTTAGATATCGTAATGTATTTGAAAATATTCACAATTATGTTTCTTGTTACAGTATTTATTGAGATGTGGCAAAATACAATGTTAACCTTCTAGCAACTGCTTTATGTAAAGACATAATAGTATTGGATTCTAAGTTAAATAAAATCACTTAAAACATTGTTTTCTATGCTTTGCAAAGGTTTTATTATATGGTGCAAAAATAATCTTAGCCCTAAGAACTTATGTACACATAATTATTATTCACTATATAAGAAGCATCAACTGGGATTATAGCAGAAAATATTGCTAACAGAGAGTTTAGGTAAATAGAACAAATGTATTTTAATCCTTATAAGTAAGAAAGTATGTTAAATTAGCTATTTTACTTACTGGGTTAATTTTTAGTTCTGATCTATATAAGCAGATTACTTTGATTAGAAATTAATGACAATCACTTATAAGAATACTTTTATTGGTATCTAATGCATTCAGTATTATAAAAGTGTAAGAGAAATATAAGTTGTATTAAATTTGTTTTATCCAAGAAGAAAATCACACCATTTCATAAACAAACATATGCCAGGTTTTAAAAATGTATAATTAACCCATTAGATACATACAGACATATATATATATATATACTTACATTTTGTACTATCCTAGAAAAATTTAAAGAAAAGTTATTGAACATAATTTACCTGTTTTCATGTACAGTTTCTCCTGAGCACTGCGAAATCTCTGAGGCTTACTGCTTCTGTCTATCAGAGGTGGAGGTTCTGGCTCTGAAGGAGGAGTTCCTAAACCTACATAATTAATTATGAGGGACAAAAACAGCTACTCTTACACAATGTTAGAATAAATATTAAATAAAGAGTTCAAGGAATGACTTATGCTAAATATGCTGATAAAAATAAAATTTTTAGTTATTACTCCTTGTACCTTCATAAATTCTTTTAGTTTATTTACATTACCGAAACCAATATAATTTACATGTAAAATGTCATATACAATAATAACATTTTGTAACAGTTTAATATACAATCTCATCACTTGTGCCAATTTATATATTCAAGAAAGCCTGTTTAGTGTGAACTTTCCTTTTCCTAACACATTTATTAATTAAAAATAGATTAATAATACCATTAAAATATAAATATAATTTAATCATTAAAGTCCAAACCCATTAATTCTCAAGGACTGGTATGGAAAGTTTTGATATATTCTCTATCACTTGTTTTAACAAAATTACATTTTCAATGAAAATATGTCACAGACATACAAACTATAATTTTCTTGTCAAGAAATCAAAAGTAAATATGAACTGGTTCAAGAAAGTATAATTAGACATTTACCAGTATCTGGGCTTGGGAATTGCATATTTTTTACTCTAAAAAGCACCAAATGTGATCCAATCAATCACAGAAGCAGGTTTGTGTGATTTTAGTAACGTACATAGAAACTTAAGTGAAAGAAGCATGAACCCTCTACACAAGGTTGCTGTTATAGTGAGTTACTAAGAAACTCAAAGATTGTAGAATTTTAAACTACATAAGAACATAGTTGTTTGTCAAACAGCCTCACACTTGCTCTATAAGCTGGTCATTTGTATAAATACAATTAAAGTTGATAAAAAAAAGATGCATAACTCTGGACTTGGTCATTCTCTTTACATCCTAATCATAACTGTTAAGTACTTCTTTGATTTTATTCACTCAAAAAATGTGCATGTTGAGAACTATTCATATCAGCAAGGAATGAGAAAATAGCACTAACTACCACAGAATAAACAAAATATTAAATGACAAGTAATTAAAAGGATAAAAGGTTTACTCTATAGTTTCATTAATTAATATTTCTATTCATTTAATTACACTTGCATTAAGTTTTCTAAAAACAAAATTTGAGTGTTAAAATTTATATGATTAAAATTTCTTACTGTACTTAGTAAGCAACCAATTAAACATCATTTTTGTGACACATCAGTAGTGAAATACTAAACAGACATTACCTGTAAATAAAATACTGTATGCATTTTTACTGGAAATTATTTAATTTAAACAGTATTAGGTTTTATAATATTACTACAGAAGGATTGGCCAAGTAGTATACATTTGCCTGTAAAATACACGAAAGCATTATTATAACTGGTTTTGAATTATTTTATTATCTACAAAGTTTTTATATAATATTCAGAAACTCATGTTCAACCTGTCCATAGATAAAATACAGCTATGTTTTTTTTTCACCTGTATGTTCTCCATTTACTCTTGTTCTGTTTCTCTCTGTTACTGTGTTATAGGGGTTCATATTAGACCTATGATAGGTCTTTAACAGATTCTCCCTTCCATTCTTATCTGTAAGAATTTGAAATATAACGTTACTAAAACAAAAGTATAAGTTGAGTTCTATCTACATTTTTGTCTTATTTCAAAAAGCATAAAAAAATTACCTCAAATCTCTAAATCAGCTTATTGTTCAACCTTAAAATGAGCTGCAGATAATTTTCTTCAAACATTTCTTTTTAAAGGAATAACCCTAACACACAAACTTTATCATGTTAAAGATTTGAGCCTTATGCCAATATGAACATGAATTGAAGCAATTCCAAACTTTAGGAACAGCCAGCAATCACTATCAAATTATTAAGTACTGTTGAGATTCTGGAATAATTAGAAAAGTTTATGGGAAAAAACAAAACAAGAATATTTGATGTTTGAATCCTGGGACAGTTTTAGGGAAATTTTAGAAAGAAATTCTGCTTCAAACACAAAAGATGATTGCCATAAGCAAAGATTAACAAATAACAATGATGAGATGCTAGTGATAAAAGAATAACATACACAAACAGTTATTTCACTATACCTTGTAGCATATGATGGATGTCATTACAACAGATACAAGTTAGTCATTTTATTGTATTGTCTGCTGAATGCTTAATGTTAAAAAAGTTATACAAATAAATTATCTATTTTTCAATACTTGCACTAAATAGCTGATAACAATCAAAACAAAGTGAAATCAGTAGTTTTCTGCATGTAATTAAAAAACAAAATTCATAAATCTAGTGTAAATGATGTTATCATCATCCTTTGAAGTTAGTTACAGAAACAAGCTGTTCCTTTAAAAAGCTTAAGTACAGGGTGAAGCATAAATTTCCAGCTAATAATAGAGGAACATTAGATGACTGTAATGTGTAGAATACTTAAGAAGCCTACATCTATATTACATATGAAGTAAAGGTGTAAAAAGATTAATTAATATATATATATATATATATATATACATATAATACTAAATTTTATTACACATTCATAGAATACACTAACTTAAAGTCAGGGTAAAAAATGTCACAAAATGAGTAATAAAAAATGTAAATGTAAAATTATGTAGAGAAAGCAGTATCAAAAAGAATGCAAATATAGGGATGAATACAGCTATACAAAGATCATAGGTACGTAACTTTCATTCAGTATTAAAATATAATGCTACACTGTTAAGATGTATATTTGATTTTAGCACTACTGTAGTTGAAAGTTATATATTCTTGATTGTTGGTATGCAGTTTATTTATCATAATATCATGGTCATGTCAGGTTAGGCATCAATATAACATAATTAAGAGTGTAAGACTTACTTACACGGAAAACCAAGTCAAACTGAAACATGTCTTGATTATTATAGACTATTACAGGCCCTTGCTATGAGGTCAGTTGAATTGACAGAATTTATGACCATTTTGTACAAGTTTTAAAATATCATATTGAATTTTTTTTCCTGTAGGCACTGCCATCTCTACATCATTTTAAATTTACAAAGTGTCTTTATTACTTGTGTAGATGTTTTATTATATCATTAACGTTCACCAAAGCATAAAAACATATTAATTATCTTACTTCCACCTCTTACTAGATATTAAGTTATAAGCTAGATATCATACCTGGGCTTTGTCTTGAGTTTGGTACAAGTTTCCAATTTTGATCACGAACAGAATGCTCTAATTGTAATTGTAAAGTTGGTGAAGCTATAATCTGCATAGATGATAAAGATATTTTATTTTAAACATTTCAAAAACAAATTGGTGTAAGTTAACAAAGCAACAAAAATAATTAATTCAAAAATACTACAGCAGCCAAATTTTCCAGGAGGCAAATTCTGATTTTAATGATTATAGTGTTTTGACTCATTGTGTCAGTCATCATTAGGTAAGAGTTACTTTAAAATGGCAGTTAAATTCTAGATGAATAGTACAAACCCCTGATGAGAGGACAAAAAGTGGATAAAGTATTTAAAATTTATCTCACATCAGGAGTCTGTACCATTCTTCTTGATTTTAACTACACTAACTGATGAGGACCTGATACTATAAGTCAAAACACTAATCTTTAAAATGAAAACTTGCTAATATAAAAATTTTCTACTGTTATCTTTTTTGAATTGATGATTTAGTTCATTAGATTCCTTTATAAACATTAAAATAAAGAAAAATAAAAAACTAATTCGGCTACTGATATGTTCATTATATCACATCTAAAACCCAGTGAATTTTATTTTTTACATTGTATATTTCAAAGATACTTTCTTCAGTACCAAAAGATCACTACTTTTAATTACTGAAAAAAGGATTATAACAGATTAACTGAAATTAAGACAAGAAACCTAGTAGTTTTTATATAGTTGAGGTATCTCTAATTACAATAAAAAGAAAAATGAATGACTGACCATCTTTTAAGTAAACTAATAATACAATACCTGTGGTTTCATATTAATTTAATTTAGAAAATAACATTTTCTGACCTCAAAATACCAATCAATTCTGGCTATATAAAGTCAAACAAAACTATGATGATTATAAGGAAAAAAATGATTAGTATTTGAGTAAAAAATATAAAAGTTCAGTTGGTTAAAATTATTTCTAAATTACTGATAAGAAATCAGACACTAATGCAATATTATCACATACTGCAATTACGTTGTTACTTATAAGAAAGGAATCTCAAGCATAAGCATTTAATCATTACTGCAAAGTATCAAGTAAAAAAAATATTGTTACTGACAGTGATTAGTGCACATTACATATTACAGTTACTTGTGATTCCCACCCAAAACTATGGATGTAAGACAATGATGATTATTAATTAAAACAACAAGATAACAGTTCATTTTTACATGTAAAACACAAATATTAGTCAATATGAATAGGAGATATAGTTGATGACCATACATGAATGTATAACTGCATGAATGAATTTTCAGCAAAAAACATTGAAAAAATATTTCTTTCAAGATTCACACTCACCTTCTGTCATTAGATTTAAATATATAATTAAAAAAAAAGAAACAAAATTGGTAATGTACTCAAAAATATATAACCTTATTTTAGCAACTGCTTTGTTTATCAAACAAAACTTATATTATTGTAATTATAACAACAATGAAAATTATGCAACAGAATACTGGAGCAAGGAAATAAAATTAATTTTTGCATTAATTATTCTGCTTCCATGTTATGAGAGATAATTCAGCTTTTGCATTATCACAACATATTTATAACAGCAACTTAAAAGCTTTACAAAAACTACAATAAAATGTATAATGGCATAAAAAATTGGTCAGTTTTTAGAAGCAAAACTGATTTCCCAACAACTTGAGACCAAGCAGATTCATATAAAGATATCCACATGTTTTAAGAATGCTGCAGACCACACATTTAATTATTAATTTCTGTTGCCTGTTTAGAGAAGTATGGTAATTTTGACACATTTATTTTAGTATCCACTGAACGTGAAGCTCCTATGAGTTTGTTTCATTACAATTTCAAGGAATCTTACATTCTCATCTATACAGTTATTTTAAAACAGATAGATAGTTAGTTAAATTTAGATATTATACATAATAATAGTATATTTAGTCAAGATCAAGTGAAAGATTATTAAGAAATAACAAAATATTAATACATTATAAAATGAGCAGCTTCAATAACAAATTTTAATCATTAAAATATGAAAGATACAAAAGCATGGATTCTATAGTGAGTTACCATATGTATTTGTATAATAATTCAATTTTTGTGACCAATCTCCTTGGCTATAATACTTTTGAGAAGTTGAAATCTCACTCAGTAAAGGTACAAAGAATATGAAACAAATCCTCAATTGATAAAAAAGCAATTTTAACTTTTTATTTACAAAAATGGAAAGTTTTTAAGTGAGTTACAGTTAGGTTAGGTAAAATAAATATAAATAATAATATAATAGAAAGTATTCATAAGGTACTCTCACAAGCAGCTCGTGTGTAGTGTAATTTTGAGAGTGTAATGTGAGGTGTATGTACATCAATGATTTATCATTGATAATGGTGTAAAAATTGGTTAAACATGGTTCAGAGTAATAAAACTATAAAATTTAAGTATAAATTGATGTGTACTATTATGAATTTAAAGCCATTTAGGAAAAACAAATGTTTCATGTTACAATTTGAAGTCATTCTAGTTATAGTGTTAAAACTATATACAAGTTAAAATGATCATGCAGTTGACCCCTGTGACTGTATCCATGTTGGTAGAGTTATCTGTTTTCATTTGTTTTCACTATAAAGTGTGACATAGCTTGGGGTGAGAGGTTGCTACTTTGGTTGCCAATAAAACCTACGTTGACTTTTATGTAAGATACATGAAAAATTAAGATTTACTTTGTCAAAAATTGTGGGTCATGTATTACATGAGATCAAATATTAAAGAAGCATATACATGAAAAATTAAGATTTTCTTTGTGAAAAATCGTGGATCATGTATTACATGAGATCAAATATTAAAGAAGCATATACAGTAAATATTACAATTTGTTATTAACATTAGTCTTAACAGTTAGTCACTTTAGTTAAACTAAGATTATTCTTAGTAATACCTAATAACTTTTAATATTTATGTTAATGTCTTAATAGTTGGAGCATTTTCTTGTATTTTTAACAAAAACCACATGCACTAACGATTATGTAGTAATTCAACATCCTGAACATATTACTAATCAGTCTATTTATGCAATTCCTACCTGCTGTTGCTGCTGAGAAGAAGAAGAAGCATATCCAGGATTGTTCATAATGTCTTCCTGAGTTGCTATACTAGGATCACTAGAGGCTTTAACTAATCGCTGGTCGACGCCAATGGAAGGTGTGGCCACATCTCCTTGCATGCTCAGAGGGTGATAGTCTGACACTAAGTCAACATCACTCTCAGGGGACGATGCATAACTTAATCGTAAAGTCATTGGAAACAGAAAGTCATCAGATATGTTTTTTTCAGGCTATATTTGTGTATAGAGTTAGAGTATTAATATATTTACATATTATGAATGTATAAAAATAATTTAAGAAGAATATTCAAGGAAATTTTTGGAAATTAATTTAAAAATACACTAAAAACGTTTTAGTCATACATCTTTGAAGGTTTTTAAATTAATATTTCAGATTCTAAGTAAAGGATTTATTAATATTACAAGTAAACATGTAATGAAAAAAGCACTGGTTTCTAACAAAATTTAACTCAAATCAGCTTTGGTATTGAAGTTTTCCCAACATCATCTAATACCTAAATATTCCAAAACATAAAAATCCTAAAGATCATTTAATTTTTTTTTCAAATGATTTCACTTACTGAAATTTATCTCAATATACATAATTGTTTTGTATATTAATTATTAATAAAATTTCTTCATTTGAATATCACAAAGTGACATGTTTTTACATGTCAAGCAAACAATCTCATACACATACCTTTGATTCACTGATCCAAATAATTTGTTGCTGTTGTTTTGATATGGTATCAAGTAATTTCTTGTACCAACTGTCTTCATTTACTATAGTAATAGTTTCTATGAGAATTAAAAAGAGCATTTACAATTACTGTCAGTCAAACCAAAAAAAGATTCAAGTTACATTGTTACAATATACATTTAAACTTTAAACTAGCCATACAAATGAAACTAATATACTATCTATAAAACTTTAACACAGTAATTAAGTGAAAATCATCATAACACTCTAATAGGAAAATTGCAATAACATTTTTTTCTAAGAATATCACAGTAACTTACAATCATAAAGTTACTAGATAAATCTTTTTCTAAAATTGTGCAAAATTACAATATTGTTTTTTATAATATAGATACTAGTACTCAGAAACTTTCAAAATTAGTTTTAACACTTGGAGAGATAAAACAATTAGCTGAACTAAACTTTTGGAATTTATTAACAACTGTGCTCAGTGAAATGATGATTAATATATATCTAATAACCTGTTCTTAACAGCTTAATTTCAAACTGGTTGATATAAGCTTTGAAGAAACTGTATTTGATTACAATGAAAAGTTTAAATAAAGTTAATACAAACAAAAGCTCCAGATAATTTCAGAAAGACAACCATATTTGAAAAAATGCATTCAGTCTTGGTTTTGAACTTAGTTCAATAATTATGAATAATTTTGAAAACACACATAGTTCATTTTAATTGCACAATTATTTAATCTCTTTTAAGATGTATGAAGAATATTGGTCTGAAAAACAACTTTAATGTTTCCGCAGTTCCTTTTGATTGCTAAAAACTTAGACTGACTTATTCTTTAAAATATTCTTACATAAAAAAGTAAATCTTTTTAATTTGAAGTTAAACAAAAAATTGCACAATTTTTATATTTTCTATACAGACTTGTAGAATAAATTTATGTGATGAGATTCTTGAAGAAAATCAAAGGCAATCCTAGGAAACTGTCTGAACTGCTCTTGAAGCTTCCACAAAAAAAATACAGTTCAATTTGGTGGAAAGATATATAAACAATTAGGCTGTTAGAACTAATCTCAATTTTCAAATTATTTATTTGTATTAAGCAAACAAACATCTTTATGTATAACTATTGGTGCTGAGAAACTACAAAATTTCAAAACAATAGAAGGTTCTATTCAGATTAATATGAAATTTATTATTTATACTCCAAAATTACTGCATTACCATTGAACCACAGGATTACAAATAAATACTTGAAACTTTTATAATTAATATTGCTATTTTAAGGAAGACTTATGGAATATTACTATTTATCTAAGAATGTTACAATATATATAAATGATGTAAAACAAGATAAACTTTTATTTACTCTAACATACATGGTTTAGAAGTTTGATATTATTCTGTTTGAAAATACATACTTAAGTTTTTGTCATTCAAATAAATTATATAAAACAGAATCTATAACATAAATTTAACAGTGGTAATTAATTTTCTATATAAACATGCAATATATAACTTAGTAAATACTGAAAAATAAAATAAAATAAAATAAAAATTATAACCATCACGTTTTTTAACATGTAATAAAACAACTGTTTTACAAGTGAAAACAATTCCTCAAATCTTTTGTAAAATGCTTTTCATGAATTATCTTGTCAAGAAGTATATTTACCTGTAAAAATGTGTGACCACATCTTTTCCAGTTTAACAGCATGCTCATAAAGCTTTTTATAGTTCTTACAGCTAGACCTAGCTAATTTCAATCTTAAATCTTTCACCAATTGTTTGTTTTCTGTCTTCAAAAATATTACAATGGGGTAAAACTGGGCATAATTCAGGCGATCAACAGCATTTGGAGTGATGTCCAAAACAGCATGTTTTCCCTTTAAGATATAGCAATTATTAATGACCAAGTAATTTTAATTATTACATTAAAATATTAATCTTAAAAATAATAAGTGACAGACACTATTGAATCAAACACAGTTTTATTTTTTTCATATAATCACCTCATTAGCTATTACACCTAACAGTTATTCTGCATTAAAGTGAATGATCTCAGATGCCTCCCAATTCTAACAATGTTTTAATGAGCAGCAATAAAACATTTTTTTCCATATAATTTACAAGTCACTAAAATGTACCCAAAACATTAACCTTAATTTCAAGAATAAAAAAATTATACTGTGTCTAAAAAAAAAAAAAAGAAGCAGAATAGCATTTTGAGCAACCAAGACATTTGTTAACTTACCTTATCAATAATATTCTTTATATCACTGAGACGGACAATTCTTGACGACCGTTCACCTTTAAGCGTTTCTTCCAACTCATTATCAAGTTCTGTAAATTAATGTTTGGTCTTACAGATTAGTGGATATAAAATTCATACAAGTCAGTAATAAAAATCAGCTTCATCTTTTCTTGATATAATTTATTTTAAAAAAAATCTTTTAAAAATTTATTAATGCTATTTAAGTATGTAATAAGAAGCTAAATTATTTTAAATTAATTTTGTTATTGAACATTTTTTTAGAAATACAAAAAATAGAAAAAATTCAAATGTTAAAAGTGACATTACAATTAAATTTCTACCTATATCCATAATGTTTGAAAACTATTATACTCAAAACAAACAGACAACTGATATACTAGAGTGACTAAGTATAAAATAACTTCAGGAATTTTCATCTGTTCCTGCACATATGGTGTATTCCTGAAGTATTAGAGTTTTAGTTAGTTTTTACATAATCATCATGTTGGAAAATAATACAATTCAGATGGCTACTTACGTGGGGATCCAAATTTATCACTGTGATTTGTAAGTAGCATTGATCGTGCTACATCAGCAAGAGCTCCAAATAGCACAACAGGTCGAATGAATCCAGCTATAGTAAAATCTACATTTTAAAATGCTATTGGATATACAGATTAATAAAAGAGCTTCATTTTTATTTCATGTTCATATAATAAGTCTTAAATAAGCTTAAAATAATTAAATATTCCAATTTAAGGAGGATATCATACATTTACTTTAAATAAAAGATTCAGAAGATGTAAATTTTATGTTAAATAGCAAAATACTAACATTAGAAAAATAACATCAGAGAAGCAACTAAATACAGATTTCAAAACCTTTAGCAAAAATATTTTAAAAAAGTTCAAATTACTTTTATTGTGTTTTAACAGCCAGTTTGCAAAAAAAGCACAAAAACTTTTATTTGTCTGATTTGACAATGTGATTAATTGCATTTTTATATTTTTTACAAACTGAGAATAAAGATACCATAATACATACTTTCTGAGTGTTGTTGTTTGTTCAATTTCATTCAAAGATAGTCAAGGGCTGTCTGCACTAATATTCTCTAATTTAAGCATAACAGGGCAGAGGGAAGGCACTGACTTTAGAGATAAAAAAACTGTACATTTAGAAAAAATTTTTAAGCAGAAAAAGCAGTAGCAAACATCTTGAATTGGCTGTTAGGATAATAAGGTGAAAGCATTGTAAATAGTGCAGGTTGAACGAAAATTGAATTAGTGAGTGATAAAGTACATAGTGAAACTAGAATGTTTGTACTGAAAACACTATGCTGACAAATGAAGAGAGTGCTAGTAATTTGTCAATACTAAAAGTTAATTCTTTGTTGTGATTTCAGCATACATGGATGCTTGCTTTATTTGACCATTTATTAGAGCTGTTGGGAAACTAGTATTTCAGAAGAAGCAGTCAATTGATTGAAAGGACATTCACCTAACAATGATATACCATTCCCAATAAGTCTAATATCTTTTTCTTTTACTTATTTATCACTACAGTTTATCTCTTACAAAATCCTGGTAGCTAATAAAGACTTTCTGTATTTTGATACTAAGCACATAATTTTAATTTTCTTAAAATAAATATTGATGTTTCAAATTCAAAATAACATACAATGCTTTGTTACATTCAACTATAATCAAGTGATTTGATTCATTAGTGAAGTGTTAAACAAACTATTTGATTCATTAATGAAATACTAAACTCACTTTCATGCATACAAATACATAAACATTTTAATATTCTACTTCATTAATAATTTATAATCTCTGTTACATGCATGATTTAAAGTGCATTAACTATAACTTCTTATGCATTTGTTCTATTTTAAATGCTTTTTTAATCTGCAAAATGAAAGTTAAAGTACTGTATTAACCATTATTGTAAATAATTTGATTGTACAGTATACACTACAAATTAACTGCTTGGAGTTTAGAAAATACAATGTTTGTACTAACTATGCTTCAAGATTACTCTTTCGTAGGCAGGAAACTTGGATGTGCCATCTGCTGTAAATTTAAAGAGAAAAATTAATGTATAAAATCTAAACAATTCTGTAGCATACAAATATTAAATTTTTACTTTAAACCTGAATAAAATTAATACATGTTTGAAAGTAACAGATTAATTATGTTAAAAATTATAATAAAACTTAAAAATAGAAATATAACAACACATAAGCATAAAGAGTTTATATCAGATATGCCAAATTGTGGCTCATGGGATGATTTTCCACAGCCAAGGAACTTATTGCTAAGATTAATGTTATATTGAAATACTTCTAAATGCTATTTTTAAAACAAATGTATTTCAGTTAATTACATGGGAGACTTGGGTGGTTGTTTGGCATTTTATGGCACAAAGCAACTAGGTTATCTGCAACAAACAATTAGTAAAAAAATAACAGTAAAATTGTAGTAATGTGTAAATAAAAATTAAGTTAAAACAAGACAATGGCTAAAATTTGAATAATAGTGTTATAAATACAATTAAGAAGAGCAATTGCTAATGACAAGGCTAAGCCCTTGATAAAAACATGTCTGAAATGGTGCCATCATTCGGAGGTGTAATGACAGCACGACAGTAAAATGTGGGCTATTGTGACTTGAGTGTCACAAAGGCCACACATTGGTGCATTATTCACAGATAAAAGAAAACAACGAGTTATAAACTGTGATCAATGCATAGCCTAGCCAGAACAACTTCCTTCTTCTGATTTTTACAGAAACAAGATGGCCAAAGACCAACAGAGGGTTTGATCTGGAAAAGCTTGTTATCATGTTGCTCACTTCAAGTCAACTGCCAAGTGACATGGAGCCGAGTCTTTAATATAGGAGCGTAGTGCATATGTCGTAAAGGCATGGCAGTGATAGCACCAGAGCAGACAGCCTTAGCTGTTGCTGTCAGTGAGCTCATTACCATGTGGCATGGTATCTTCAAAAAATGAATAGAGATGGATGATAAGAAAAAATGGGACATACAATTTGGCTGTGAACACAGAAACTGTGTGCAGTCACCCAGGGGCGTAGATTTCTTAGACTCAATGGGGGGATGATTTTTGCAACCACTTATGTGAACTGTTCAATTTGAAAATTGGTAATCTCTGATTACGTGAACCTGAAAGCTGTAAACATGCAGTCACAGAGTAATCTTGTTGCCACGATACTTGCATGTATACTTAGGCCTACTGACTGATAATTACGAACTATCGCTTAAATCGAAAAGCTTAGAAGCATGCCTATACTAAATATGTACATTTCAGCTACTGAAAAAGCCTACATCTAGGTCTAATTATGTAATTCGACTGGTAAGAACATGAGAATCACAAGAACAAACACATAGTTTGTAGGCCTGTGATGCAATAAAATAATTCAACAGACCAAACTGTAGGGGGGGATGATTGTATGCACCATACCCCCTACCTAAAATTAAGGGGAGATATATACCCCCATCCCCCAGGATCTACGCCCCTGCAGTCACCGAACCACTACAAACCATGGCAGAGCCAACGGAGTTACCTGATTTCGAACCATCTGTATAAATGGGAATGGAAGGATGATTTGAAAGATGTTGGTGGGATGGGCTGACCAGTGGAGACGGCAATGTCATCCAAAAAGAGAGTTCAGCCAGTTGCACCTTGATACAAAGACCAAAATAATCATTGGCAGACAACTGTCTATTCAGAAAAATATGGCTCACTAGGGAAGGAAAACACAACCCCAGATGAAATGCTGTGGTAAAGATCAAGGTATTGAAGTATACAGTAAAGACAGCTGCAAATAACAGAGGTGTAGAGGAAGTTCACGAGACTTAGTGGGCTGAAGAAGTGTGGAAAGCCGAAGCCCCAGATGGTGAACAGAGTACAACATCTTAAAGGCCAAGGTCAAGGCAAAACCATAAACCACAGACCAGTTTAGATCAAATGAGAGCATGATAAATCTTTAGCATAAAACATCAATCTGTTCCCCAAGAGATGAAAGATAAGAGATGGAGGATGTTCAACGTCCTTGTACACTTGACACACAGCTGATTGATGTGTCAGATGAAAATCAGCTTATGGTCAAAGATAAGTCCCAAGAACTTGGCCTCAGGGACCACAGGAAAAGCATAACCAAGACGAAACTTGGTATTGGGATGAATACCCTGTTGGCAGCAAAAGTGCATGCAAATGGTTTTTGAGAATTTGCTATGGTCGACTTCAATAAACAACTAAGGGTAATGTGATGCTACCATTTAATCATTCAGTATTCAATTAGTGAAGAGTTAATTTTTTTATACAAACACATGTTACATGTCTAAATATTAGACTTACCAAACATCACTTCTTCCCAATGATCCTTGCTTAAGGACTTGGAACGTCTTGCACCTTTTCTTTTAAAGAAACTCCCTCGACTTTCAACAGAGGAGTCTTTCTTTCGCTGACTCTGTTGCTGTTGAGCCAACTTCTCTGCTCTGGTATTTATGAAATTAGATTTTCAAAAATAAAAAAGAAACAGCCAAGCTTTACTTGGTGCAGTTTCTATTAACTATAAGTCAGAATCAGATGTTTCTGGCCACTAGTCTCAAATTTTAGTAAATGTGATGCATAAAACAGACACAAACTAGTGATTCAACATTTTTAATCTTATTTCAAGTTTTAACATAACATACACAAAATTATATGGATGGAGAGGCCACTGGCTTTCAACAGCTGTTATAGATTTTCTTAAAACACACAGAAATTAAATTAAAAAAAAATCTCAGTTAATAGTCCACCACATGATATATTATTAGCTATGATTGTATATTGTTGAGAGAAATTCAAATAAAGAGGACTTACTTGCTACTGTTAGGAATAACACCTTTCTGGACTTCATGATTGTTGTGATCTAGTCTGTAACCTAGCCAGGAACCCACAATTCCCTTGTATAAGGTATCAACAATATGAAATATCTCTCCAATTGTGAAGCTTATTTCTCCACTTTCATGACTCTCAAGGCAGAAATGTGTTCTATGCAAGATACAGTTTAATGTTTTGAGATAACTAGAATCACAATGTAAACATTTTTTCACTTTTTCCTTGGACCTTTAAAATCTGAGAATTCTATCTTGGCAACATAAAGACATGTAAGACACTTTCTGGTTAAGCATGTTTTCTTAAACCTTATGGCCCCAGTACCATTTTTAAATTCCTTTCTGTATATGGTATTACACTACATTCAAAATTTAATTAAACCACTTTACTATATATATATCAATGTAATTAACATCATAACACATGTTATAATTTGATTTTTATGATATCTATGTTATTATTCCTTTGTTTCAAAGAATACTTTCCAAAAAATACTTATATTGCTGTTTTTATATTATATGATCCACTCAGTATGAAAAATCTCAACTTTATCAGTAGTTTTCTCTCAGCCACATAAACTGGTAATGTACATGAGCTGAGTGTGTGTGTATGGCCTACTTCAGAGATGATATCAACAGCTGGTTTGTTTGGGACAAACAAATATAAATTTTTCAAACCTTGATGACTGCCATGTCCACCTTCTATACTTTGCCTTTAGATATACAATGTACATATAGTTAGTGGGTAACAGTGTATATAGTCATTATAAAGAGCTAAGTTTACACTACACTCTACCAATGGTTAATTTGAAAATGACATGGTTTTCCTCACACTATACATGCAACTCCCATTAATACTGTGGTTTGCTTGATCAACTATAACAATTATGATGGTTTCTTATTTAAATATGCTATAGTTAAACTGTACTATCTTGGTATTATTTAAGTATTATTTGTGTTTTAAAAATTGTACTTGGAAAGGTTTAATGACTTTATACTTTTAACTTATTGCCTGGGTTGTGAAAGTGTATAAACAAGATAGCATCATTCACGTGTGCACAGCATTAGTGAAATAAGTCTCTGTACAGAAGTCACCATATAATAATAATAAAGCTCTGTGAATACAATTTAACACATCTGCATAAATAATAAAAGGCAATGAACTGGAAAGAAAAATGAAAATTAAACTATAAGAGAAAAGACAAAGATATAAAATTACACATTTAAAAATCAATTTTGTTTTTTAATTTTAAATTTTTCATTGCACTCTATGTTAATAGATAGAGTTAGTGATACAGGAAAAATATGGAAAGTAAAATATAAATATTTAACTTAATAATTGTTGATATTTATTTAGGAGTTTCTATAAATTATACAAATGAAATGTGAAAACCATAAGATAAATGATACTTTTATACTTTATATATAAGAAAACCTTGCAGGTGAACTTTTCAAGAGTCTAGTTGCAAATAACTACACTAAATAACAAATTATTTTTATTAGGTATAACAGAAAAAATATAAATAATTTAATATCTTATTTTTCTGAAACTTCAAAAGTTTAGAAACGTTTTAGTCAAATTTAATCAATTCAAAAAAATTGATTTGTAGTTGGCATAAGTAAGAAGATTAGTTACAGTCAGCTTGGGGTGGTAAATGCAACTTCAGAGATAAGAGAGTGAAATGGCCAAAACTTGAAGAAGAATTGTACTTTCATCAAAAATGATAATTTTTGAAGCAAAACAGATAGTTCAGGAAAAAAATTATGATGATTTTACTGGTCATACATCTTGGTGTTACAGATTCATGAAACTTAAAAACCTAGGAATGCAAACAAGAACCAAAATAGCACAGAGGATGCCAGAAGAGTTTGAGAATAAAATTTTAGAATTCCATACATAAATAATCAACACAAGAAAATCAACAAATTTCTAATATGGATGAGGTACCACTAACTTTTGATGTTTTAAGAAATAAAACTGCTGAAAAGAAGGGCACTAAGAATATAACTATGGGAGCAAGTGGACATGAGAAAACCCATTACACAGTAGTATTATCATGTTGTGTCAATGGTTCAAAACTTCCACCAATGTTGATATTTAAAAGAAAGACCTTGTCATAAGAAAAGTTGCCAAGTGGTGTTCTTGTTCATGTACATCCAAGGGATGGAGGGATGAAGATGGGATGAAGTTGTGGCTTCAGAAAGTGAGAGCTAAATGTCCAGGTGAATTACTGAAAACCCCGGCCTTGCTTGTATGGGATTATTTTAGAGTACATAAGACTGATGCAGTTAAGAAAAAATTGCCCAAATGATGATCTAACTGGCTGTTATACCTGGTTGGCTAACAAGTAAATTACAACCACTGGATGTATCAATCAATAAGTCCTTCAAGTGCTTCATGCATGAGGAATGGAACAAATGAATGCAGATGGTCAACTACGAAGTGATTCCTACTGGAAGAAGGAAGAGACAAAGCATTCCAATTGTGAGTGAATGGGGTAAATGCTCATAGGACAGAGTTAAACCTGAAATTGTAATAAAGGCATTTAAGAAATGTGGCATAAGCTTGATGGTAGTGAAGATGATATCCTGTTTCAGGAAAGTGGTGAGAGTGAACCTTCAGAACTTGATTTCAGTGACAGTGAATGCAGTAATGCACAACATTTTCAAGGTTTTTATAATGAATGAATAGTATATTTTTGCATTGAATATATAGAACAACCTTGTTTTATTTCCTTTTTAATACTGCTTTTAAATACTTTAAAGGGGTTTATGGTAAGTAAGCAGTTTGTTTGTTTGTTTCCTTAATGTTTAAAAGTACCAAAAACCTTTTTTCTCCCCCAAAGTGTGGAAACTGTAATAAAGATATTTAAAAAATGGGATGTGAGCAATTGTCTTAATGGTACCAAAGATGATAGTGTTTGAAGACAAGTGAGAGTGAACTTTGAGAACTTGTTTTCAGTGAATTCAGTGATGCAAAAGAAGATTTTGAAAGTTTTCATATTGAATGAACAATGTTTTGATGTAAATGTATAAAACAACCCTATTTTATTTTATTATGGACACTACTTTTGAAGCATTCTAAAGAATAATAAAAGATTATGCTGATGTTGAACAAATAAATAAATGATAACTGTAAAAAATATTTTTTTCCCTGAAGACAGCCTTGAAAATAGAGGTGTGTCTTATACACTACAAATAAGGTAATAAAAATAGTAGATTTTTCACAAAAAATAAATGAAATTACCGGTTCTTCTTTACATTCCTTCTTAAATCATCTTGTATCTTTTTCAGTTAACATCCAGAAACAGAGTATTTTAACTACAAATTTAAAATTCCCAGTTTCCACCTGAAGAAAAAAGGTCCAACTTTCGAAATCACTCAGGTTATAGGATTTTTATCATTTTGTATCAAGACTTATTGAACCTATGTGTTTTTTCTTACATCATGAAAGCTTGGAACCATGTTCTCTGCAGTTAAGAACTAGGAAGCTAACAACACAATAATCATGTGCTTTTCTGCAAACAATTGTTTTTTGTGTTAGTTTTTTAACCCTTAATTACTAAATTAAAGACACAAAAATGTTCAAAACTAATGTTTTCTACATGTGTAACTTAATACTTGTCTATACTGGAATTGTTGCATTATTCTTGAAACAAATCAACTTCAGTATTTAATTTAATGTCCTTTCCTCAAAATTTGCTTTATTTTATTTCAAAAGCAACTAAATTCTTTCATATTCGTTTTAAACTGTAAAGTTGATAAAACCTATTACTTAAAACATTTTTAAGAAAACTAACCTGATATTAAACGAATCTCCCCTTTGGGTGGCTACTATTTCATCATACTCTGGAAATAAAATTTAAAAAATCACAATGTTGAAAAAAAAGTAAACACAGAAACATTTGATTGAAAGTATTTCAGATCATTTTCGTATTGTAAGTTTAACAACAGTTGCTGTGCCAGTAGAACAGTTTTGTTCCAGTTGTTATATTTAGTAATAAAAACAGTTATTAAATAATAGGAGAAAATATATGCTACGTAATATTCTGTGCATGAAAAAAGTATGAAATTGCTAGGGGAAAAAAACTATACAAATTTTAGCCAAAGTAGGTTTTTTAGTTTCATATTTATGAAAATATCATTTCAGAACAAAAAACATGAAATGATGAGAAATAACAATTACTCATGTGATTAATATAACAAACAAAATATATGTAATTATAAATAAATTCACAAACTTCTTTCATACCTTCCTTCCTGTGTTGAACAATTAATTCAACATGATCTTGTGAATTCATCAAAAGCATTACTGCTTCTTCCCTTGTAACCCCTTTCATGTCTTTATTATTTACCTGAAGTATTTAGAAAACAGAAAATAACACTTTTGCTGTTTTAATTATCAATATAATCACTTTTGTTTGCACACTTAACAAAATATGTTATTCTGAAACCATGTTTTAAAGATTCAGATAAAATATTATTAGTAAATACTAAAATTCGTATTACTCTGAAACTGAATAATCAAATACTATGTTTGGAACCTACTTAAAAGACAATATAAACCAAATAAGAAAGTTAAATAAATTACACTTGTTTCAATCTAAGGATAACATATTAGTTTTGTGTAAAAAATTGCTTTGAGAATGATTTTAAATTTTAATAAATTTTAAGGTGTTGTTTAGAGCACATCACTAGAACTTTTTGTAAATACCTTAAGTACTTTATCACCTGACTGAAGACCTTGTAATGAAGCTGGACTACCTGGCTGGACTGAAGTAACAAAAATTCCTGCTTCATTGCCTCCTGTTAACCTAATACCAACACTTCCATCTTTTTGAAAGGAAACAAGTCTGGGGTCAGGCCTATTAATGTGTTAAAACATAAATAATTTACTTTTGTAGTATCTTTGATACTCATTAAACAATACTACTACACCTTGAAAATAAAAAGTAATGAATAAAAATTAACAAAAAGAAGAGTTAAAACTTATGAAAAAAATTACCACTTAAAATGTTTTGCCTAATTTTTATTTCATCATTCACCAGTGTAAATGAAATACAACAAACAAGGTTACCTGACACCAACAACACTCTTCCAGAGGTTAAATACAAAACAAGTAATATTTGATTGATAATTTTGGGCAAAGATACGAGGGCTATTTGTGCTAGCCATCCTTAACTTAGCAGTGTAAGACCGGAGGGAAGGCAGCTAGTCATCATCACCCACTGTGAGCTACTCTTCTACTAATGAATAGTGTGATTGACCATAACATTATAACACCCCCAAGGCTAAAAGGGTGAGCACATTTGGTGTGATTATAATTCAAACCCGTCACCCTCAGATTAAAAGTTGAGCACCCAAATCTCCTGGCCATGTCAAGCCAAATGAGTAATAACTACAGATTAGGCCTACACAATATTTATTAAAAGTAAGTACTTACAAAGCATTTCTATTTCTTCTTGAAGAAATCTCTTTATCACTGTGATCTTTTCTTGCATTGGTAGTCAGTTCTACAAGTAGATATTGCATTAGTATTTTTTACCATAAGTCTTTTAAAAGTATAAAAGTTTGGACTAAATGATGAAAATAAACAGGTGGAAATTACATATGTTCCTCTTCACAAATTACCTGAAAAGTTGATGTGGCTGTTGGAAATCACGTATGAACCAATACAGCATATAAACTAAGTTAAAAATGAAAACATATTCCCTTTATGTAATAATATGATTCATTTCATAGTGATAAAAGAAAACAAAGAGAGAAAGAGGAAAAATAAGCAGTTAATGCAATCAAGGAACTCATCATATTTCAGAGTTTGAAAGTTGTTATTAAAAAGTAAGTTGATTTAAAAAAAACATAAATATTTATAATAATTAGTGTTAGGATGCACGTGAAACAATTGCAACTTTTTAAGAAAATGTTTTAAGACAAACTGTGGTTTATCAGACAAAATTGTACATCTCATTTCTCAAAGCATATTGTTTTTGTTTAATAACCAAAACTGTGCAATTTCAAAAAAATTATTACATGGTCAAAATTATTTTTAACTTCAACAGATGTCACTCAAAGTTATTTGAAAATTCATAGAAATGGTAAACATCCTTCAATGAATTCCAAAAAAATTTATATGTATGAAAATATTCCACAAGAGTAAACATCAGAAAGACGATCAAACCTAATACGACTGATTAAGCTTTGAGTTCTGTACTGTCAGATAGGCTACAGCAAGACACAGTAAGTCTAACTTTGCAATATTAAATGATGAAGAAACTCCTCACACAAATCATATACTAAGTTCAATAAAACAAAAACACTGAAAATACTGAAGTTCCATTACAAACTGAGTGCTTTTCCTCACATAAGAAGAATGATTTAATAAACCATTTACAGAAGGAAATTAATGTGGGAATAAGAGAAATCTTGATGAAGTTTAATAGCTTTATTAAATGATTAGGAACTCAATACCTAAACAGACTATGCAGGGAAATTTCATTGCTGAATTTAACTTTCAAAAGGTTACAAAATATCTTTACCATCTACTCGAGGTAGAGGTGGTCTCAGAGAAGGTTTATCTCCTTCTGTTGTCAGTAAACCTCTAGAGTGACCATGGCCAGTCAAAAGTGGAGTTGCAGGCTGATCTAGATGACCAAGAGAAATTCCCATCAATGGACCCCGATTTCGGCCACTCTGCACTCTGCAATTGAATTATGTAAGATACAATTATTGTAGTAACTATTTCTTAATCACTATACAAACTTTCAATTACAAATACTTTCCCCAGAAATCATGATTTTTGTTAAATTTCTTATTTAAATCTAATGTTTCTTGAAGATTCAAACTGTGAAATATTAGTTTCTATGAAGATTTAAAAATATAGAAAAGGATAAACATTTGGGCTCCAAAAGAGCATTTATGAAAACAGACAATAAGTATTTTAAAATAGATAATAATTATAAAAGGATAACACATAGCATTTAAACTTCATAATTCCACAAATCCATGAAAGCAAAACAAAATATGAAACAGTATATCAACTACATTATATCTGCCATATCTAGTGCTGACAAGGTCTTTTACCCAATACCAAGGCTCATCAGCTCAATCAAGGATATAAAATAAATAGTAGTGATCTAGGGCAGTGTTCCTCAAACTTTAACAACTCAAGATCCCAAACCTATTAGTTTTTTTATTTTGAAAACAAATCATGTATATGAGAAGCTGTATTCCAAAATTAAATGTTTTAATTCATATAAATTTAATTTTAGGAAAACTACTTGTTTATATTACAAATTATATATTTTAAATAAAATTTATAAACTTTTGGGTAAGATCTGCAGACCTTCTGAATTACCCTTTCAGACCTTAGTTTGAGAAATTCTGGTTTAGAAAATATATATCACCAGTTTTCATCAACAACTAATAGGGTGTAAATTAGATTAAGAAATTAAATGTAATTATTATCAACCTTATTTTAGTCATTTACAGATTAGGTAATTAGGTAATAATTAATAACAAAACTTGTTCATTTCATTTCAACAACATTTATATATTTTATTCATTTACTTTTTGCAGCACATGCAATATCAAAAAATACGAGATACAAGATATTTATTATCATTTTTCTAATAACTAACTAATGACAGTGTTGTAGTTTAATTTCTAAACAATTGAAATATTAAAGTTTTAAACTACACACAGCTCTATTTAGGGCTCTCTTGTACAATTAGTTTCCTTTACTAAACACTACAAATACTGAAAATTAGCCAAGGACAAACACAACTGCCAATAACAATTATTTTAGAAAAAAAATTGTTAGTTTATTTCTGGGTAATTTATGAATTTTTACTATTTGCATGCATGAGTTCAAGTTACATACCGTGTTTCTCCGAAAATAAGACAGGGCTTATATTAATTTTCACTCCAAAATATGACACTAGGGCTTATTTTCGGGGGATGTCTTATTTTGATATATTAAAAAAATGAAGTTACAAAGTAAAACTATTAAACTAACCATTTAAAATAAACTATTATTAAACTATTAAACTAACTGATTAATACTTAAACAAACTAATTAACTAACTATTAAACTAATTAATAAATTAATTTTTTTTTTATTTCTTTCCTCTTCCTGCCACTCTTAACTAGGGCTTATTTTAAGGGTAGGGCTTATATTAAAACTATCCCCAAAATCACACTAGGTCTTATTTTATGGGTAGGTCTTATTATCGGAGAAACACGGTATTAGATAAAAATCAGCATTTGGAAAAACAACAAAATTAAAATATAAAATTACTATTCTTACTTGGTAAGATTATTTTTAGACTCTGATTGGTCAGATAGTAGTGGTGGTCTTAGGTCCCCTGAAATGTATTATGTGAAAATTATTTTTGGAACAAATGTAGATGTTTCTTCAGTTACAAAAGCTCCATGTAAACAATTAAATTTCTCACTACACACTAATCACATATATTATGTACTTATGTATCATGTACAAATAAATATTTTTTGCTATCAATGAAATTTAAAATTTAAAGGCATACTGCTGTAACATACTACAAAGAGAATTTTAGAACCAAAAAGCTAAAAACAACTAAAAAATTACTACTGGAAAAACATGATTTAAATAAACACAACTAGTAGGTAATTAAAACTGTTGAACAACTTGCATAAAGTGAGGTATTAGAGCTATGAATATAATACCAGCAAAATAACAGCCTAACTATTCAAACTGTTAAGGAACAAACCTCGAGTGGGAGTTTGGACATACAAGTTCTGATTACTCCACTGAGGTCTTGTACTTGAAACATCAATAAAATTGGTTGGAGAAGTTTCTGAAAGTTACAAAACAGTATCTGTAATGACAAATTAAGGAGCTATTTAATAGAAGCTAATTTTATGAAACATCTGCAATTTACAGTGATATTGATAAGACAAATGAAGAAATTATTAATTACCATTTGAGTAATCGTTTTGCAAAAACTATCACAAATTTACTCTAGAGAATTTTATTGACCAAAAAAGTCAATACCTAATTATTTCAGAGATATTTCTCTATATAATCAATATGCTGAAGTTACTTTGAAAGCATCAGTTTTCACAATATGTTTTAGTTTTATAATTTAATATCAATCACCCTTCATATGTTCACAAGCAAGTGGGATAACATTTATTTATTCTTACCCTTATTCAGTCTTGCTCTAATCTCCTGTAAATTATTATTATTATTATTATTTACAGTCTTGATGTTTTCTCTTCTTACAACAAGTTGTAATTTTTCTTTGGCAGCATCTAAAAATTTTTTTGCATCTCTGAGGTTGATATTTTCTGTATTGTTGTTGTTGATCTGAAAAAATAAAATCAAGTCTTCAAACAAACTTTACTACAGACATATAAATGTATTATGTACTAAGAGTTAAATGCCACTGTTTGTGTATTGTTTCTTCTCTGTTCCAAGGTAATGTCCAAACTATATCAAGTAAAGTAAGTAATGTGAAAATTATCAGCACTCATGATGTTTCATTCTTGAGTTTTTATTTGGCATGCCACTTTTCTAATATACTAGATTACTATTACTTTAGTTTTCTACGATTCACTTACCTTAACAATGATATCACCTTCTTGAAGGGTGCCATCTTTATTTGATGGGAGGCGTTTAGTGAACTCCTTGATATAGATTTTGCATCCCAACACAATACCAAAATCTGATAAAAAAAAATTACCACAATTTTTCATAATGAATTTCATTTAATGTACAAATACTTTCACTATGGAAAAGAAGAAGTTGATACTTGGATCAATAATATAAACTTAACAACAGTAAAATATCCAAACCTTTATGTCACATACTTGTCAAAAAAATTATTTTTAGGGTATCTGTCTGTCAAATAATTTTAATTAAAAGGAAAAAAAAAAGAAACTAATCATAAGTACATTTTTGCATATAATATTAATTACACAGTAAATAAAACTTTTTATAATTTAATGGCAAACAATGCAAGTGAAAATATAGATTATGTACATATTAGTAAATTGTTCTGAAATACATGATTCAAAAACTTTTTATGTAATGAAGACGTAAAAAAAAGATAAAGAATGTAAATATGTTACATAAATACTTCTTGGTCTGTTCTATGAGTTATGCATACACAAGGCCAGAATATATGAGGAAATGTGTTTTAAGAAACACATATGTTCCTATGTTTCCAGAAACAAGAAAACATATGTCCCAGAGTAGACAGCTGGCTCCTAAGTTCAGAAATATTTTAAGGAAACACTATGCCTTTAACCAATTCAAAGAGACTTGCACCTTGGCAAGATGGTGACTTCAACAGAAGATGCAAAGCTTTGGAATTTGCTACAGTTAATTGTTTTGTTGAAAAGTACACAAAAAGACCATGTTTATTCAATGTAAGAAACAAGGGCTACTGCAATCATAACCTTAAAAAGGAACATACAAATTATGAAGTGATAATTTAAAATATTATGATATGCTTCTTTCTTTGGGGGATTTAGAATTGATTTCCTTGTCCAGAGAACTCTGTTCCTGCAACTTCTCCTTCTTTTGTTAAGTTATAATGCAATTATAAGCAAGCACCTCTCAGTTCAATAAGAGTTTCATCCATTTTTAAACAAGTAAAAGTAATAAATAACATGCTACTTAAAAATGTTACCAAACAATATTTGGGGAAATTTTTTCTCTGACAAATTGTTTCCTCTTGTGTGATAAATAAATATATAGGAAAGAAATGATATAGTTCTGATTATCAATGATTAATAATTATTTGAAATTTAAGAGTCCCAAAGCCCAAAGAAAAATAAACATAAAATGCAATGAGATAAAAAACTTAAATTAGTTTAAATTTACTTAAAACTTCACCTGTTGTAGAATTCATAATGTATAATTTACTGTCTTATTACATTTAGTGAAATTATGGAACTAAAAACTGTATTGGAGCCAGTGAGACTGAAATGCATAAGTATTTGAAGAAAATAATGAGCAAAAATTTTAACATTTGAAATAATTTTTTTAAAAATGACACAACCTAAATACCAAAAGATTTATAGTGAATGATCATTGTATTATTTTTGTCTTGAATTAAAAATGAAGAATAATAGAACACAATGATGTAAAACAAATCTCATAAGAAAGAGTTTTAGCTGAATGACAAAACCTCAGTTATTTTAAAAAAAGTACTTTCTAACTTTTGTTCATCATTTTTGGATGTATTTTACATTATTTTATTATATTAATTTTGTGAAAACTTTTTACCTCTAGTTTGTTTCAATTTCAATATTTCTCTAATCCTTCAGAGAAACCTTTACATAATATTTAATTTATAAAATAGCTGTTAAATATCCAGATACTAACTCAAAATTTTAAACAAGATTCAAAAAGAGAAGCAAAGATATTTTAAGTATTTTTAATGTTAATGGTTTATTAAAAAATATTATGTCTATAAAATGCAAGAATGTAATATAGGATAGAAATAATTTTTGTATTTTATTAAATAAAATATATAAATTAGGAACACACAACTATCTCAATAACTTGGATGATTTCCTTAAAAGTAATCATCATACCTTCCTTTTTCTTATTTTTTGTTAAAGTAACTTTGAAGGTTTGTGAATCTTCACCACTGCTGTTTGTAAGCACGCGACGTTTAATTTCCTTGGAAGAGAAGAGATAATTCAAATACAAAAAAAGTACATAAAACAAATAAACATTATCAACTCATCAACATGACAGGGTAAATTTAGTTATTACACAGGGTATCTGCTTAGTAGTTTTTTTACATTCTGTATAGAACAAATTAGTTTTAATGGGAAAAATCCAAGACCAAATAATATTATAAGTGATATTCCTAACATATATAACTATGTTAAACTTTATAATTAAAAAAAAATTGTATTCTATATCACAATCACAATTTTAATTGCATTTAGTACATCCACAATGAAATATGACTACAATAAAACAATTGGTAATTAGCCTTTAAACAGTTTTGATACATACATATATAGCTATACACACACACACACAGTAATAACATCATATGTAATTACAAACACACATTGCTTTTTAATTCCAACTATTATACTGACGTTACATAAGAATATCTGATGATATATAAAAACAAACTTCTGGTGTATTATTTACAATGGTATAAAACCAACAAATTATTATTTTATACCTTTTTTTAGAATATGCAATATCTACTCACCAAATTAACAACACTTCCACTTTCTCTGAGAACCTGGACTGCTGTTGAATAATCCACATTCTCCAGTGAAATTCCATTCACACTTACAACTCGATCGTTAACTCTGAAATTAGACAAAATATTTAATTACTTTGTTGACAGATTAATGAAACAGTCTTTAAAAAACAAAAATTCATAATTTAAGTTTGCTTTGATTTATTATCATAGTTTTCATAATGAAAGTCTAATTATTTAGCTATAATTATCAACTTAATCTGTTCTGTATTATTTTTAAAAATTAAACATTCCAATCTTTGTTCCCCTTAATTTTTGTTGCACAGAATATAAAAACATACAAATACTAATTTCAAATTATTTACCCTACAAAAAAAAACAAAAAACAGTTTTACCAAGCTTGATTAGTTTTTATACATTTCACTATTTAAAAAAAAATGATTGTAAAAACATAAATACAGTGAACATTTATTTCATTTATTTACAATAACTCTCTCTCTCTCTCTCTATATATATATATATATATATATATATAGAAAAAATCTTAAGTACTAAATAAAAACTAAATTAATCAACTTAAGCCATGTTTGTATTTAAGAAACAATTTACAGTGTCTTGTTGTAAGACTTAATTTCCTTATTCATTGTAATGGAATTATGTTTGAAATACTTACTATATTATGTCATGCAGTCATGAACAAGGCATGCTGGCTGTCTTATTACTTGGCTGTGCTAAGTGTTTTGATCAGAAAGATGCTGTCTGCCCAGCTTAAGTTATTTTTGTACGTAATTGATTTAGTTTCAATTTATCATTTATACTAACTTGAATATTGTGATTACATTTTTACTTTAGATTATTACTTGCTTTTGTGATTGTAAACTGTGTCAAATACAATTTATTTAAACTTTCTTTATGGGTACATAGGTCAAGAAATACTGAGTGTCTGTGTTATTATATGTATTTTGGTGTGTAACATTTATTACTTTTTTAACCCACACTGTAACCACCCCAAGTGTTTAGTGAAGTATGCAACAAGAGACAGAGGTTACATCCTGTAGTGTTTATAGACTGTTTTATAAGATTTTGACTGATCTAAACTTCACTTTTACTACTACGCCCACTAGCTACAAAATTCTGATACCTCTGAAGAGTGTTTATAACATTACCCATTTTTATTATCTATTGCAACTTTCTTAAAGTAACTACACTTGTTTTCATTTAAATAAAGATGTCTATCTGAATGAAAGACATTTATAAAAAGACATATCTAACACTTTAATATATCCTTTAATTTGAAGAAACTATATCAAGTATACATTAAACACTGATTTATCTTTGTAAAAAAACAACAGTGTTTGTTTGTTTATAACTTATTAACAAATGCACTTACTGCAGCTTTCCTTCTGCTGGTCCAGCCTTTAACACATCTGATATTGCAATAGATGGTTCTCCATTAGCAAAATGTGGATTGTCTCGACCACCACTTACAGCTATTCCAAAACCATAGCCAGGAACCTAAAGTATTCATTACCAAATTTAAAGCACATTTAATGAAACAGTTACAATATGTTAACATAATCAGTCCCTATTCCTAAACAGCATTTTATTTCAACCTCAAACAATATTTGAAATACATTTCAACAAATTTTCTTTGATGAATAATCAACAATTATGAAGCAGTGGATAGAAAGTTTAATCAGATACTCACCATTTTATCACATTTACTGGAAATTTTGTAAAAACTTAGAATAATCACAGATTGATCAGTATAATTAAATACTTATTTCAACATGATGTGCATTGCTACAAACTAATTTGCTCTACTTACACGGTTGATTGTAACACTGTGATTTTCCCATGTTATACGTTCTCCACTCTAAAAAAAAAAAAAAGAGAAAAATATTAAACAGATACCTACATATTTAGAAACAAAACCCAAATGTGACAAATACTGTTTATACCTTTATACTATAGATTTTTTATTTTATGGCACTTAAGATAATGTTTCAACAAATCTTATTTGATTACATTATCCAGTTTCTTTTATTTAGTTTAGCCTCCATGCATCATTTGATTAAAAATTAAAAAAACTTTTATATTTTCATTTCACTAAAACAGTGTTGATCCTATTCACACTACAGAACTTTGTGATGACCTATATCCCATGTGGTCACTAAAATTACAACTATGTATGCTATGCATAAACATACACAGCACACTCAAGTTACACTTATTTATCACCCATTACTGAGAAGTTAAACAGGATAAGTAAAATGATACACATTCTTTTAATTCAGTTCTTTCATTGTGGAGAAAAGGGTTTGATTTAAATATGGGTCAGAGTATTTATGTCATCATTACATACCATGGTAGTCAGTACATGGAATGTTTTGAGTCACATATGACAGAAAAATAAGAAAAATATATAGGACTTCTTCCACCACAAGGAATTTTAAATTTCAGGAAAGGACTCACAGTAATGAAAAAAAAAATGGATTATCTATCACCAGAAGTAAAACTGTTCTCTTTAACTTGGATGATTAAATAATTAATTGATGATTTGAAACCATGAATATATGGTGAAGCTTCTGTACCTAATGAAGTGTTTTGCTAGTAAAACCATGGTTGTAACTGTGAGCTGGAGTAAGAACAGCCTGTTCAGGTTGGTAGATTACGTTCTCATGCATAGATAGTAATGTCTCATTCAAATCCAGAATAGATCCATATGTGGACAAAGCCAAGGCCAGAAGGGAGACTTGTCAAGCCTGCAAAGAACAAAGTCCACTTCCTGCACTGGATTGTGGAGTATCAGCAGCCCAAGAAAATGTACTGGTTTTCTGGTTTTAAACTCCATATGGAGTGACTAAAAGGGTATCAGAAACAACATCGAGGAAGAGTAACTGCATAATTAAACTAGGAAACTATCTTTCCTTCCAATGAATAGCCAAGACGAACGTGGATAGTTCTCTTAAAAGTGTTTTTTTTTGTTTTTTTGTGTTTTTAAAAATTAACCTCTTCTATTTCTATAAGAATGAGTGTTAATAGCAATTCTGATCCTGGGCATTTTACAGAAAATAACAGAATTAACCAAAATCACAGAGATATTAAGATAAAGTACAAGGATGAAACAAAGCTTTACAGCTTAGCAGCTTTTGTCCAGACTTTCAAAGGAATTAAAGGATCATATTATTTAAGAAGGTCAATGTGCATGTCACAAAAGTTTTAGTTACATTCAACATTCATTCCAATTACTTTATTATCATTGTATGTCAATACACTTACCATAAAAACATTGTATAATTCAGAGTTTTATCTTATCTGAATTTTACCTTTACCTAGGATGAACAAGAAGCCAGGGCACACTTGGCCCCTTCAGCTTAGACTTAACATGGTGGAAATTGATGCTGTTGATTAAATAGTTGTTTTTTTAACATACTCCTAATTTTTATAATACACAATGTTTTCTTTCTCCATTTACAGAATAGTGTGTTTGGAGTTAAGCATAAAGATATACATTGTACTATGTTGTTCTCACCACTGGTATTGAAACTTACCACTGTGTCACAACAGACTTACTATTTGGTTTGTTTTTTAATTTCGTGCACTATCTGCACTAGTTGTTCCTAATTTAGCAGTGTAAAACTAAAAAAAGACAGCTAGTCATCGTGACCCACTGCCAACTCTTTTTACCAATGCATAGTGGGATTAACCGTAACATTATAATGCTCCCATGGCTGAAAGAGCGAGCATGTTTGGTGTGACGGGGATTCGAACCCGCGACCCTCGGATTACGAGTCGCGTGCCTTAACCGCCTGGCCACGCCAGGATTTAGACTTACTGAAAAGATTGCTGTTGTTGAGAGATAATAAATACCGACCAGTACGTGACTGTATGTTAAACTACACAATACGCATTTGCTCAAGTTCAACAACCTGTGAATGGGCATTAATTTCTTAAGTAACCTTGATAAACATTGCCTGGTAGCCTGATAAAGAAAAGAAATTTTATCATTCTATAGTTTTTAAAATGTGTATGGTTAGAACATTTTTTTTTGTTCTGCATGGCCAGACGTCTAAATATGGACTTTAACGAGTCAGAGACGATAAAAAAATGACTGCACTGAAAAAAATGTCTACAAAAACCTATGATAACGAAGATTGGCAACGACGATAGCCGAACTAACATTTGGAACCTCTGAATATAACTGTTTTAGCTTAATCAGTGACAGGATCAAAATTTTCCTATCAGACCCTAACAACAGTTACATAACTAAGCCAACCACGCAACTATTATTTCATAATGAAAAATGAAATGATCTTAAACAACGCGCTATTATTTCATGCATTCAAAACGATCTGTAACACTGACAGTTCAAGCACGACAGTGACATACTAGACCTGTGTATGTGTACATATAATCTGAGCCAAAAAATAATAAAATTTCAAGTGGGAAAAGATGTTGACAGTGATCACCTTCCAATATATTATGTCTTTGATCTCGCCCCCCATAAAAATATAACATTTAGGAAAGAAAAATTTAATTACAGAAAAGTAGATTGGCAAAATTACAAACAGGAATTAAACAACCTATTACCTAATAAAGTTGTAAAAGAAGTTAAAACCCATATTGAAATGGATAACTACTGTCAAACAATTACGGAGTGCCTTCAGAAAGCAGCCAAGTTAACAATACCAAAACAACACCATAAAACAACAAACAACACATGGAAACCCACCACAGAAATAATCAATCTAATCAAAAAACGAAGACAATTAAGAAGACAGTACATGATAACAAGAGACAGAGAAACCAAAACGTAAATAAACAACATTAGAAATCACATCAGAACACAAATAAAACAACAAAAACAAAATAAATGGGACAATTACTGCTCAAAACTAAGTGATAAAACTGACCCGAAAAAATTCTGGTCACATCTTAAAAGACTCACAAATGAAAATACAGACACAAAGAAATATCCTCCACTTGAACATAATAATACTATAGCACACACAAATAAAGAAATAGCCCAAGCTTTCAAACATCAACTCCAAAATACTTTTAAAACTCACACTGATCCAGATATGGATACATATTTCTACAATAAAGTCACTAATCACATATTAAACAATAAACATCAGTTTGAACCAATTTTTCCAATAAACATAACTGATACAAATACAAGTTCCGACACAGATTATACAAGCACGTTACTAACAAATGAAATATCCCTTCAAGAACTACTCGAAGCAATAAAAAACACAAAAATCAAAGCACCAGGTGAAGATGAAATACAAGCTATCCTTCTAAAAAAGGGCACTCCGAAATTGTTTGACCACCTAAATTCACTTTTTAACTTATATCTATCCTCAGGATACATCCCAGTTTCTTGGAAGCTTGCAAATATATTAATGTTCCATAAGGAAGGAAAGCCAGCAAATAAACCTAATAGCTACCGACCAATCAGCCTGACCAGCTGTGTAGGCAAAATTCTTGAAAGAATAATCAGTAATAGACTCTCCACATTCTTGGAGATAACATCAAAATTACCAAAAGAACAAAATGGATTCAGGATATTTAGACAAACGACAGACCACCTAATCAGATTAACCGAAACAATAATAGATAGCTTCAATAAAAAAGAATGTACTGTCGCTTGCTTCCTTGATATCAAGAAAGCATTCGACACTGTATGGCACGATGATCTAAGGTTCTGAATGAATGAAATGGAACTACCGCGAGGAATTATTCGCTGGTTATCTAACTTTTTGGAAAATAGAAAGTGTAGAGTAAATGTTGAAGGAACATTTTCTGAATACTTTACTCCTGAAGCTGGTGTCCCTCAGGGAGGGGTGGTTAGCCCTGTACTCTTCATCATGTATGTAAACAATATGCCACTGAGGGATCCGAATCATGGATTCTCTTCACAGTTCGCAGATGATGTGGCAGTCTGGAAAAGTGCCGCAACACCCACGATAGTAGCCACTAACATACAACCGCAACTAAATAGAATAAGTGAATACTGTCAAAAATATAGAATAAAAATAAACACAGCAAAAACACAACTCGTAGTCTTTACGAAATTGACAAAACACAAAAAACAACAGCCAGAATTATATATGAATGGCACACTATTCCAGATTGCCCCATCGGCAAAATGTTTAGGTCTGACCTATGATTCAAAACTAACTTGGATCAATCATGTGAACGAAATTAAAAATAAAGTCTGGCGAAGAACTAACTATGCTAGGAGTCTAACTGGTAAAAACAGTGGAGCATCTACAGATAACATACTAACAAATCTATAAAACATATATTAGACCTGTAATAGATTATGCGGTTCCAGCATGGATAACTGTAAGCAATAAAATAATTAAAACTAAACTATAAACAATCCAAAACACACTCCTCACAACTGCATACAGAGTTCCAAGAACTCATCTCAGTTCATTCACAAATACTCAAACATACCAACCATACCAGATAGACTCCTACATAGTACAATAATGTACTTTAATAAGAATTGGATGAAAAACGAATTACTATGCGAACTAGACAGGTACCTCATACATGATAAAGCTAGTCCTAAATATCTCTCCCCAGTTAACTTATATTTTAAATATAAAAAGAAATAAAAAAGAAAAAAATCTATATAAATTTTAAATAATAATAATAATAAAAAATAAATATATATATACATATATATATGTATATATGTATTAAACAATAAAAAAATGCCACCAACAAACTGGACATTCTGCTGATAGAATAAAATAATCACTGTATACGAGTCACAATACATGGACATTGCCCTGAAAAGGATCAAAATAATATTCAGTTCTGCAGTTAAATACCAATCCGTCAAGAACATAAGTACGGGGAGGAGGAAGAGGTCACAGAGAACCTGACCCTCCAGGGTATGAACTTTTCTTACCCAAACACCGACAGAGATTCGAGATTCAAGCACGACAGTTGATCTAGATATTTCAAGAAGGAAATTTTAAAGTAATTTTTGTCCCCTCTCGTCCATTAATTCGAACTCGTATCAACACATTTTGTAAGAAATTACTATTTGTATTTAAATATTAAGTGATGAAGTTTTCTTAGCGTAAGTTAAAATTTAAGCGTGTCTTTAAGAACGATAAATAACTTATGGATGTCTACACCAACATTAGCGATTACCGAAATTCGCTTTGTTACATCATGACTCGGAAAGCACACCTTATCCGACCACTCACATTAAATGTGTCTAATAATATTTTTATTTGTCCTATCTCAGGGTATTCATACTTTTGTTTTTAGTCTGTGAAACCCTTTTGTGAGGATATGTATTTAATACCTTCCTTCTGTTAAGCAACAAAAATCAACAAAGGCTAAAAACCGTTGTAAAAATAAAAAAGCCAATACAGTAATAAAGTTAATTATTAATTTTTGTTAACTTTTAACAACTTAGTAACAGAACATGCAAAATACAAAAAAAAAAAAGAAAGAAAGAAGTGCATGGCATTCGCGCTGTAAACACATGATACGTACTTTATGGTCGTGGGTACGATATTGCAGACTGGAGTAGAAACACAAATTTTTGAATTTCGCGCAAAGCTACACGAGGGTTATCTTCACCTACGGCTGAAAGAGTGAGCATGTTTGATTGGACGGAGATTAGAACCCGTAATCCCTGGATTGCGAATCGAGCGTCCTAACCCTGTGGCCATGCCAGGCTAGAATTAGATAGACAGGTATGCACCTGTGCGCAAAAGTCGAAGAAGTAACACACACACACACACACACACACACACACAAAATCAATAACAAATAAGTGAAAAGATAGACTTTTCAGAACAAGGTAGTAGTAAAATTTGTTTTCGGAAATGAAAATATTGCATCATTATTTCAGATTAAAACAATATTCGTTATACGTGAGAGTTTAACATGAACAACATTTTCAACCAATAAGGTACCACTGTGGTGTATTCCATCAAACAAACGTATAATGTTTGGTGAAATCAACTGAATTAAACCTATATGCAAATCCTGATAATAACTTCAATAACTATCCTTCCTTTTCGTTACTACTACTGTTTTTTTATCAAGAGACTATTACAAATAATGATTCACTATGAATTTTGTTTTCAAAACTGAACTGAAAAGCAGTCTTTTGGACACCTCGAAGTACATTCAGAGATCAACCTGAAAGCTTATATTTTTAAAATATAGGGTTCATTCCCTGCATCGGTATGGCACAGATAATCAATTCTATGTACAGCTTTTTGTTTACAAATAAACAAAAAACAAACCCATTTCTCGCGGAAAACCTAAACGGATGAAATGTGTGATTCAGCTGCAAGACATTAATTAACTTGGAAATCAATATTAAATAATATATTATAAGAAGAAGAAAAAACACGTTCTAAACACCCATCCTTTACGTCATCAATATGATGACTAACGTTTTGTACGTTCTAAACTGCAAGTAAAATCGTTTTAAAATAACACGATTATTTTACCAACTCTTCGTATTTTAAAGGGAATATTTGAGGAAACTGGATAATGCATAATAGTTCACTCCATCCGCGAAATATCCGGTCACATGCATGTAAGGTATATTAAATAATGTTTAACATGATTATGCTCCTGTCTTTAATTGTATCACAGTCGTGTTCTCACTTTTAGTGCTGTCATGTCATTAAAGGCTTTCGTTTTTAAATGTTGTATTAAACTTAAATTCATATCTTAAACTCGTATCATCTGTGATTTTTTCTAGTTTAAAGTTCTTTATTTGTTATATAATTGAAACGTCAAAGTTTTCATTTATTTCTGTTCTTTTTTTTTTCGAATAAAGCTACTCGAGGGCTACCTGCATTAGCTGTCTAATTTTGAACGGATAGCTTATAGGGAAGACAACTAGTTAATATTATAACACGCTATGACATGCAGGCCGTAAACTCAAATGATATAATGTTTACTGTCAAAAGTCTTTTATGTCAGAATATTTTTAGCACTAATCGTTACGTAACGGTAATCGTTTGTTTAGTGCTGTGATTCCCAACCAGGGGTGCGAGATAGCGTCCCAGGTAGTGCGAGATAACATTTCAGATTTTTTTTTGGTTTATATTTGTAATATTTTTTCTTTTCCAAATGTTTCGTTTTTGTTTATATATCATTAAAAACTAATTATAAAAATTCACCTTTATTCTTAAATAAATAATTACTGCGAGAACATATTAAAATTTTAGGGGTGCGGGGCATAAAAAAGGTTGGGAACCACTGGTTTAGTGTTTAATGATGGTGGCGCTTCAGTTGTTCACATATCACAAACTTCATCAATACATGACAGAATATCGATACTTTCTATTTTCCGTACGTTTAATTTCTTCTACAGATTCTTCTCTAAGCGGGCCCGACATGTCCAAGCGTGTTAAGGCGTGCGACTCGTAATCTGAGGGTCGCGGGTTAGCCTCCCCGTCGCGCCAAACATGCTCGCCCTTTCAGCCGTGGGGGCGTTATAATATGACGGTCAATCCCACTATTCGTTGGTAAAAGAATAGCCCAAGAGTTGGCGGTGGGTGGTGATGACTAGCTGCCTTCCCTCTTGTCTTACACTACTAAATTAGGGACGGCTAGCACAGATAGCCCTAAGAAATTCAAAAACAAACAAACAAACAAACAAACAATCTTCTCTAAACCGCTAGAATACGAGTTATATTATTCCTCCCTAAAAAAAGTAATGGTTATTGGTTGTTTTTTTTTATCCCAAACTTAACTTCTTATTCATAATCAGCACAATTGCTTAGTACTGTACAACCAGTACAACACAAGATAGTACTGGTTGAATGATTAATTCCTTACTTAAAATTTAGCGAAATCTGTCGCTAGGACAGTCTCAGACAAGTGATGTCAATTTAAAAAAAAAAAAAAAAATTAGCATGCGCTGGTAGACTGATCAACCACCTAGTAGGGTCCAGCATGGCTAGGTGGTTAAGGCACTCGACTCGTAATCCGAGAGTCGAGGGTTTGAATCCCCGTCACACCACACATGCTCGCCCTTTCAGCCGTGGGAGTGTTACAATGTGGTGATGACTAGCTGTCTTCCATCTAGTCTTACACTGCTAAATTAGTTTGTTAACTTGTATTATCATAAATTTCTCCACATATCTACAATGCCATTTTTTCTTTGTTCCAAACGCAAGCAACTTCATTGGACTAATGGTGTGTGAATGGCTAAAATCACCGTCATCAGCTGGACACATCAGAGTAAAATAGCTGTCCAACATTGAATATGAATATCTTTAACAATTTTGAAACTAAGACACGAGGGCCAATATTACTGATTATGTGCTAGGTTTATCGAATATCTGCTATTAAAACTAATTCGAAAAATCCACGACACATATTGCTTTTTTCACTCTTCTTCCTGACACAAACACACGCACACAAATGACAAAACAAAGTTATAATTCACTTGACTATAATTGCATATTCCAAACTATAATACATCGCTACATTAAAGATAAAAAAAAAAATCACAAGATTACAGATGATACGGTACAGTACCGTCTTTCCAATCTTCCTAACGTTCATTTTTATCTGGAAGTGTGTACGATATGATTCTGTCCGGCAATCCTTCAACTATTTCTAAGTTTCCTTGACAGTTGAAAAACCAAAACTGACTGATTCAGCGGATAGAATCAGCGGGTAAATATAACCAAACTTTGACTTATTAACGTTATTTCTATACATTCAAGCACAGTTATATTAACTGCTTTACATGTAAAAAATGTCATCACAGGTACAGCTAAATAAATTTCAGTGAAAATTAAAAGCCACTGTTTATTCGCTATATATACACACAACCAATGAACACGCACACATCTATTTATTGTTGTTGTATTTTTATATTCATCTGAACATACGAAGGAACTACCTGCATCTACATTTCCTAATTCTGAACCGATAGACTAAAGGGAAAGGAGCTAGTGAGCATCATCCACCGTTAGTTCTTGAGCTAATCTATTTCAATAGTGAGATGTTGTGGAAGCGGGACTCAAACAGTTTACCCTCTGGTTCAGAGTGACACGCCTGGCCAACAGAAATGTCAATAATGTAAGCGAAATTGCATTAGCAAGCGTTCGAACTTTTACATATGCTACAGTGTCTCATGAAGAGCAAAGAACCAACGTAATTTCTCAAAACTAACCACCGTTCACGCAAATTAACACTCTTGAATAAAACAATTTTTATGCAAGAAACTACATGAAAAGATATATAAATATGCATCCTATATAAGAAATTTTTCTTTCATCCAATTATGAATCAATAATTTAATAAAACCAATTCCGAAAAATTATTACAGAACACCGATAACTCATTGTCACTATCAGACAAACTGGATTATGATATTGTGTAGAAACAAATAGCTATGCTTTTCTAGTTGTAAATACACCATAACAGTGATTTGTTTGGTTTGTTTTCAATTTCGCGCAAAGCTACACGAGGGCTATCAGCACTAACCGTCCATAATTTAGCAGTGCAAGACAAGCATCACCACCCACTGCCAACTCTTGGGCTACTCTTTTACCAACGAATAGGCTCCCCAGTGGCTCAGCGGTATGTTTGCGGACTTACAATGCTAAAAACAAGGTTTCGATACCCATGGTGAGCAGAGCATGGTGTAGCTTTGTGCTTAATTCAAAACAACAACAAACGAACAGTGGGATTGACTAACTTTATAACGCCCCCACGGCTGAAAGGGCAAGCATGTTTGATGGAACGGGGATTTAAACCCGCGACCCTTATATTACGAGTCGAGTGCCTCAACCACCTGGCCATGCCGGGACTTGTAACAGTGTCCAATGAAGTTACGTAGGTTTTGCTGAAAGTTTCTATTTGTTACAGTGTATTGAAAATAATATTAAAATAAGTCATTTTGTGGAAAGAACGTGTGCTTTGCATCACGACAACTAAAAAATGACGTTTAAAATTATATTTTCATAATGAACAGGAAAAATGGTGTACACAAGTATTAAAACACAAAAAAATTATAATAATTATTTACTTTGGTTATGTGGCTCTAAGTTAAGCCGACAATAAAAGCAATGTTTATTTTTTTTTTCCCCAAAAAATGCTTACTTTTTCCCTTGCAATTAATAGACCAACGAAACTCAAGCTCGTTCACTACTTTAGGTCAACTGTTAGGGCACAACAGTGCTCCAGGTGGTTCGCTGGCTGGTCCAAAATGCATGTTACTGACGACCAACGCCAAGGCCATACGAGAGAACAGAGCAGGTGAGTAATAGGCCTAGTAATTGGTCAGCGAAGTCTTTTGTCACGCGGAATTGGTATGCAGACGAAAAAGTTTTGGAACCGCTGCTTTAGATTAGTGCACAGCGATCCATAACTGCGCAACTCAAGGCTCACCGGTTGAGAATGACTCCTGTAACAAATAACGATTTAACCTTGTGTACGATCTCTGTAAGTACACAAACAGTAGAAATCCTTGGTTCAGATTGGGGAAGGAGCCTTGGTTTTTCCAATAAATAAATATAATCCATTAAAAACATCGAACACTGTATATGAAATTTTAAAATACTCATCTCCAAGAAAGGTGTACGAGTAATACTGACATTATTACAATTACATATTGTATTCATAAAATGAATAAAAAGTTTCTCTTGATGACGAGAAACCCACCTGAAATAAAAATGTATCTCAATAAAAGCGTTAATAAAATGTTTTAACATATAGTTAAAAACAACTATAATGTATAGTTGTCGGTTATTGTCCAATGACGGAAGTCCTAGCGAACTGATTCTAATAGGGGAAAATATAATATGATTAATTACTACTAAAGGCATTAAATGTTTGTAATTTCGTGCACTATTATCTTTCATGTTTTTACTTTCTTTACTTAAAATTTATTTTTATGCGTGCGTAAAATAATTTAGTTAATAATCATTTTGTATCAACACTCGTAACATAGTGCTTAATGACAAGTTTGTAAGATGCAAATATAACGTTTAGTAAGTAATACGATAAAACTAAACGTATATATTGCTACTCGTGGCTTCCTTCACCGGACATGTTGCAACACGTTTAATAACTGTACAAGTTGCGTCGTTCTTTCCGTGGATTAGCGTTGCAACTGTTATAGTGATAGAATTAACTTTTGGCGTATACAAAACCATCATCATGAATGTCGATCTCAAACAAAACCTAATATTAAAAACAAACAACTGGTTCATTTTTCACCCAAATCTCTACATCATATTTACACGAGTTATTTTAAAAATTATGAAATAACTACTAAACATGTATTGAGGGATGTTGTGTTTGCCTCAGCTTACATTATATAATTTCATGAACAATAAAATCCAGTATACATTAAATTCCACATACCTTTTGTAGAATTTTCATTTTCACAAAGTGGAAACTAAAAGAGCAAGAAATTTCCAACGCGTTGTTTCGTCTAACAGAATCGAACAAAACATGAATGAACACAATCTATACAACTTTCGATATACAAATTCTGAAGTTATCTAACACGTTTTCCTAAACTCGCAATACACAAGGGAAGTGAACGTATCTCTAGAGCACGTGAACTAGTAAGCATGAGAGTACCTTAATAGCCAATCATCGAACTGGAAGTTGTTACCATGACAGCAAACTACTATGTTAAAAACGTTGAAAAATTTCTGGTCATTACCATAATCTCTGAACAACATCTGTTGTTCCCAAATCAGTTATAATGATTTACCCATATTTTTTTGACATGAAGCGTTGATTTATTTTTCAACCAGAACGAGCGATGTTTCTCGCTAAGTCGTATGTTCATTTATCGATACAAAATAAATATCATAAAAGTCGAAGGAAATAACCCCACTTTTCATTAACATATGTCTATGACAACGGCATAGAAAACAGGCAGCACTGTTTAATATACTAAAGGTGTGTCAAATCAGAACAATTCATTTCTTCTACGTGTAAGTAAAACTGGAACACGCTTTAAAGGTGTATTTAGACGAAGGAGAGTATACTTGTAAGGTGTTTTTAATGGACTACATCTGTCTAGAAAATTTTGACGAATTTTCCAGCTGTTAGCGAGTCTACAATAAATTATGAAAATATTTTATACGTGTTTTTTAGGGTAAGGGACTGCTTGGTGTTATTGTTTGTATTACAAATAAAATGAAATAATTTTGAAAAATAATAATTTCATTTCAATTTATAAAACATTTCTCTAAATTACCAAAACAATATAGCTATTGCCGCTGAGCGAGTTTTATTTAAGAAGTTAGGATGGAGTTTTACTATTTAAGTTCAATTATTTCTATGTATTACCTTTAGTATTTTGTCTTCTATTTCGTCTTTACCTCACTCTTCATTCCTGGTTCCGTTGCACAATACCAAACAACTATTAGCCAAAACTACCAAAATCATTTCACTAAATATTCCATTGTTAAAGCTCTTCATATACCTGTCGTTTGTGTTCTGGTCAGTGAACTTCGAGTGTCTTGTCCTCCTTCTAAATATTTTGAATGTTTGTAAAATTGTAAAAATAAGAAAAAAAAAGAAGCCAAACGGACACCAGGTGTTAGATACAAGCTCAAGTACATATAAAGAGCCGACATGTCGGCGTCTATATGTCATGACTGACGGGGGGCCACATACCTAACATGCCTTTAGGTATAGGTGTTTCAACTTCGTTATTTTTTATAACACGATTACATGCATAGTTAGGTAATAAGTTTGAAGTTCTCTAGGCTTGTGATGTGTTATTACGTTAAAGTAAGTTAACATAATTTCTGGAGAAGGCCGAGTCAAGTCGAAGTATGTCTCTGTTTTGTTGTCTTCTGCAGAATCAAGAGTCCATTTCGTAAAGATAAAAGTTCTGCATTTTTTATTAAACGTGTTACGTTGTACGTTAAACCTCATACACTGCTGGCCAAAATCTTAAGGCCAACGAACATAAAGAAAAAATATGCATTTTGCGTTGTTAGACTCAACCACCTATTTGAGTAGAGCTTCGAAAGATGAAAATAAGAAAAGGGAAAATAAATATAAAAAACTTTTTTAGCATTTAATAGAGAAAATGTGAACACTATGTAATTAGCCTAAATACTAGCTGGTCAAAAGTTTAAAATCATACTGAAACGAAGCATTAATCGGTAAACACGTTACGAAATTTAGTCATTTGTATTCAAGCATTGGTGTTGTAAACATCTCTCACTGACATCTCCTGTGTTACATTGGGTAAAAACAAGGCAAGGGCTAAAAAGTTGACAGAGTTTGAACGTGGCAGAATTGTCGAAGTGCAAAAGCAAGGTCTCTCTCAACGTGCCATCGCTGGTGAGATTGGGCGTAGTGAAACTGCTGTTGCAAATTTCTTAAAAGACCGTGAGGGATACGAAACGAGTGGTTGGCCCAAGAAAATTTCGTCGGTGTTGAGCAGGAGAATTTGAAGGGTTGTCCGGTAAGACACCAGCCGATCGTCGAACCAGGTTAAGGCCTTTACGGACGCAGAATGCAGCTCAAGAACAATAAGACAGTATCTACGAGAGAAAGGCTTTATAAACCGTAAACGTCTTCAAAGGCCACGCCTCCTTCCACACTCGGTTAAACTTTGCTGAGAAGCATTAAACATGGGACGTAGAAAAGTGGAAGAAGGTTTTGTTCTCTGATGAGAAAAAAATTTAACCTGAATGGTCCAAATGGCTTCCAACGTTACTGGTACGATAAGGATATTCCACCGGAGACATTTTCTACACTACACAGTGGAGGAGGTTCCATCTTGATCTGGGGTGCTTTCTCCTTCCATGGAACAATGGAATCTTCAGGTTATACAGGGGCGTCAAACAGCAGCTAGCTACACTGGTATGTCGGAGAGAGCATTCTTATTGACTGCAGGCTCTCGCTTGTGTGAAAATGACTGGATCTTTCAGCAGGACAACGCTGCAATCCACAATGCCCGCAGGGCAAAGGACTTTTTCATGGCGAATAACGTGATTCTTTTGGCATTCGACCATGCCAAAGCGAATGTTTGAAGCTATTCGCAATGACCGCCGTGCAACTCACTACTGAGACCTCTTGTTGGGCATTTTCTACCCTGTTTAGGACTTCTTTTTGGTATGGTCTTAAACTTTTGACCAGCTAGTATTTAGGCTACTTTAATAGTGTTCACGTTTTCCCTATTAAATGCTAAAATGTTTTTTTTATTTTCCCTTTTTTATTTTCATCTTTTGAAGCTCTACTCAAATAAGTGGTTGAGTCTAACAGCGCAAAATGCATATTTTTTCTTTATGTTCATTGACCTTAAGATTTTGGCCAGCAGTGTATTTTCATTTGTCTGTAGACAGTGATCTGGAGACTTTATTAAGCCTACTCCTCCATCTGTGTAAAAACACTTGTCTGCATATACTGTATACTTTTTGTGTGTTTTTTTTTCTGTTTTGTTTTGTTTATTGGCAGTGAACTGATAATATTGAGACTACGTAAAATACACTACTTATATTGTTCCGACTGTCTTAAGATGTTGGTGACGTGTGTGGTACGTTCATTCAGAAGAACTGTTGTTTTATATTCATCTACAAGGGGCACCCCTTGTGGCTATCGGTAAATCTGCAGGCTTGCGACGCTAAAGATCGGGTTTTGATACTCGTGGCAGCCCGAGTATAGAGAGCCTGTTGTGTAGCTTTGCGCTTAACAACAAACAACTTGTACAATGCACAGTATATCATCTTTGATGCCGATTATGGCCACTTTACAAATCTATATTTCCACAATGACAGACAAGGGTTTTTCTAAGATACATGTATTGTCCCAAAAATGGGGCAAAAATAATCACAACGACTTCTCGTATCTTTCTTCCCCAACACAGTTACTAGACCTCAATCTGTTTAACGTCTGTGAGATATCATACAGTCTTGGCCGAAGAGTTTGCACACTGTTAAATGTTGATGTTACTGTCTACATGCAGGGATTAGTTACTGTGTAATGTCCGAGCTTATAGAAAAACAACAACTTTACTTTTCGAAACTAAAGTGGAATTTTTAGCAGAGTTACAACTATCAGTACGTAAAGAATGCACGAAAATTCTATCTCAAAAAACAAATTAGCATTGTCTGTTTAACAGAGCACTAAGCATGAGGGCTTTATATAGACTGTCACAGGAAAAATAAATTGATTTATGTATGTATTATAGATTCGTCAACTTGAATATCAGAGGCATTATATGCTCAAGAGGTTGACACGGTTGTATGGCATCTTTTAATACCTGAATTGAACGGCAATTTAATTGTTTAATTTGTACTCGTACATAAATGATCAACCTATAGCCTGCAGTGAATTCACATGTAAAATCTGAAAAAAATATCTTCAAAATCCAGATAAAAACGAGTGTTGAAAAATTACTGTTGCGCGTGCATTTTCCTTAAATTATAAAGATGTAGCGTGTTTTTTTAAGAATAAAATGACAAACAGTACTCTAAAAATTGGCATTTAAAAATCATTTTGAAGCTGCACAATTTCATGAAAATTACTATTCAATATTTTGCAGTTGAAAAAAGGTTTTTCTCAAGTTTTAATGACGTACGCACTAAGAAATTAATGCGCATCTATAACAGTCGCTGATATCATACGTTACAACTATACTTACAACTGTTTTTAGCGAACTATTATTGATCTTTATATACGTTCTCCCAGTTGTAAAACGGTACATACGGGGACTTGTACCTCTGGAAGTCGGTAATACATTGAGTAGTTTTGCGCTTTTACTACAAGCAAACAAATTTTATATGTACATGCAACAGACGGACAGACATCCATCATTCCAAATTATATTATTCTGGTAGTAAAATGTGTTAAAAGTTGACAAAATATATATAATTTTGGTATTTCAAGCCACGGTTTGATCTAAAACTAAGGGCTATCGAATTCATGTTTGTACACATCTTTAATATTTTCACATTTAGAGAAATCAATTTTTAACCGATTGAAACCCTGGGTGGAGCTACTTAGAGATGACAGTAAGAAAAAATTGGCTCAGACAAGTACAACTCCAACTGACAGACATACATTTTCCCAAATTATATTATTATGTAAGATGTTAAAGTACTTGTTATATTTCAGATACTTAATATTTCAATGCTTGAGCTTAGTGTTGTCTGTTTGGTTTTTGCAAAGGACAAAGCTACACACTGCGCACCGTGAGTATCGAAACCAGATTCTTAGCGTTACAAGACAACTGACTTCTATCGCTAAGACAACGGAGCAGTTTAGTGTTTACAAATTTATCTAAATTACAAAAAAAAAAACACAACATAGTTTGATTGTAATAAGAACAACTTATTTCACTTAAGCACAAATAATCATTTATGTATTTTGAAAAAGTGTGTAAATTAAGAACCGATAATCTGCGAATGTTGGGGTGATTCTATAATTACGGTCACATGCTAGACAAACGTATCTCTTGCATACGAAAGTAGAGTGCACTGTCTCCAAAATGTAATCGGTGGTTGCCACTGGCTGAATAAATATACGACCCACCTTCTTTTTTTTTTCAAAGAGAAATATTTATAGAAAAAAATTTTAAACGGAGCAAAGTCAAACGACACATTTCGAAAACAATTAACTTCAATGTTCACCACGGAAGCAGGAAAACTCGTATAATAGAAAGTTTAGGGCAGCATTCCGAGTCAAGCAGAACTGAAAAACGAAGGCCATGGTTACGAAAGAGAATCTTCCAACCTGAAAACCCCCTTACAGCAAAGTTAAACATATATTCTGGCACTGTTAACAAGATAATGCACAACAGTTTGAAAATTACAAATGCTAACAAGCTTATAAACTCACAGCCACACCTCAAAACCAATTACTATTTTCACGAGAAAAGCTTAAAAACTGGAATTACAGCAACCTTATTCGACCACATGCATATGCAACTCTAACAGACATTTATGCTTTAATTTGTTTAGTTTTGGATTTGCACAGTTGTAGGTCATCACATCGGTAATAAGTAAGAGAAGCATGAGATAGCACTATCGTCGGGGGAATGTGGTCTTTAGTACTTGCAGTAGGATTTAATCATCATTTCTAAAAGGTGTAAGTGCTACGCAGAATGTCCATGAAGTTTGCAATATTACGTATATGTCAAATGTACATCTAGTCCTCTAACAGTCGTACCAATTGCTGATATTCACATATGGTAATTTTGTAATAATTTAGTACAGAAAATTCACTATACTACTGCAGATAAATTTAGAGCTTTCTATTGTGTACAGTAAGTCCTGAAGCACAGAGATGTAAAGTGTAAATACATTAATTCAAAATTTACACTTCATACTTTAATGGTTACATATTTGAAGAGTAATTTCCTGGTAATGCTGGGACTGGTAAATAGGTATTCTATGTCGAACTAACCGTAATACTGGAAGATCAGAGCGTGGTTGGTATGCACGAGAATATGTGTACACGTAAGGTACACAAGAATCAATTATAATTTGTGAACATCAATTGGCATGATGTCAGTAAACGGTTAAAATCGTTGCTTTAACAGTTTTTGTCCATCATTCAGAAGTGATTTCAATGGTTTCTATCGTGAAATTGGCGAGAAGGTGACTCGTAATAAGAATTTCATAATTTAATAAAGGAGCTTAAAATGATCAGTATTTTTTAACATTTACGATTTTGAACAGCAAATAAATTCGTAATTATAGTAAGATATCGTATTCCAGCTGCTTTCCAAATGTACTTATTATCAACTATCTTGCTTTGTATAAATATTTCGTATTATAGAAATTTAAAAATTAAATATGATATTTTCATCTGAATAAAATTAAAATAAATATCGTTACTTGTGTTACAATTTTTTACATTAAAATATTGTTTTAGTCACAGGTTATCCAAAATTTGAATTACAACGAAAAAGACGTTTGCTATTGTGAAAAAATCAATGATTATTTAAACATTTCAGCTGAAACCACGTTATGTACTCCTCGCATAAACTTTTTAATACAACTTCCGTTAGAGGCCGCCTTAGAATATTTGCACTTAATAAATCAATAGAGTTCTATAACTATGTATATACAAGGCTCCAAAAGAAAGGTTTATGTCGACACGCCCTCTCAATCAAAACGCTATTAAACAACACGAGCAACGAGAAACGCAGTTCTCTAGAAAATGTTATTACATGTTCCAACCAAAGCTTTCCACGTGCAATATAACTCAAACCTTTCTACCTCGTACCTCTAAAGAAGCTTCAACTTTGAAAGCTTATTAGACTCGTAACTGGCATTATTTAAAAGCATTAAGTTAACTAATTGATACACACATACAAGTGTGTGTGTGTGGATAGAGATATTTAAAAATATTGTGTTTACATTAATGACTACACAACATTACCATAAAAGTTAATTTTACAGAATGTGGTTATTAAATAATTTGGTGTTTAAAATAAACCAATGATGCAGTGAGAGAAATAAGTTTTGCGTAATCTTAAAATTAGTTGAATTTTGAACTCCTTTCAAACTTTTAATAACGTATTCTTACATGAAGCACTATATACATTATAGTGTATATATATTGTGTATACGGAATTAATTTTCATAATATTTCCCTCAAAGTAAGGTAGCTTTGTTCACCACATCGAAGAAATGCATTTACTTCCAACCAAAATACTTTATTTTAGATTGATGAAACAACCATTTTACATTTTATTTCTTTTTAAACAAGCTAGATTTTCTTAACAAATGTCACACTACAATGCTGCAGCATTAGATAACATTCATTCAAAGATAAAAGTTCATACAAAAAAAGTTTACGTAGCGCCAACGTTTGTCATTTTGAGCGGCATCAGAATTAATATCATTGTTCTGTTAAGGATTCGAATCTGTTTTTATCTAATGACAGTTCACAGATGTGGGTGGCTCTTTACGCCTCTGCTACCACCTAGGCTTAGAATAAACTGCATTAATTAGTGTCTTCTTTCAAAATATTTAATATAACAAATTATATTTCAATATATATGTCAACTTTTCCATCGTTGACAAACTTAAAAGTGGCTGTGAAAATTTTCCTGGTTAAATTACTATAAAATAAAATAAACCTTAAAATTATGGCCATTCACGATTCACTGTAAACATGTGATAGACACAGACAAACAAAGAGAAAAATAAGAAGAAAGGTGTGTGTGTTTTCTTAGAGCAAAGCCACATTTGGCTACCTGCCGAGCCCACCGAGGGGACTCAAACCCCTGATTCTAGCGTTATAAATCCAGAAACTTACCGAGAGAGGATAAGAATAAAGCTCCAGGTCAAACGAACAATATGTTAATATTAGAGTTGAATGTCCTTCAAACATTACAAAATAAATCACCCCATCCATAAAAGTTGTTACCCACAGTTTTTCAGAACTATATGACGTTTGTAAATACATAATGTGAATTACTTATTTATGTGCATGGATATATAATGTACTTATATTTGTATGATATTTACTTTAGTAAAAAACTGAGTAGTGTTCAACTTGTTTATTATTTTTATACTATTTCCGATCTACATTAGTATTATTACTGCAACAATACTTCATTCAGTACAGGATTTCTAAAATAATAAAATAATGAATAATTTGTTATACATACGTTTAAGTAGTTCGAATATATATATTTTTTGAAACCAAGTGGAGAGCGTGATTTTTGTTTATCTTTGAATTTATCACCAAGAAACCACAAACACCTTCTGTAGAAAAATCCTAAGCCCAACAACACAATACACACACACACTAATAAGAAGCATAAGTAAAAGCCTTCAATTGACAATTGGCGAATATAACACAATCTTAACATCTGACAGTCATCGATAGTACCTGGCTCTCCCTGATCCTGATGAAAGAATCTAAATCCCGATCCATATATCACGTATTGTAATAAATCATCAAAGGGAGGAAAAACAAGGCTAAACGGCTGTTTATTATTATAATGCACCACGAAAACCACCAGATGGAGTTAAAAGCAAAAACGTTCACTTGTATTTTTGGTTTGGAGTCTTTTTTCTTTCTTTCTCCATTAAGAGCATTTGAGATTGATTTGTTTCAGAATTCTCGCACAACGCTACACGATAGTCTAGGAGAAGTAATCTAGGTTTTCAGTCTTTAACGCTCTTTAAGAAGAAATAGACATCCCACACCATAACTATTTTAACGTAACATGTAAACATATGTGTCGAAGTTTTTTTCTATAAGCCTTTTAATCGTACCATTATCAAAAGAACTATTTGTACTTGTATGTTTATCGACACATTAGTTCTTTATAAACAAGACATTTTAGCCATTATAATACACAGTTAACAATAGCATTTATAACAGTATAAAGATCAGTATTGCTTGCCCACAAGACGTTTCTACTGTAAAACTAATGCCAACATTTAACTTGACCAGATAATAACGGGAGTCCACAGTGTTATAGCACTGGCAAGTTTCATCCAACGGTCAGTTTGTTCACGCTCAGCTTGTAGTATTTTAAGTAGTGGGTGATTATCTTGAAGTAATATTCAATGCACTGTTAATCCAAATTTGGACCAGAGTAGTTTTTGTTGGTCTAAGTAAACAGAACGTCAGTAACGGACTTACATAGATCTGCATCTGTTTGTTTTCAGTTGAGAATGTGATTCACCCATATGGATTGGCAAAGTAGCAGGTTTGTTGATTGGCCAAAAATAAATGATAAATTATGGAGTGAATGAAATTAGTTTAAACCCATTTGTTTTTATAAAAGAAAAAAATGCGCACTTGTAAATCACAAGTGTGACAAAATTTCGAATGGTTCACAAATGAAGAGTCGCGAGGTGAAATTAATCACACGTTTTCATTTACAGCTTCTTACTCTTCACGAATGGAAAATATTTAAAAATTTAGTACTGAAAAGTTGAAACCATAATATATTTTGTTATGAATTTTTTGGTTTATAGGAAAACCAACAATTTCGGTTTGGTATCAACGCATCTCGGCAAAGAGTGTATAGTATCCTTATTAAAGAATGTTAAATCCTTTCGAGAATCTTCTCTTTTGCTATAAAGGTTTATCTGGATATAACTATTTTTAATTTAGAACTGAAAGACTAGGGGAAGGCAGCACCCACCGTGAACTCTGGAACTACTGATGTCTCCCCAAATAGTGGGATGTAACTCTTATAACGTGATTTTGCAGCAATGCCGAGGCCGCGAAGCATGAATATTTGAATTCACAATCCAATAAATCTAACCACTAGGTCACACCCAGCCCACTCGTGATTCAACGTTGATTAATTGTTTCTTAAACCATAGATTTTTTATTCTGTCTTCTATTAGAGGTAAACATAAAATTAAAGTTTAAAAAACGAAGGAACAAAAAAAAAAGATTTGTTTGTTTGTTTTGAATTTCGCGCAAAGCTACTCGAGGGCTATCTGTTCTAACCGTCCCTAATTTAGCAGTGTAAGACTAGAGGAAAGGCAGCTAGTCATCACCACCCACCGCCAACTCTTGGGCTACTCTTTTACCAACGAATAGTGGGATTGACCGTCACATTATAACGCCCCCACAGCTAAAAGGGCGAGCATGTTTGGCGCGACGGGGATGCGAAGCCGCGACCTTCGGATTACAAGTTGCACGCCTTAACCCACCTGGCCATACCGGGCCCAAAAAAAAGATCATATCAGTCAATACGGTGTAATATTCAAGTATCGTTATAAGTAAATTTTACCTGCAACAGTGCAAATGAAGTATTGTTATAAGTTTCCATAATCACGATAACAATTATGCCTACAATGTATATGAAGTATTGCTGTAAGTAAATTTCCACAACCACAATAACAATTATGCCTACAACAGCGCAGCCGATCAGTAAGGTTCAACAGCGAACGATTAATAAATCGTAAAAAAGGAGTGTGTTTGTGTGTTTTTCTTATAGCAAAGCCACATCGGGCTATCTGCTCAGCCCACCGAGGGGAATCAAACCCCTGATTTTAGCGTTGTAAATCCGGAGACATACCGCTGTACTGGCGGGGGGCCGTAAAAAAGGAAGGAAGAAGAAACTAATATTTCTTTGCCGCTTATCTTGCACGCACATTACTAATTGAGAAGATGTATTTGTTTGTTGTTAGGCGTAAGGTACACAGAAGAGTATCTGTGTTCTGCCCACTGAGAGTAGGAGAACATAGTGGCGATATTAATGAATTATTTTACATCATAAGTTATCCACAAGTTCTGGTCCGTTGCAAGTTACCTATAAGATATACAGAACCAAAAATTAACCGAACATATAATGTAGTAGTTAATCTTTACTGATATCTAATTAGTAAGATGAAGTGTAATAAAACAAAGATTTGTAATGATTAAAATGTCTTAATCAATTCACTTCTTGCTTCTTTTTGTAAGCGATATTTTTCGGCTAATACACTTAAACTTAAAAGAAAAAACATTAATAACTTAAGGAATGCATCGGTTTAATACTTTGTATGCAAGTTTCGATTTAAAAAACTCTGAAAGATTATTCAAAATTTTTGAAATTCTTAACTTAAAGCTTAAAATATGGATCTATTTCAATATTTTAAATCTAGGACTGCGAAAACTTCAAATACTTGTACTAGTTTTATTTTAGCAAACTTAAATAACAATGTGCTACCTTAGCGAAACGTTGCAAATAATAATTTTACTTGCTTCTTATGTTGTCAGTTATTTCCGTTGTAGAGATAAAAACATTATGATATTACTGATTCTGGTAGTGTCAGCAGTTACGTCAGAACGTCTGGTGATGACAACAATAGAAATAATTCCATAATGTTTTTCTGTAGAGAGTGAAAACAAGGAACAACAAAATTATTTAAACTCACTACAATAAGTAACAAAGCACGATCAACAGTGCGGATTATGTTGAGATTGTTATATAACAATAAAATATATTCATGTTGATATGTCATAAGTAGGTTAGCGGAAGCGTATCACGTGACATGGCATAAATCTGAGAATTGTAATATTACATTGTGACACTGATGCGTAGATATGATGATCTCCCGGTGGGGCAATGGCAAGTTTATGAAATTAAATACTAAAATCCAAGGTTCGATTCCCCAAGGTGGACACAGCAAAACAAACACAATTGAATGTAAATATATAAACGTAGAATACAATAGATTAAATTGTATGTTTGTGTTTATATAGTACTATGGAATGAATAAAACTGGTAAAGAAAATTTATAAACATTCACAAATAACATTGCGGCTTAAATATACCATAACTGACACACATAAATTGTATGTATTCTCAATTCCCACAAGAAGGAGCAAGCGCCTGACTTGTCGGATTTTCTTCGTTTGTGATTCAAATAGATTGTTACGTTGTGTAGTATTTATTCTACAGTTGCTTAAGCGGTGAGGTTACATTCCAAGCAAATATTTGATAACTCTTTTGTTTCATAATACAACTTGCTAAACTATCAAAATACGTTTTATGCGCATTACAGTTCAACATATTTCAGGTTATTTAGCTTCAACACTTTGACGTTTCTTGAGCTTCGGAATAAATAAACATTGAAGGAGTTCATGATGGACAGTACAAACTGTTTTAGACTGTGTCTATTGTAAACCACTTGTCATAATGGTTACATTTGAAATTAAGCGAAATAACAAGGTAATACCAAAAACGACCAAATAATTAATCAGTAAATTTAGTCTTACGTCATACTTCCCTGTATCTCACCTTACCATTATTCCTACTTTTTCTAAAGGCAACTTTAGCATCAACCATTGAAATACAGTTAGGTACTTTTACTTCTTTAATCCTAGAAATCTATCCACAATTTTATGTAACAAAATTACAACAAACATACGGAGAAAAACAAAAAACATTTAACGGTTCCCTCTGATGTAAATCTCCCCCTTTTTTTTTTCGTGAGGTATTGTTAATCATCACGTAGACCAAAGAAAAAAAGAATTACAGTTTAATTGACTGACATTCGTTTTTAAAATATGTATTTCTGCTCCCCCTCTTCCCAATAAACAGTCATAACAACGGTTTCTCTACTTGCTTCTGTATATAGTTCGAATTACTCATACAAAGAGAAACTTAAAGAAGTAGAGCCAGTTTTTATGAAAGAAGAGTAATTCTTTTGGAAATATGGTAAGAGCTGACCTACGAACATGGCGGGTAAGATGAAAGACTACTTATTAACTTCAAACATTGTCAGGCCAAGTCTGACTCAATAAACATTACATAGTTTCACGGAGTCGAACGGTTCTGGCTTTTTTCGCTCACCTTTAAAGCATACACAGTTTACAGAGCATTTTGTGAAATATTATCCGTCAGAAAGAGGATGTTACGCCAAGGTGCTTGGACCTGATGAACACGGTTTAGTATTGAGTCTATATTTAGAGGACTTGAAAGCAGGTACGGTCATAAATTCAAAGCTTTTCATCGACTGTTCTATACTGGAAATGTTTACTCTTCGCCAAAAGATATCTGAATGAGCCATTCTGGGTTGATAGAAACATGTGAGCTGCCCTCGTCAAAATCAGTCTTTCATTTTATGATTCTCCATTTGATCTTAGTAATAATAATTAAAATCTTACCAACGTTTTTTATATAAGACATGGATACTTTCCCACTATTAGCCAGAGTAGCAACATACTTTCCAAGTTCCCACACAGAATTTCCAGATCTGAACACGCGCACGTAGGATACACTTGTAATAACATTTAACCTAACCTGTCATTAAATACCATGTACAACATGTTCCTGACTAGATGAGATAACACAGCGTAACTGACTAAGAGCATGTTAAAACATGCGAATTAATGTTATGTTCACCAGAGTTTTGGTGAACGTGCAAATCAAATTTCCTGATTTTTTTAAGTTCGTTTCCGCTACCTTGTTGCTCACAGCTTAGGCTCTGAAACTATTGTGACAGAAAATAAATGGAACTTTTATCGGACCTGTGTAGTTTCTGTCCTTATGAAAACAAAACAACAAAAGAAGGGGGTAAAACATGTATAGAATTCAAAATCAATTTAAGAAATTATAATGTAATTAGGGTTAATAAGTATAAAAGAAATACAAACATACTCGTAGCTAAAGAATTATTTCCTTCATTTACAACCTGTTAATGTATCAACTTGTCTACAGACACGTAAGCAGCAAATGCTGACAAACATACATAAAGATAACATATGTCACAAAAGTATATTTATATATATTGCAAAGCCACAACGGGCTATCTGCTGTGTTGACCAAGTGGAATAGAACTCCTGATTACAGCATTGTAAATCGAAAGACTTGCCGCTGTCCCACCAGGGGACAAGCCAATATGTAGCGCAGTTTCAAGAATCATAAATGCAAACAAAATACATAATAAACATCTGCAAGCTTATTTACAAACGTGATAGAGTTATTTTGGAAACATGAACCAAGAGTGTTATCTAACTAATTTTGAAAACAAACAAACAGTTAAAGAAGTAAAGCATAAATAAGACGCGAAAATCTATGTGGATGATGCAAGGTAAGTGTTATCATGGAGAATCAGCTTTATGTCACATCGAAATTTCTTCAGTCACAAGGTTTTGGTTTGTTTTGAATTTCTCGCAAAGCTACTGGAGGGCTATCTGCGCTAACCATCCTTAATTTAGCAGAGTAAGACTAGAGGAAAGGCAGCTAGTCATCAACATCCACCGCCAACTCTTGGACTACTCTTTTACCAACGAATAGTGGGATCGACCGTCACGGCTGAAAGGGCGAACACTTTCGGTGTGACGGGGATTAGAACCCGAGACCCTCAGGTTACTATTCGAGTGCCTTATCCACCTGGCCATGCCGGGCCAGTCACAAGGATGTCACTATGACATAACAGCTACATTTTTGTAAACATTTCAAATGGAATATGGAGGACACTTTCAATATTTGTCCTTTTTTCGTCTAAGCTTTCACATTCTGAATAAAATGTAGTTGTGATATTTCGCTCAATCTGCATTTTATCAGGTCACACAAAATCGAATATTTGCGCGAAATTCAAAAACAGTTAATCACAGTAAATAGGTCTTAAAATAGTAGACTCTTGCAAGATTTTCTATAGTACTTTGAGAAAAACTGAAAAGAACGAGCTACTTTGTAAACTTGATCGCTACTACATAAATGATGGAACGAAGCCTAAGTACCTTTCTAGTGTAATATATATTTTAGAAATAGACAGTTAGTAAGGCCACCTATTACTAGACTATAAACCCACAGAAGTTGTGAACTAATATAAAAATATTCAAAAAAGGGTTTTTATGTAAAATGTTCTTGTATTAGTTGTGAACCAGTGAAATGTGTTGTCTGTATATACCAAACTGTTCGTTTAAGCGTAAGACACTCCAATACCGAACATTAGACACGTTATACACAACACAAGACTGTTAATGCGGACACCTACATTATCATTAGCCCTGGAAGAGGTCGAAGCAAGTGTGCTTAATTACGAACCTCATGCTGTATCATCACAAACTCTCACCTGTAAGTAAAACCACAGCACAGACAGAAGGAAGAGGTCCCAGTGAACCTGACCCTCCCTGGTCTATGAAGATTAAAACCCTAATAAGGAGAAGGTCTTAAAATAAAACTTACATGACAACCGCATAAAATTACGTTGAATATTTTTCCTTATCATAACATAACGTACAGTGATGTATTAAAATTACTTCATGTAAGAATTTTGTAATTGTATGACGAAACGAAAGCGTGAGTGCTGTTAGACAGGACCAAATTATTACAATTACTTTTGTTAATTAACTAAAGAGAAGGATACGTTATAGTTATGAAAATTAAACAAAATGTAATTAATAAAACATTAAAGCATTTCATACACGTTCAGTTAACGTAACTGACAACCATATGTATCGGTGTTCTGTATTATTAAAATACTGTTTAAGTCCTTCTTAATCAAGACCTCGTCACACGAAACATGTCCGTCATTTCGGCCGTGGGGGCATTATAGTGTTACGGTCAATCCCACTATTCTCTGGTAAAAGAGTAGCTCGAAAGCTGGCGGTGGGTGGTGGTGGCTAGCTGCCTTCCCTCTATTCTTACGCTACTGAATTAGAGTCGCCTAACGCAGATAGCCCTTGTGTAGCTTTGCGCGAAATTAAAAACAAACATACAAACTGAGCCTAGATATTCTAAAAGAAGCCAGCTTTGTAAAACAACATAGCAAATATACTAAAAAATGCTTAAGTTTGATCTTATGTATTGACTTAAAAAAGAAGTTAAAAGGTTCTAGTAAAATGTGTAAACTTTGTTGTTTCTCTATCTCGTTTAGCACAGCACAAATTCTACTGAAATATTTGTGCAATGAAAATATTCAAGCTGAGTGATAATCTTATTGAAATTAACAGTTTGTACAGTAGCAAAAAACAAACAATAATTTTAAATACTGTTATTATTTATCTCCTGAGATGATACATCTATCGGTTTGATCAGTGGAATTATATTCGCACATCTTAATTTTATATTATTTAGAAATTCGTGCTACAGACATATTTCAATTTACATACGATCTTCTTTGCCACTTATGAGAGTATATTCTCATGAAAAGTTGTGATTTTAAAACTGTTTTTCATATTTCACTTCTGAATATCCCTATTAAATATTAGATTTCTTCACTTCTTTGCCAGATTTTTATATTCGATATCAGTAAGCAAATATTCATTTAAGGTGACATAGAAATTTAAAAGTTATTTTTTATGCTTTAAAATTGAAGTAGCAGTATATATAAAAAAAGAGAAGGATGCAAACAAGTCATGTAGTTATGTTTTTCTGTAAAATTCATCACATATATACACATAATTTTAAAATATTAACATTTATTATCTGTCAAACAATTTTTGAACTGAAAATAATTCCAATCGTCAAGCTTCTTATTGTCAGGAAAATGAATCACTGCAAGATTGTTTTTTTGTTTTTGAATTTCGCGCAAAGCTACTCGAGGGCTATCTGTGCTAGCCGTCCCTAATTTAGCAGTGTAAGACTAGAGGGAAGGCAGCTAGTCATCACCACCCACCGCCAACTCTTGGGCTACTCTTTACCAACGAATAGTGGGATTGACCGTAACATTATACACCCCCACGGCTAGGAGGGCGAGCATGTTTAGCGCGACGAGTCGCACGCCTTACGCGCTAGGCCATGCCGGGCTTGCAGTGTAAGACAGTGGAAGGCAGCTAGTCATCGCCACCCACCGCCAACTCTTTTACCAACGAATAGTGGGATTAACCATCACATTATAATGCCCCCACGGCTGAAAAGGCGAGCATGTTTAATGCGACAGGGATCACTGTCAAGAATAAGTCAATTATTTCATTAAAACAAACAACTTATGATGGAAAATTTTTGTTACTGACTGTAGCGCCATCTAGTAACTACAAACGATATTTGTTTAGATTACAGGTAACTGCTAAAACTTGAAACTTCGATAACCGAAGGTAAATTTTCAAATTTCAGTCTCCATACTACCAAGATGTCAAATAAACTTAGTCTATGGCTAAAATGTTTTATATACGATTCTACTGAAAAATTTAAGTTTGCGATAACTGATAATAAAGGTTTGTTGGTGTTTCCTTGTTTTCGTTCTTCCCTTTTCTGGAACAGTAAAATTCTTTCACTTACAATAAAACGTAGGTCTAATACGTAAAAAAAGACTTTTTCTTCATTAATCTAGTTTTAATTACACTACTATACAATTTTGATTATAATAAAATATCTTATTAATTTTCAAGTTGTAGATATGAGGTATACAAAAAGTATAGGAATCCGTGTTTCGTGTAGCCTGGAAAGCGGTCGCTTGTTTACTCGTACTGCAATCCTAAAATTACGACTATATCACGTATCTGATCAGGATCAAACATCACACACAAACAGAGTTCACGGTCCTAGCCTCTGATATCATTACAATTATGATAACCCTGAAAAGTAGGTCAATGTATATTGACCTATGTTATGACCCATAGAAAACTATGTTCAATTAACCGTAAACGAACCGAAATTCGCGTATGAACGGCGTGTACTGACATACATATTTTTTACAGACCACAAATGTCACGTGACTTAATAAATCCTAAGGTAGAAGCTATATACGAGTGTTTTGTGATGTTGCATTCAAAGATAAGTGAACTAAGAAAGCGTAGAGTAAAATCAACTTGTATACATAAAAAACTACACACGTTTCATGACAAACCTGTCAAACTTCAGAATATCGCTGACAAACGATTTAATCGGAAAATATACACTCACTCTGCTAGTAGGTGTACTTAAAACTGTTTTATTAAATGGAAAAAAAAGAGCGAAAATTTAGTCAAAATAAGCACCAGCTCTGTCAGTTGTGTTGTGGTTTCGAATCCCGTTCTATTTCAATTTTCACTTTACATAAAAATCCGATTTTCCCAGTAAGATAATACCTTAGTAAAAACGTAAATTACCCTCTGACTCGCGTGTCAGAATAATAAAAATACATTTTATCTTGTAAGTATATCAATAACAAATATTCGATAACTACGCTATCAAAATAACAACAAATATATATTAACGTAGTACAGGTTTATTAACAAAATAAATGCTCGATAACTCCTGCATTAAATTAATAAATATTTCTTAGCGTTATACAAGTTTAATATCAACATGAAGATCCCACAATTCCTGCATCATAATGTTAAAATATAATTGTAAGTAAATACATCCGGTAACTTTTGTATCAAGGTGATAAAAACACGCCTGTTATAGTTGTCAGTGTATTAGTAACATAAACTAACCGCTAAATCCTGTGTCAAAATGGTAAGTGCAATTTATTTTCTGTTGTTGTTAAAGGTTATGTGATTCTAGGTTTTAACTGAGAATCACTATACATGTCTATGTTTAAATTGCGCTGGTACATGTTCAAGTTGGGGAATGACCGCAGTATAAATTACAAAGCGGGTTAAAAGTTGTTATTGCTCTAACAGCGATAGCGGATTTGACGTGTGTGTTAATTCTACAGCCTTTCTTAAACTAGGGTCCTGACCCAAGAGGGTTCCAAGGCTGTTGCAGGGTGGGTGGAGAGTCGTGAGAACATAAAAAAGACCGCGATAACGAATATTATACGGCAATTTGCTATCATTTTATGTATGTGTATGTGTGTGTGTGTGGGGGTCGTCACAGTCTGAAATATTTTCAAAGGGTGTTCAGAAAACACTTTGAGAACCCCTAACATAATGGATATACTATATCGATTCGTAGATATTTCTAAATTAAATTCGCAATTTATAAATTCCATATTTGTTAAAGAGTTTTTGCGCAGAGCTACAATAGGACTATTTTGCGCATAGTCAAATCTTAGAACTGATAGACAGAAGGTAGGTAGCCGGTCAACAGTACCCACCCACAACTAGAGGAAAGGCAGCTAGTCATCACCACCCACCGCCAACTCTTGGGCTACTCTTTTACCAACGAATAGTGAGATTTACCGTAACATTAACACGCCTCCACGCTAATAGTACTAAACCATGTTTGGTCGAACCCGCGATCTTCAAATTATGAGTCGAGTGCCTTAACCACCTGGCCATGCCGGGCCCTTTTTATTTATGTTAAGTGTGTATTTTTATTTTCTTATAGCAAAGCCACATCGGGTTATCTGCTGAGTCCACCGACGGGGATCGATCCCCTAATTTTAGCGTTGTAAATCCGTAGACTTACCGCTGTACCAGCGGTGGACAAATGTTATTGAACAGATAACATCTTTAATGCCTACTTTTATCCAATACCAAATTTATATAAATAAATAAAACAAATGCTATATATTAGGATGCCGAATAGTGTATTTAGAAAACAATCATTTCTGACAGTTTTAAATTTCAAAATTAGTATTTAAAAAATTTATGTAAACCACAGAGCGTTAACATTTCCAACTGACTCTTCCAGTCCTGTACGAAATCCACAGTTGTATATGCACTTGAGAACGGCACAAATAAAACACGGCAGAAACACAACCTACCTTGCTGGTAAACATGTCAAGTACTCGTACTTGATTATATCTATCCATACACACCACGAAACCTGGATGTCACATCACTGAGTCGTGGTTTCGTTCAAATTTGACCTTGACGTTGTATTAAGAATCATGACACTGAATACTCGATCAGTAGCATCACCTACAGAGCCCACAACTCAAAGTTTAGCTTAAACGACAGTGTTCGTAATTTCTTTCCTTTCTCAGGTTGTTTATCCGAACTTCATTACGATACTGTACTACTTCTGTAAATGTTGCCCCACAGGGGCAGTGGAAAATATTCGCATTCCACGCCAAGCCTCGTTACACACGTTGGTGCCCCCTCCCCACCTTTCTGCCTCGGGGATTTTGGTGGTAGAAGGGATCTAGTAATTTAAGACTAGGAAAGGGGGGATTAAAATAATTCCTAACGTTATATACACGCAAGTCATGGTAAGTGCCATTCTCAACTGTATAAAACTCAATAACATGTCAGTGCCATACCTTCTTTAAGCTGTTCCGCGATCAAAATTACAGTAACAATAAGCCATCATTGTTAAAGATGTATAGTGAATGTTAAATAGAGACACGTCTATAATATTTCATACTATCGGATATATCAAGGCGCAGAACTGAACAAAACACAGTGTTTAACATCCTGTCTCGGCATAGCACTGATCTGTACATATTTGTAATACTAAACAAAGAACTTTGGATACAACTGCTGAGTAATCATCCAGGATTGTTAGTTGAGTAACTGAGTCAGTAACTGGAAGTATACAAAACAAAAAAGTCCAGATTTCACAGCGTGGTCAAAGTTGGAAATGAGTGACGCAAACCCAATTGAATGTTAATTATATCACACTGATGTAATGTGGATATCACACAAATGCAATTAAAAATAGGGTGTTGATTTGTGGTTTTTGAGAAAGATGTATTCGATAGATCAAACTAGCTTTACTTTGGTTTTATGTACAGCTCACGATCTTTTCACAAAGTAATGTTGTTGGAAACAACCACAGTTACAAATGACCACAACGTTAAACCAAGAATTAAAGGTGTGATCGTTCTAAGTTTTCTATGTGGCAGCCGAAGCATATCACCCCCCACTTTTCCACCACCCGTTACCTAAAGACCAAACAGGTTTACCTTACACAAGAACTTACTTTGGGGAGGAAGTCGTGCACACAGATACACAAGGTTAAAGTTATACACAGACATATTCTGAACGAGGCTCTGCTTGCTTCTAGACATTTTTTCTTTCTTTTTTTAGAATAGCAGCTAACTGATATCGTGAAATTTAATTGCTTTTATCCCGTATAAATGAAGTTATGTTGTTAAAGTCTGTTAAAGCTTTCTGCTATACACACACACACACAAAATTTTTGATACTTGAAATGAGAACCTAAACGGTAGACACATCGATGTATATATAGACAACGACTTAAATCCCGGAGGATAGGGGATATATATCCCCCAGTTTTTGTCGAGTGGGGGATGACCAATAATATCATCCTCCTAGATTTAACTGCTGCAAAATGTTGAAATGGGCCAGAAATTCTAATAATGAATCGATTACAACTTTGGTTTTACATTTTTAATTTACTCCTAAACAGAAATGTATATTATCATTTCCTCACTGCCTACAACAGGTGCCCTGCTGAAGAATTCAGTCCCACCACATGAACGGTTCTTCGTAACACACGTATCAACTAGTATAGGCCTACTTGTAAGCTACACCAAAATTAACACTTTTAAAGCTCATATGCTCGCCTGATATACCGTTGGAACAAGTGAAAGGCTAGTGCTGTAATCTTTGACGTCTCCTAAGAATGTATAATTATACGTCCCCCCATTTCCACGCAACAATTAGAAACATGGTTTTAATTCGATGCCACAAATTTGTGTATTATTTTAATTACGTGATATTAATAGAATTGGGCTGAAAAGCAATATATTCTTGACTCAGGGTTGTGAGGCCTGTGTACGATACTCGTAGAGCATTAGGGATTATTTGGCTGTGACTGAGCGTTCAACGAACAAGTAGTGAAGATTTGACAAACATATCGGTTTCTATTCTTGCAGGCTGTACCAAAAAATTTCCGAAAATACACGCAGAGTAAAATATTCACGTTTCAAGCAAATCTTACAAAAAAACAACAACATAAAAATGAATCACATTTTTGAAAGAATACTAACAGTTACGATTATTAAGACTGTTATTAAAGATATAAAAAAATCTTAGTGGCCTTCTTTAAAAGTGTTATAAACGCTGTAATTAAGTTATTCTCAACCATGTTATACATACATATGTACGTACGTATGTAAGTATGTGTGTGTGTGTGTGTGTGTGTGTGTATACGAGGGCTGTTCAAAAAATACGCGGACTGACGTCATAAAACAAAATGTACTTTATTTAAAAGTTACAGGTCTGGGACCCCTTCAAAGTACTCTCCTCCCCAACGCACACACTTATCCCAACGGTGTTTCCACTTGTTGAAACAGTCCTGATACGCTTCTTTTGTAATGTCCTCCAGCTCCTTCGTAGGATTTGCCTTAATCTCGGGAATCGTCTCAAATCTTCTTCCTTTCAAGGGTCTTTTGAGTTTGGGGAACAAGAAAAAAATCGCAAGGAGCAAGGTCAGGTGAGTAGGGGGGTGGGGAAGAACAGTGATCGAGTGTTTGTACAAAAACTCACGCGTTCTGAGGCACAAATTTCGCATCAACGCGGTGCATCTTCAATTTTTCGGTCAAAATCTCGTAACAAGATCCAACTGATATCCCACACTCTTCAGCAAGCTCCCCTGACAGTCAGATGTCGATTTGCCCGCACCAGGGTGTTGATTTTGTCGACGTGTAGGTCGTCAGTTGACGTGAAAGGACGTCCAGGACGCTCATCATCTTCAATGGACTGTCGACCATCCTTAAAACGTTCATGCCACTTGAAACATGCCGTACGCTTCATAGCAACATCACCGTAAGCCGTGTTAAGCGTAGCAAAAGTTTCAGTCGCAGATTTTCCAAGTTTAACACAAAATTTCACAGCAAGTCGCTGCTCCTTCAGATCATTCATTCTGAAATCCGCCAAACAAAAAAATCGCACTTCACTTAAAACCGCGTAGCTAATACACAAATGAAGATATCTGCAATCGGGAAATGGCGTCGTAATCAACTGATCTGTGCGAACCTAGCGACACCAAGCGGATTCCCCTGGAACCAACTGGAGCCGCGCAATTCAAACAGTCCGCGTATTTTTTGAACAGCCCTCGTATGTGTGTGAAAAGCAGTTTACATCTTCAAATGTTCCAATGTTTTATATTCCATCATAGCTCAGCGGTGCATTTGAGGTTTTACAACACTAAAATACCGGGTTCGATTCCAGCTGTAAATAGAACGTAGATGGCACAACGTGTAGTTTTGTACTAGAAACAAAGCCCAGCTCTTCACTTTCGTTTAATGTTAAAACAGTACTAAACAAAAGCAAACTATTCCATCACTAAAATTAGAATGAATGACTTTAGACAGGAAGGTAAAGTCTCATGGGGGACAGGTGTTAGATCCGATAGAGGGACTGGGGGGGGTTAGTGAATTTTAAACCTCTTAGTCCAGCAAGGATGGATTAGATTACATATATTTTCTTTTAATTTCGCGCAAAACTACACACGGGCTAACGGCGCATAGTCGTTTCCTATTTTGAATTGATAGAACCGACGGATGTCAACTAGTTAACAGCACCCACCGCCAACTCTTGGGCTATTCTCATTTGAAAGAAGAGTAGGATTTGGTCGTCACATATATATCGCACGCCCACAGTCTTAAAGTGCCTTCTTACGGCAAGTCTCAAACGTTTATCCTCGGTTTTCACAGTTCGGACACGCCCGGTCCAAATATGTTTCCGGCTTTAAAAATATAGTGTACGGTTTAAACTTATCTGCTGGTGTTATAAGCTTGATTGTATGCCCATTATCTAACGCTTTACAATGTGAACCAAATAGAAGATGTATAAGGTCACAATAAATTATCAGTTTCATATTTCTAATTATTTGAAATAGACATGCACAGACACTCAGTTATAATTCGAATACTATAACAACGAAGCTCGTGGCTTAATTCACGAGTGTGAGAAGATATAGAAATGTGTAAACCTAAATCTGCTTATTTTGATAGTGAAACGCTAAAGGATGTGTATACTTTATGATAATTGTAGTGTTTTTTAATGAACCATCGACCTACTGTTGTCAGAGATACTTTTTCAATCCCTAAAGTTTGTGTATGCTATAAGGTGAATTTGGCAAGTCCCTACTAATTAATATTCAAATTAATTCAACTAAAATAACCAAATCCTTCCCAAACTCAGTACTGGTATGCTGCGAAGCGGTAACAGAATAATAAAGACAGTTATTTTATTTTTCGTGTCTTAACCAACTTTACAACGTTTCTTCAGTGATTTGGCAAGTAATTGTTGAATTTCACGCAAAGCTACTCGAGGACTATCTGCGCTAGATATCTTTAATTTTGAAGTGATATATTAGAGGGAAGGCAGATAATCAACACCTATTATCACCAACTCGTGAGCCACTCAAATCGAATAGTGGGATTTGACTGTCAATTTTATAACGCATTTACGACTCAAAGTGAGCAGAGCGATTTTTTTAAGGGGGTAATTGGGCGCGAAGCTCAAATCCACAGAATCTGATAAATCTTCCTGAAAATTATCTTGTTTGTATGAATAATAATAATAATAATAAAAGCAACAAATACAGTATTTTTTGTTTTTTTCATCACAATGAAATTTTCTATCAACTTCTATTTGTCAGTTGCTAAATTAAAGTATATAATGTCCATCTGTGTATATTTTAGTTCTTTGATGAAGCTAGTTATGAGATAACAACTTCTTTTATCGCAAACAGCAGAAGCTATTTATTTATGTAAAAGGCAAAACTTTTCACTTTTTATTTAATTTAACAATTCACTCTGTAATTTGAGATAAAATTCAGAATAACTCTTGCTCTGTTACTGTACGTGAAAGAATTCATAATCTGAAACGTGATAATTAGTAAAAATGTTTTAAAGCTATTTTGTTTGTTTGAAAGTAAGCACAAGATACACAATGGACTATCTGTGCTTTGTCCACCACAGGTATCAAAACCCAGTTTCTAGCGTTGTAAGTCCGCTGATATACAGCTGTGCCATTGGGAGACTGTTTTGAAACTGGAATATATATAATAACATAGTTCAATTTTAATTTGATATCTTAGGGGTGCCGCTATCTTGTAACTATTTTTTTTAATGGCGATACTTTTTTGAACTGCATTGTCGTTTTTCATGTTCGCACGTGTACATGTATATATTTCTTTTTGTCATAAACATGCCCACTTCACCCATCTGAGTACATCCATTTTTGACAATTTCATCCCTGCATCGTAACATGTTGGGATCGAAATTGGTAATATCAGGAGCTTCATTGTTGTGTCACTAAAGATGTGTCACAAATCAACATGTTAAAACACTCTGTGCTGGCAAAATTTGAGTGTTTCCCCTACACCCCATAAGATGAAACAAACGTTTCTGAAACTGTTAAAATTAGTCAGAAATTCGTGAGAGCGTCTTAATGGGTAGGTTATCACTTTCGATAAGAATACTATGGGTGCAGCAGCACTATGTCGAATGTCATAAGAAGTGGGTTAGTACTCTGATCAGTACCATAAATTGAAATAGTTTATTTTTATTTAGTTAATTATTCTACTTGAAAATACCTTTTCTCGTGGTTTTCAATTTACAAAATCATATTTTATCATAATAGCACGTTAAATTGTTACTTATGTGTAAGGAACCATTACTTTGTGAAATTGTAAATTCCTGCTCATTACACATTTAATACTTTAAGTGAAAGTCAAAACGGTAAGTAATTCAAACATTATTTTCTTTAGAAATTACTATAAATTAGTTAGAAACATATTTCAAATGCAGATAAACAATTAAAGTATTGTTTTATACCTCTGCTTTAGGTTTATGTAGTTGTTCGTAAGTTTGAAAGCTTTTTTCTCGCGATTTTCGTCTATTTCTTTCACGGTCATGACTCCAAGCTCTGTCTTGAGGCCGCTCTCGATCAAAATCTTTGTCACCTGGACAATTATTGGTTGTCGAGTAGAGCCTTCTTTGTCGGGCCATCACCGAATTATACTGGACAGTTTGAAGTACCCACAGGGAGACATAGGGAGATATGGGCGGGGAGATGTTGGTGGTTTGGTTTTGTGACCTCTCACCTCGACGTCTCCCAAAGAGTTTATGAAACCAGCGGGTTATGGTGTTGATTTCTGCTGTAAAATCCGTGCCATATAGTTAAGATACTAAAGTACACTGTAATGTTCTTCCACTTAAAGATGTACAGGATGTTGGTGGGTAAGACACGATACGGAAATAATGAAGTCTAATAAACTGGTCATCATACAGTTATCAAATGACCGTCACTACGCAATAAAAACAGGCACGTACATTACAAAGACGAATCCAATAAAAAAATATTTTCTAGCCGTTTCTGATTAAACGCTAACAAAACCTAATGCAGTAAGTTAGCACTAAAACGAAACTTTTACGTAAGAGGGCAATACAACTAACGCTGAAAAACTTCCAACGAAAGGAGAGACACGTTCCAATCAAATTCTTTCTCTCTTGTAGAAGTGTTTCTGCTGGCTGAATATACATTTAAATCTGGTTTACATATCATCTGCCATATCATATACCAGTATTTGTCCTCATAAGCCATATAAGCTCATACATTTTTTGTTGTTAATCTCGCGACGTTAACAACAACCAGCTGCACCTATACATGACTGTAGTGGTGGTGGTAGTATTAACATCTACGAATGCTCAGCATCTCGTGACAGTATAAACCAAGTTCTTCAGCTCTCAGCAGTGATGTTAGTCATTTAACCTTCCACAAGTGTAATACAACACCTCTTGCTTAAGTTTGCATTGATTTACGTCCAGAATGTAGAACAAAATATGTGTACTTATAATCTAGGTTTGACCTTTGGGTTCCAAACGTTACTTAATTTCACGATAACACTGCTAAATGCTGGATAAATGAAGTTCGTTTAATCTCTTAATGTGTGTTTATATATACATATATGCTACACGTTTGAATCCGCGTGTTTTATCTAAACAGTTTTCCACACATGTATATAAATAAGCACGCACACAAATATGCAGGATTTAAAGATGATGAAAAAAAACTAATAAAAACTTAGTTTTAATAACAGCTTTCTGTGGATAAAACTGGGTAAGTCAAAAGAATAAGCAATGAAACGCTCATGTACAACTAATTATAATGGCTCTTATTTGTCCATTATGATTCCAATAGTTAACGTTTTCTTCAAAGTCTAACTTCATTACTTTAAAATTAAAGGATTTCGAAAAAAAATTTATAGGGTTTATACAAGATAAATTAATACATCATCAAAAATATCTATGAGAAACAAAATAAAAGTATGTATATGTGTATATTATATATGTGTGTGCACCTGTGTGTGCGTGCGTAAGCGTATATATATAAAATCACACACACAATTTATTTTGTAGAAAAGGGAAAATATGGATGAAAAATAAATAAATAAATGCAGCCACAAAACAGATATCCAACATAGGGACACAAACCATAACGTGGGTCATTACATAACGGGCCCTGGTTTTCGAGGTATCGGCGAAAGTGAGAACTAAATTGCGTTGAGAGTACATCATTTACCCAGTTTAACCTCAACTTTACTGGCCTAACATGCTTAGAAGGAAGTTAAAAAACAAAATCGGAGCAAATGTGGGTGCTCTAGTCCACAACGTACCACACCTTTACCACCTTTCGTTGTCTGTAGCCAGAAATGGAAAGATGGTTACTCAAAGGAAAAACAACAAAAACATATAATAATTACATTACTATACATCAATGAGGGAACTAGCACAACTGTCCTTAAAGTTAGGTCATTCCAGCCCCCAATACGATGTCAAGGTATTATATCATACTATAATGTCAAGGTATTATAGTATACTTATTAGTATACTAATCTATACTAATAGTGAAAAGTTAGGCTTAGTGTAGTAGTATCTTAACATCTTGGTATTTATGTCCAAACATCGTACTGGGGTCTGGAATACTAACTTTGAGGGCAGTTTTGCTGTCCTCTATCGTTGATGTGTACTGATATAACTATTATTTTTCTTTCTTGGATCAATCATCTTCCCACTCCTTGTGGGTTAGAACATGCATATCTGTTCTTTTTTTTTTTTTTTCTAAATATGTGAGACCGGCGGAATTGGTGTTAAACTGGGTAGATGGTGTATTTTAATACAATTTGGGTCTTACTCCCGCTGGTACCTCAGAAAACCAGGACACATTATATAATGTCCCACTTTATGGTTTATGCCCGTGTTGGATATTTGTTTCGTGACTGGGTTTTTATTTTTTCAAGCATATTTTTTAGTTTTTGTATCTACATGTTTCTTTTCCTCTCTGTACAACTAAATTAAACTTCATCTAAGATTTGGATGTGCTGTGTGAACATATTTATCTTTTTGATGTAATATGTTTATAAAAATTTGTAATTTATTCAAATATATGTCCTCTATTGTTATTTCATAAAACATTAACAGATCAAAAAGCAATTTACATCAGTTCTAAATATATATTTTTAGGTTGAGAAAGTAAATAAAATCCAATATTTTCTGTCAATCTTGAAAGTGTAATCCTTACTTTTGTTGTTGGTGTATAATTTTAAGTATTTTACGATAGAAAAGCTTCCACTCTTATCACTATTTTATGTTCTGCTTTACGTGTTACATAACTGTATTCTAAAGACAGCTGGTATGGGTATTAAAAGTTTAATTAAGACAAAAGTTTTAAAATTTTAAAATAAAATTAAAGTTTTAATACCAATACCAGCCATTTTTGAAATCCCTATTTTGACTCCATTAAATGTATCTGTGGATAAGAGCAAGGAGTCAAATTAGGGGTTTGTAGTTTGAGTCAATTACGTCTACAGTCTCTTTAGCCTTGTTTCTTCACATTCTTACGACCCTATTTGCAACTTTTAAAATTACCATTTTTTTATTTTTCTTGTAATATTTGAATTATAGATCTATACATTTGCGTTTTGGCATAGTGACAATCTTCAACACTGGATCTTAAAAGTTGCTTGCAAAAGTTTACGCATGCCTAAGAAGTTTGGTTTGTTTTGAATTTTCGCGCAAAACTACACGAGGGTTATCTGCGCTAGCCGTTCCTAATTTAGCAGTGTGAGACAGCTAGTCGTCATCATCCTTCGACAACTCTTATGATACTTTTTTTACTAACGAATAGTGGGATTGACTTTAATATTATAATGCCCCCACGGCTGATAGGGTGAGCATGTTTGGTGCAACCGGGATTCGAACCCGCGACCCTCGGATTACGAGTCGAATGACTTAAAACACTTGGCCATGTCGGGCCGCCTGAGAAGTAAGTGCTACTTTATATACTTTGACGTGTGGTCCTTTTGAAAAGCCCAAAAAGACGAGGCCATTAAAGGCGAGAGAGAACTCGTTGATTAGTATTAGTTTCAAATAATATTCTCCCAAGTGAAATGTCAAATCAATTAACACAATTACTTATGATAACACTACAGATGTAGGACATTAGTGTTCCTCTCGGCGCAACAATCACTGCAGTTATATTTAAATACACTTATTAAACAATCGCCAGGATATAACAATTAATGCCTATATTTTTAGAGTAATTTTTAATTTTCTTCGGCTATTATCATTATTATTATTTTCATACAAATTTAATCTTCATGGTTTTGCTTAATTAGAACGATGAAAAAATACACCAGTGGAATTTTTGTTGTTGCAATGATATTAAAATATGGCCATTGGCGTTAACCAGATAGGGTTTAAACGTATATTCAAACAATAATGAAATACAGCCAGCCACTCTTACCATCGGTGAATATGTAACTTCTAATACATGATGATGAAACTTGCAGCTTAAAAGTTAAAGTCAACTGATTCCCAATAAATATTCCAGCTTTTCTTTGTTAGTGAACAAGAAATAATCTTTATTCCCAAACTAACACACAAGTACATATCTGAACGTGAAAAACGGTCAAACTCTACCGTTCAAAGTCAAAAACCATTCTTGTATTATTAAACCATCAGGCAAACTAAGCAGCTCTTCAATGCTAATGAAAAGGAGGGTGGGAATGTTACAAAGTTCAAGATTAGAAATATCATGTTATTTAAAAAGTTGTCTATTAATGCCAAAAACATGCGTCATAAATGAGTCAGTCATGCCAGCAAATTACCTCAATAATACTTTTGAAATGAAAAATACATTACCAAGTTTGGGTCTGGCGACAGGCGAATAATGATAAAGACCTGGCCGAAGAAGGTACAAACGTTATTCGCTCCTCTACATAAACATTTTCTCAACCCAAACCAGCCGTTTTTACATATATATTTTTCTCTAGAAGTTGGTTTTCTCGTCATCACTGATCAAAATGTATATATTATATTTGATACAATAATTATCTACTGGTATTAAAAGCCAAGATTTTGTTTTTGAATTTCGTGCAAAGCTATCTTTGATAGCTGTCCCCAATTTAGCAGTGGAAAACTGGAGGGAAAGCAACTAGTCATCACCAACCATAGCCAGCTTTTATTTTACCAACGAATAGTGAGATTGACTGTCACTTTATAACGCACCAACGGATGAAAGGACGAGCATGTTGGGTTTGACGGGAATTCGAACCCAAGACCCTCAGTTTAGGAGTCGAGCGCCTTAACCACCTGGCCATGCCGGGCAAGGTCAACGATGTCAATGCTACATCGTTATAAATTAAATATATACATACACACAAAAATTCAAGGTTTCAATACGGGATCGATACGTATAACATATATAGAATCTTTTTTTTCAAACTCTTGTGTATTTGACTGGTTTTATAACATCATAGTATAAACATTTGTCCTGACCAATCAGCAACACCCTACCACTCACGCTAATGGATTGATTTAAATTGTGGAGAATATTAATAGCGTGCAACGATTTGAAACCGACTCGCCAGTTCCTAAATCCAAAGCTCTATTATAAGGCCAACCCGCACCCACAACAGCAATCAAAAAGTCAGCGTTCTTTTGTATCACCAAAACAAAAGCGTCAATCGGAATTTCTTTGGTTTTCATATCTAAGCCTGCATGTCATACTTAGGCATTGTAGTATTCTAAAGACTTAACTTCGTCTCTATGATTCTCTTCTATCAAACGTATACTTGGAACACGTAATTGACCAAAAATAATGTTATAACGATTTGAAATCTGACAGTTTTTAAGAACGATATCTGTACATCTTGTACTTAAAAAATGTTACAGAATAACTACATATATAAGCACGTGACTGTTATTCGACATGCACAGTGAAAAGTATTTTATAAGTATAAAAAATTTTGTTGCAACTGAAAGAACGAAGAAAGCATTACACAAAATCGAAAAATGAACACTGCGACATCATGTCACGTGCGACTGATTGTTTGCCAACATACAACATAATGTGAGGCTCTTATCCGATATATTTCAAACTTATGGAATTAAACTAATAGCATTTATTGATACTCAAAAACAGGGTACTGTGAGTACGTTAAAAAGTGACAGTCAAATCCAACTATTCGATTAGAGTACTCTAAGAAGTAGCAGAAGGTGCTGTTTACTAGTTTTCATCACTCTGGTCTATTGATTGCAAACTAGGGACGACTGCTGTTGACAGTCCTTGTATAACTCTGAGAAAATATACAGAATAAACCAAATAAACTATTGCAAGTCTGAGTTCTTAACGGATGACCTAATAAGCTTACCGCTTCTTCAACAGGTTCAATAAACGCTTCAGAAAGCTGATTCCTCAGCGGAAGTTTGTCTTGTTCTAGAGAATCGGAAGAACCGCGACTGTTGGGATCACTGCAATTCAACCCGAGTTCTCTGAAATGTTCACAGAAATGAAGCTTTTTCAATTGTTTCACTATTCATAGTTTACCACCTATGATTGCATGATTAACTAACTTTACGTTATAGATAAACAACTTTACTTGTGCCACGTTCATTTTTAGAAACTCTATACAAAAGAAAAACACACGTGTTTTAATATTTATCTGAAACACGGAAATGATACACCTAGGAAATTTTTGAAAAGGGAATACCATTCATTTGTAGTGGTACAAAACATTGGCGAAAATAACTATGAGACGGTGAAAGGGGTGTACAACTACGTAACACTTTTTGAGGAGCCAGCACAAAGTATCAAACTTATTCTCCATTTTCTATAGGATCATAAGAATGGAGTTTTAATCACATACGTAAGCTGTATTTTGTGAGATGCAAAATAAATAAAAATTCCGACATTTCTGTGGTTCGATTTCTTTAAGTTGCAGATTGTCACATATAAATATGTACATTCACATACAAATACAAGTTTTATTTCCCTCCTTCCGCACACACACACACATACTTTTTAATAGCGATTTGCGCCCTTGGCGACAAAATTCTAAATTCACATGGCAGCACCCAAGAGGGGGACTTTTGTGTGCACATAGCGATAAAAAGAGTTACGTAATTACTGATAATATCAGTGCATACGATAAGATTACTACATCGTTGATATATATAAAAGTAGAAATTAATTTTCACAGAAAGCACGAAGTGTCATTTGATGTAATTAATGGTTTTATCTGTTAAAATAGGTAACACGAAGCTGTGAGATAGATACTTGCGTTCTACAGGAATACATTTATTATCTCACAAACAGTTGTGTCAAAACTTTGTGTTGTTAAATTGGTAACTCATGAAAAGCAAATGATGAAACAAGTAAAATAAGTAAGAACGAACTTCACATAATTAAACACAAATAACACTTACTTGTTTGTAAATTTGGGTGAAAGACCCCCCAGGCTTGCCATAGCACGGTCCCTCTCGATCTTCATATCCTGACACTGACGCATGGCCTTATCTCGTTCCTCCCTGGCCTGAGCGTTCTCACGGAGGACAGAGTTCCGCTCCCGCAGGGCGAGCTCTAAGCCTAATTTGAGAGCTTGAGAGGCAGCCTTATCTTCGTTCAAGGAGTCTATAAAAAAAAGAAAGAAAGAACATATATATATATATATGGTCAGCATTGAAAAAAACAGGTTTTGTTGTCAAACTATCCAATGTTCGCCGACCCATCGAGAAGCAGTCAGCCTGTAATATAAAAATGGTTGGGTGTAGCTCAGGGGTTAGCATGCCGGACTGTGGATCTGAGGTTCCTTGATTTGTACCTTATTCACAACAAAAACAAATCGCGCTGTGCATTACGAGGACATTAAAAGGGTGACGGTCAAAACCCACTATTCGGTTTGACAAAAGCAGTCAGAAAGTTGGTAGTGGGTGGTGTTCATTAATTGCTTTTCTTCTAGTCTATCATTTCAAAATTATGTACGTTTAATGCAGATATCCCTCGAGTAGATTTAATCGAAATTCGATAAACAAAATAATATAATTACGGCTGTAAAGTTTGTTTGTTTGAAGTTAAGCACAAAGTTACACAATGGGTTATCTGTGCTCTGCCCACCATGGTTATCAAAACCTGGTTTTCAGCGCTATAAATTCTTATACATTCCACTGTACCACTGAGGGCCTTTATGCCTGCAAGATAAATCTGTTAGTTCTCTATTATAGTTCACAGGTGGTATTTTCAATAGGAATGATCATCCAATTATCTGAAATCATTACATCACCAAACTTTTGGAAACTCACTATATTAACAAAACACTTATAAACAAACACAAATCTATCTATATGTTGACTACATATAACCTAACCTTGCTCAAGTGCAAATGGTTTTAAGTCAAAAGCCCATTGTTGTGCTCACACGGATGACTTGATGCTGGTGGATGGTGGTTCTGGTTCAGGCAAAGTGGTGTCATCACTCTGAGAAGGCTTTCTTACAATGTCATCTGCAATTCGTTGCTTCCAACCCTCTTCAAGCTCTTCTGTGGCTGAAGCATTTTTGTTCCTATCTGCAAACTGTGCAGCAGTAAAAACTTCTCCATTTCTAATTCTCTGACAGATGTACCATCAACTCACTCAATGGAATGCCTTCTTTCTTGTCATCTCGAGGAACTGAGGAAATTTCTTCATCCACTTTGATTTCATAGAAGCGGAAGCACTTCTGTATAATTAATGGCTTCGACTACTTCTGTAACCCAGTAACAGTCATCAAGCACGTTCACTTCTTTAGCATAGATGTTGGCTTCTGTTGCACTTTTCACTTTTGTTAGGACAGCCCGAAGAAATCGTTTTCTGTAAAAGGATCGAGGTGCAATTTAGGAGGAAAAAACAAAATACGGGTGTTCGTGAGTTACACGTTGTTATGATATAGAATATTGCCAACAAGAGAACGTTCCGGCTTTGCAAACGCATCTTTTGGTGGAAGGATTTCAACCATTCCTTGTAAAGACTGTTGGTCATTGATGCCTTTTTATTTCATCAAGGAGGGCTGTTTTCTTTGCGTTAGGAAAACAATGAGGATTTTCGAGATGACCAATGATCAATCGCTTTTTAAACTTTCCCAGTGCACTGGCACGTAGTGCAACCGTAACGTGATCTTTACTTTTTTTGCCTCAGACCCGCTGGTCACCACATGCATCAAGTGAAAGCTCTGGCAATGTGCAATAAATAAAGCGTGTTTCATCTATGTTGTAAATGTCTTTTTTCTGGTAACCTTCAATCAAAGATGGAAGACGATGTCTCAGTTGACGCTTGATTTCTTTCTTGAAAGAAGTGTAGTGCTGATAAGATGTCTGTTTTTAAAATTATTGAGCCAACCATTTGATGCTTTGTATTCAGTGATATCAAAATCTGCTGCATATTTGAGCGCCATATTTTGAATAAATTTTTTCCAATGTTGAACTCTTCTGCTAGTCTGCTAGTTTACGTTGACTCAGTTTTGAACTTTCATAACATTTGATCAACTTGATTTTCTTTTCAATTGATAACTTAGTTCTCTTAGCTTTTGACATCTTGATACTAGGAAGACACAAAATTTCAACAAACAAAAATACGATGTGGAGTTATCAGATGTAACTGTAAGTCCGCCATTTTATACCTGATCTGAGAGCATACGTGCAGGGAAAATCGCGAGATTAGGAGGTCTCAGAGGGTGGATTAGTTGGATTCTCTTTTTCGCAAATTTCAAAGTTTTTCTCTTCAGAGTTTGAACTGCTAAACATTTCAGATTTCTTTTCTGTATTTATTTGACTGTCAACCACTGAAGTAGGAATGTACTGAAAATAAAGCAACAAATCACCGCTTGAGTCATTAGACTGTTTATGTGACATTGTTATACAATTCTCTTGAGGACAACAAAGCACACACACAGAAATAAGCCAACTTGGTCCCTGCTACGAGAATACAATGCGAAATTTATCAGCTTATGTATCCTACAGTGTTCACAACAAGAATTCCCCAGAGTAAGAAGGTTGCACTCTGAATCTGTACAAACGTTTATTATAGTCTGAAAAATATTTATGCACACAGTTACAAAATCCCATTTCCCTTTTACCAAACTTATTCATCAAGCAGTAAGAACTTTAATCCGTGATGACGAGAAAACCCACTTGTAGAGAAAAATATATATATGTAAAAACGGCTGGTATATGTAGAGAAAATTCTATGTAGAGGAGCGAACCTGACGATGACCGCAGAAGGTCGAAACGTTGTTTGCTCCTCTACATAGAATTTTCTCTACACATACCAGCCGTTTTTACGTATACAGTAAAAACTTTATTAACAAGTGCTTACATTTTAGTTATCTTTATTAAAATATAGAAGAACAAATACAAAATACTTTGAAAAACAAATATTTTATTATTCAGTGTTATAGAGAATAGTAAAGTTACTGAATAAACTTTTGAAAATAATTCTCTAAACGATCATAACATGCGCATTTTAACCTGCCAGCAGAAAAATTGTTAATTAATTAACTACCCACTTCACCGAGTACCCATATAGAGAAGGAGACTAATTACACTACCTTTATTTTAAAATATCGAATTGCACCTTACTTAAATATTCAGCATTCAACAGAAAAAATAACAATGAAAAATCAAATAAAAATTAACAATTTAACGTATAAAAGAGAGTAACTGTCATTATTTTTCATACTGACCAAACGCCCCCTAGCGGCACAGCGGAATATTTGACTCGCAATGCTATAAAAACAACTCTTATTTGACTACTGTTAAAAATTTCCATAATACTGATTCAGAAAAATGAAGTTTATATATTTAAGTAACAGTACAGACTGGGCCCGGCGTGGCCAGGTGATTAAGGCACTCGACTCGTAATCTGAAGGTCGCGGATTTGAATCCCCGTTACACCAAACATGCTCGACCTTTTAGCCGTGTAGGCGTTATAATGTGACAGTCAATTCCACTATTCGTTGATAAAAGAGTAGCCCAAGAGTTGGTGGTGGGTGGTGATAACGAGCTGCCTTCCCTCTTGTCTTACACTGCTAAAATAGGGACGGCTAGCGCAGATAGCTTTACGCGAAATTTCATAAAACAAACAAAACAAACAGTACAGACTGAAAATCAATTCTTAAAATTATCATGAAACCTATTTGGACAAAGAAGACTGAATCTGTAACTCTCATTTCATCCTATAGAGGGTTAGCTGGTTGGTTGGTGTGTGTGAGTGTGTTTTCATATAGCAAAGCTACATCGGGCTATCTGCTGAGTCTACCGAGGAGAGTTAAACCCCTGATTTTAGCGTTGGAAATCCGAAGAGTTACCGCTGTATCAATGGAGGATACGTTGGTTGTTGCTACGCAGTGGGGTATATGTGCTGCTGCCAATCACAGGTATCGAAACCCAGTTTTTAGTAGTTCGCAAAATTATAGCTCGCCATGGGTGCACACCAAACCGTTTTAATAATTTCAATTTCTAAGTACATATTAACAAAATTATATATATATTATGTGAATTATATTTGAGACATTAACATATAATGAACTAAATAGCCAATATATAAGAACACTACATTTCAATAGCTTTTAAACTCCTTTCGTTCTATACTTGTGTTCTGTACATTTGTAGGTTTGACAAAACGACGTAGAAGAATTTTCGTGTAGGTTTGTAATGAAATAGTATTGCGTCCCTCGTATGGACAGTGTTAAGTCTAAGGACTTACAGTGGTAAAATCCAGGGTTCGATTCTCTCGATAGACATAGCAGGAAGCCCGATATGGCTTTGCTCTGAAACAAATAATTTCACACTTTAACCTGTCTATAATTTAAGTGTATACATATATTCTATAAGAATAATTTTTAAGTTATGGTACATGCACCACTGGAATTATGTGAAGCTAATATCGGTGATGAACGTAAAAATCCTAAACGTTTTAATACGTCTAGTCTGACCACTACAAGGCTCGTCTTTCACCCACATTGTTTCCTTCCCTTCAAAGTGACAACAATCACACCATATATTTTTCAGTTGTGCCATAAAAAAAAACAGTTACATCCTTCCCATTAATGGATAAGTGTTAAAAATACTACTTTTTGCTAATATTTTTTTTCATTTTTCACTTTTTAAAAAGAGGCTTGGATTTGTACTTTAAAAAAGTTTTGAAAAAAGTGGTACTCGATTCTGAAAAGTTTAAAAGCTACTGATCTAGATAGCCATCCGTGGTCTAAAAGTTGTACACATAATCCTGAAGAAATGTAGGTTAATGATCTTTTAAAACACGCTCACATCTCAAGAGACTGTAACGCGTAATGTATAGACAGAATCTGTTCGATAAGTAATTGATTTCTAATAAGCGTAAGATAGATTTTTGAACATAAATTGTATAGATAAGTTTAAAAATCATGAAATGAAGGAAATGTAAATTGAAAGACACTAACGATTCAAATTGAAATAAAGAGTGATAAACATTTACTGTCACTGTATTTTTATGTTTATATTTCGGCACGTTAATATTTTCAGTGCAAATAACAAAGTTTCATTCATTCTAAGCCCAAAGCTATAGTTTCAGTTATTAAAAGCAAAACTTATTTCGTTCATCAGGGACATTTCTTGTTTTGCACGCAACTGCTTCATTAATAAAATAAATGTAAATAAAATCTTGCTGCCTCCTTCCCCGTTTTTCAATTGAGTGACGAGATGTAATATACAGGTTCGAATTACAATGTTGTGCATTTTAGTAATTACTTGCTATTTGCATTGGCAAAAAATACATGAAAACGCTTAATTTAGTATTATTTACTACTCCAATCGCTCGTCCCCAAACCATAGAGGTAATCTGTGCTCCCCTATGGAGTACTTTTCACACTTCGGGATACGAAACGTTGAAATAAACCGTATTCATTTCTGAAATAGATGTAATTGTTTTACCAAAATGCCTGGAGACACCACTTAAACCCATAACATGATCCAGTCAACTTACTGCTTACTTAGCTGCAGAAACTCAACATATATATATACAGATCAACACTAAAAATACATAGTCATACGGAACTAATATGAAAGATTATAGTCACCTTGACAAGTTCAGATCGATACTTGAGTTAATCGCAAATCTTGAAGACGTGTCATCCACTGTACGCGAGATCACTCAACAATATACGAGGTCTGTTCAAAAAATACGCGGACTGACGTCATAAAACAAAACGTACTTTATTTAGAAGTTACAGGTCTGGGACCTCTTCAAAGTACTCTCCTCCCCAACGCACACACTTATCCCAACAGTGTTTCCACTTGTTAAAACAGTCCTGGTACGCTTCTTTTGTAATGTCCTCCAGCTCCTTCGTCGCATTTGCCTTAATCTAGGGAATCGTCTCAAATCTTCTTCCTTTCAAGGGTCTTTTGAGTTTGGGGAACAAGAAAAAAATCGCAAGGAGCAAGGTCAGGTGAGTAGGGGGGTGGGGAAGAACAGTGATCGAGTGTTTGGCCAAAAACTCACGAGTTCTGAGGGCTGAATTTCGCAGCAACGCGGTGCATCTTCAATTTTTCGGTCAAAATCTCGTAACAAGATCCAACTGATATCCCACACTCTTCAGCAAGCTCCCTGACAGTCAGACGTCGATTTGCCCACACCAGGGTGTTGATTTTGTCGACGTGTGGGTCGTCAGTTGACGTGGAAGGACGTCCAGGGCGCTCATCATCTTCAATGGACTGTCGACCATCCTTAAAACGTTCATGCCACTTGAAACATGCCGTACGCTTCATAGCAACATCACCGTAAGCCGTGTTAAGCATAGCAAAAGTTTCAGTCGCAGGTTTTCCAAGTTTAACACAAAATTTCACAGCAAGTCGTTGCTCCTTCAGGTCATTCATTCTGAAATCCGCCAAACGAAAAAATCGCACTTCACTTAAAATCGCGTAGCTAATACACAAATGAAGATATCTGCAATCGGGAAATGGCGTCGTAATCAGCTGATCTGTGCAAACCTAGCGACACCAAGCGGATTCCCCTGGAATCAACTGGAGCCGCGCAATTCAAACAGTCCGCGTATTTTTTGAACAGCCCTCGTAGGTAACTTAACAGTGTAACATCTCAGAACGATCAAAAGTGTTGTGGAAATACAACAAGCACTCACTTAGTAGAATTTGATAAAGAACCGAAGGCCATCTTTCCAAACTTTTCCAATAATTTCAATACATTGAATATGGCCACATAAATACGTATACCTCATCTGATGTGATACGATTATCGCTAATGTATTTTGGAAAAATTACTTGCGAAAATTATACTCTCTCAGCATCGTTTTGCTTTAACAACACTCGAATCTTGACGCCTCATCACGAAGTTTCTATAAAAATAAGGTGTGCTTCACGCGGTTTGGAAGCGATGACTAAATATGGGTCTGGAGATAGAACGGCATACAGTTTAACGTGATTTTAGTGGGATTGATGTGGTTTAAAATATCAGCATTGGGCGTGGAACTTGTTTGCGAATTGTTTTGCACGTTTCAACGCCTATATATACAAATGAGCCTAAAACATACTTATTCATGTTTCAAACGCAAAGGTAGAGATTTCTAGTCAGTCAGTCAATGCGAGATTTTAAAAGAATAACAATCCATGCCACAAAGATATACGTCCACAGTTTGGTTTTAAGGGAGCAATAAGCCTTTTGGAATGATTCACAAATACTACAGACCTTAATTCTACAGAATGTTTTGAACATATAGTAGCCTTTTCTTCTTCATCAACTGGCCAAACTCTTGAAACCACAAGAAAAATTGCACTAAAAAAACATGAGAACTCATGTGGATTAGTACAATGTGGATTAATGCTGCATGGTAGCGATACACACTACGGTTTTCGTATAACTATCTACATAATGGTAACCAGGAGAAATACGTTCTGCAGGAGCAGAATCGTTTCACGTCACTTTCTTGGTAAATGATCATATAGTTTCCCGGATCTGAGCAATAGTCGATGTTTGGTTGTGGGGTTTTTTGAGGTCATGCGTGTACCATATTAAGCCTTGCATAATTCCAGACCCGAGGGATGTAACTGTCAGGGAAGTGTCCAGCATAGCATACCAGAGGTTTGTTGCTGTTATAACGTCTACTGCAACACGGTTGCAATGCATTCTGAACACTCAATGGAGGAGCAAATTGCAAACAGATGTTGAAATTGACCAGAACAGAAGTCATAGTGGTGTCCCTGGTGGTAACATATGGCAACTGTGACATTTTCTTTGACACGATATCCTCGTGCAATTTCACTTTGTTATACCTTTCCGTTTTATATATATTGACACGCTGCACTTACGAAAGTTTATTTACAATAATCTCGAATAAAATAACCAACACTTTCATCAGTAAGCTGTATAGAAAGTTAGTTATTTGTATGGCTTATCTGAGTAAGAAATAAAAACAAAGAAATACGTAGTTAAAAGACACACCATAATTCTTTACTTACTTATTCAGTATATGTATATGAATTTTTTTATTCAGTTCACAATTTCACGCTACTTCACTCCTCCCTGGGAAAACTTTTGCAGGCACCCATGATAACCTCTATAGTTTGGCACCATGGGCAAAAGCGAAAATTAGATAAAATGAAATACTTACATTTCCTTCTACAACACACATGAATTGGAGACGAATGACGCCCAAAATCAAAGTCCATAGTAGTTAGATTTAAAAGGAACTTACTTGTATCCTAAGGCTAGCGTCACATGTAAACAAGCTAAGAAAATCTTGACGCAAGCTAACGAGAAATACCAATAAAATGTGAACTGATGACAGACAATCTCTGTGGAAGCAGAAATCACAAATCAGTAGAAATCCACCATTTGTTATATCTCTTCAGTAGTCGCGCAGGTGAATAATATTAATTTAAAAAAAATAGACGTAAACGTGGTCACATTACCTATACCATCCTGCCCACAAACTACCATTCACTTTCAGCAGTAAGCTGTATAGAAAGATAGTTGTTTGTATGGCTTATCTGAGTAAGAAATAAAAGCAATGAAATACATAGTTAAAATACACACCACTACGTTTCAGAGTAGCTTATCCTAGCCCCCCCACTAGTACAGCGGTATGTCTCCAGATTTACAACGCTAAAATCAGGGGTTCGATTCCCCTTGGTGGGCTGAGCAGATAGCCATATGTGGCTTTGCTATAAGAAAAAAAAATGTTTATCCTCTGTATTAATAATTCTAGAGCATGAAATAAAAACATAGATATGAAGAGAACAAAATTAATAATGAAATAATTTGTATAGATAAAAAATAACAAACAGGAGGGATTCTTTAATAGCCGCAAAACTTGAAAAATCTTTTAGACAGGATTAGAGAGAATTAATCTATGAGATCTTCATTTCTCTTTTTATGAGCTATACTTTTAAGCACCAGTAATACCAGGGGTGGATCGCGCGTATACTTGATTCGATTTTTTTTATTCATCAGGATCTTTACCAGCCTACCCTCAAACTGAAATTCTTTTAGGCAGGGTTAAAATAAATTAATCTATGAGATCTTGAGCGTGGTCAAATACATCAGTCGAAAGGGTTTGACCTCCTGAGTCTAAAACTGTAATTAGATCTCAAATCGGTCAAGAAATAACGCAGCTATGATCTAAAAGTTGGCACTTGAAAGTAACAACTCGGAGCCATATGATCCGCTAAACCTCGGCTGTAGAAAATAAAATTGGAGTGTTTGTTTTTGAATTTCGCGCAAAAGTACACGAGGGCTATCTGCGCTAACTGTCCCTAATTTAGCAGTATAAGACTAGAGGGAAGGTAGCTAGTCATCACCACCCACCGCCAACTCTTGGGCTACTATTTTAACAACGAATATTGGAATTGACCGTAACATAATAATGCCTCCACGGCTGAAAGAGCAAGCATATTTGATGTGACGGGGATTCGAACTCGCAACCCTCCTATTACGAGTCGAGCGTCTTAACCACCTGGCCATGCCAGACCAAAATTGGAATGAAATATTTGTAAAATAACTTTTATAGTTTTTAAAAAGACCACAAAAAATTACTCGATTTTTAACTTGTGAGATTCGTTAAACATTTCCCAGTCGCTAATGTTTCGGACTGTGGAACTAAAAGTCCAATGTTCACGCCCTGTTAACGCACCGGCCGTGGATGTGTTATAAAAATAACAATCAAATTCCACTATTCGTTGAGACAAGACTAACTGAAAAGCTGGTGTTTTAACATTATGAATGTCTATCACAAATAATGTCGAGAGTAACTTTGCGCAATATCCAACAAACAAACGTCTATCGCTTAACCCTGCAATTAAAGACTTATTTTTATGTTCCATTACTAGTGGGATATACAAACAGCAGCAGTTTTATCTTGTCTTTTACAACTGTGGCATTTTCATTGGCATAATACTCTTAACAATCTCATTCAATTTCACTTTGCTATACCTTTTCGTTATATATATATATATATATATATTGACACGCTGTACGTACGAAAGTTTATTTACAATCATCTCGAATAAAATAACCTGCATGGATTCGAGTAGTGGTTAGTGGGATTTATTACAATAATTATACTACTTTTCTATAATTTTTGAGACTCATTATTAGGGAGTCTGTAACTAAAAAAGTCACAAGCAATATGGTGCACAAGTAATTATCAAAATGTATTCAAAAAGTCTATGATGTCCCTGAACCTACAAAGTCTAAAAGCAAGACAGGAAATATTGACCATTAGTTAATGGATGGATTGAAAGTTATTCCAATAAAGTTAAGGTTAACTAAAGAACTGAGAAACTGTATCGTCGAAAAAAATATAAAAAACATGAATTTTGGATATATGAAATTTGCTTCTCAATTAAGAGAAACACTGAGTTCGAAGTGTTTATTTGTTTGTTTGTTTTTATTTAAGCACAAAGTTACACAGTATCGAAACCCAGTTTTCAGTTTTATACGTCTTCAGATATGCTGCTGTGCTACAGGGGTCAAGATTTCGAAGGGCGTCGTGCTCTGACTTAAGTAGTGGGTGAGGACTAGAGGGTTTTAATCAGGCAACGCTGGAAAAATAGGTTCTTCTTAAAATAAACGTGTTCCTATTCTGTTTAGTTCAATACAGAATTCTTACCAAATTGTAAGTTTCAATGTCAAACTCGTATATGTTTGCTGCATATTCTATAATCTATACACTCAGATTCGCAAAAATCCGTGAAAAAAAGACTGTCAAGTTGACCAAATAAAAATCTGTTCATTTTATTTCACATACACATAACAATAGAGGATTACTTTCTAAACAATCCCGCCATGACCAAATAGTTAAGACTCTCGACTAATAATCTGAGGGTCGCGGGTTCTAATTTCCGTCACACCAAACATGCTCGCCCTTTCAGCCGTGGGGCATTATAATGTTACGATCAATTCCTCTATTCGTTGGTAAAAGAGTAGCCCTAGAATTGGCGGTGTGTGATGATGACTAGCTGCTTCACACTAGTCTTACACTGCAAAATTAGGGACCTAGTGCAATTAGCGCTCGTATAGCTTTGCGCGAAGTTCAAAAACAAATTTATCAGTGTAAGAAATGTACATTTCTTGGTCAAAATATATTCTGTATAATTTTAAGGTAATATTTTGGGGATAGGGGATCATCATACTTAAGAACTCTTCCTTCCCTGGCTAAACATATTCTATATAGTTTTAACGGATTTTTCTTTTTTTTGGAGGGGGGTGTTATCATACTTAAATATATGTCTTGGCAAAACTTATTGTACTGTTAAAATAGTAATTTTCGGGTTGCTTATTAAACGTTGTTAGTACAAAAGGAGGTTACATTGTTGGATGATTAACGAAAACAATAGAATTTAACTAAACCAAATTTATCTGTACCTCCAAGACGCACCTTTTCTTCACTTATTTCGTCGGTCTCAAAGAAATTCTTAAACACCGCATTTTCAGCAAAAATTACACAGATAAATCTAATGCTATGATGAACAAAAGTACGGATATACTCTGCAAGAGGCTTAAAACACAACTCTTAAGTCTTTTCATTGTATCGTAGATCAGGAAGAGAATAGTTAGTGATTCAAAACAATCAAACAATCCCAGCAGCACAGCTTAGCAAAGTTATGCAAAATAGAAAGTTTGTGAAATAAATTTTAATCTGTTTTCTAGAACAGAAACAGTTGAAAGGACTAACTGGAGAATTATCTAAAATTCACTTTGTTGGTTTGGTACGCGCCAAATTTAAAAAGTTTAGATACTAATACAAGCGTGGTAAGACTCCTGATAAAAACATGATTTTCGTCAGTACGCGTCTATACAGCTTTTGTGTTCTACACCGAAGTAAGATAGTAAGGGAGAAATAATGGTATAATTATTTCGGATATTCGTGGACAGCTACACAATAGCTGTCTGCGCTAGCTAACCCTGCCTAATCTTCAACTGACAGACTTCAGAGAGAGCAGCTAGTCAACAGCACCTATTGCCAAATGTTGAATTACCGAAACAAATAGTAGGATTTGTTCGTTACCCTTATAACGCACCCACGGCTCCAAAATGCGGAGTGCAATTTAATAGCAACTAGACACGATCCAAGAACACTCAGGTTCGCAGACCATCACGGCGTTTCTAAGAAACAGTTTTAGAAATGACAACTTTTAGACTTACCAATGTAGAGCTTAGCTGGGTCTTTCTTGTTTAACCATCCTAATAACACTTCTATTGGATAACTAATGTGATTCATGTCTTTAAAGCGCTACAGATACACAAACAACAACTGGTCACAAACAGTTATCAATCTGCACGTCAGTTCTGAAATAAATCTTGTCATTTAACTATGTGGTATCGATGAAAGGTTGCATAATAAAATTTACTCTTCAGTTTATTAATTAAAGCCCAGGCAAATTTCTCAGCCTTATTCAACGCTGGGAACTGCACATATTCACAAACACGATGTTTTCTCTATCTTTAGTATGGGTATAATCATTCGTTCTATTCCTCGGTCGTTATGACAACGCGATTTTTGTTTGTTTGTTTTTGAAATTGATTCATGGACTAATTTATTTATCACTCGCTTTATATTATCACAGCTTTCATTCTACACTTCATGATATATATATATATATTTCTCTCTATCTATCTTCCTTTATAGCAAACCAAAAGAATGCAGTATTCGTGGGTTAATTAAATGTTGCACGTAACACGTAAAAGTTCGCGACATTTCTACGAGTCTCTCGGCGCACTATATAATACCTGCGTCAAGTACAGCTTTCATTTGGGGAATCTCGGTATGACTGTAATTGGACGTCTTGTTGCTTCTATATAAGACAGCTATTTTTATCAGTTTCGTCACATTGAAGCTAAGCGTGTTGCAGAGATTAGTTCATTGAATTTTTATCCATAATCGGTAAACTCGTGAAGAAATCACGTGATAAGTTCGTATAAGTTCCTTTGCAGAATGTTAGGAGCAAAAACTGGTAAAACTACAACTATAAAAGGTATCAGCAGTGATATCATGCGCCTACTGAACAGTCTGAAAAGAAAGCCTAATTTAAAACAACACCCATTCTATCTTACTCAGACTCTAAATATGCTATTTTTTATTTTTCAAAATTCAAGTTAACTACAGGGTTTCGGTGTAGTTGCTGAATCACGTGATGAAACTTCGTGTAGAGTATTCAGGCGCTATAACAACACGCCTCTTTTTCCTTTTTACGCAGAAAGCAATATTGTTTCATTATATTGACAAGCACTTTACTACATCGGGGAGCTGAATAACGTAGTGTGTGCCTTGCACATATTAAATTAAAAGGTATAATTACTTATACGCTGCCCTAATTCTATTATATAGTCAAGTGAACGGATACATGTGGGCCGTCGCTGAATTTACACACAGAGAAAATTAGAATGAAAGATTCAGTTTTGTTCTTGTTGTTTCGAACTATTCATATGCGTGAGAAAAAACACAATATTAAATTAAAGGTGGCTGAAGCTGAATGCCCACGGCACCTATCAGCACAAAGACTCCACGCTCTATTTGTATGTTCTAAAAACCGTTCGTTGAAACAAACAAAAATGTTACATTAAGGGGCCATTCATTTACACTGTTAATAAAATATACCCTCCCCAGGGAGAAAGAAAAACACGCACAGAGTAACCTTTTATTTCTATGTTTATATATTGTCACAATAAAACACTGCACTTATTTCAATTCTGAATTTAAACGCATGAACTTAACACACTTTAGTCTTGGAAAATAGAGTAAGAGTAGGAAGTCCTGACGAACTGACAACAGTAAAAACATTTAATAGTAGTTGCTCTTCTTGACCAAAGCATATAATGAATTTTAAACTCATTACGGTCTTGGATTAAACAATGGATAAATACAACCTATTTATAAAATATCTATTAGTTTTTACACAGCATTGTGGAGTTTATAAACCAGTAAATATATTTTCTTATGAGTATAAACATCATATACCAAAAGTTTACTACAGTGACCTAAAATCAAAGCAACCGCTGATTTGAATACCTATGGCTATGCTATTATTTCGTTACTAAATATAATTAACATATTTATAAGCATATAGAAGAAACTAATACATAATAATGTTTTCTGATAAACATTTTCTTAATTAAGAAAGTTAAAAATACTTTATGATATAGTCTAATATAATATAACAATTGATTTGCACTTTGAGCTTAGCATTTGCATTTGTGACTAAACGAATTCCCCTAAATTGGCTGACCCTCGGGAGAAATTATTGGATTTATGACTGAAATTATCGTTAATGGCGCAACATGCGCAAGAAAAGTATAATGAATTAGTTACACTGACGGCCAATCGAATATTTAGATGTATATGTGTAACACATTGACTAAGACATGCAAAATTTTACTTCATGAGGTCACTTAACTTTTGTTACACTTTGCACAGTTTGCAGCAAAAAAAAACAAACTATTATGAAGTATGTGTCGAACATTAAAAGTTAAAGAGTCTTGAAAACGAGGTATATGTGACAAAAACTACATTAGACTGTAGACCTTATGTATTCATTTTTCTCACATTTCTCTTTAATTTGTTTTGTGTGGATTTCAAATAAGTAGTGTATACAAGTAACGTTTCAAACCTATCGCTGATACTGGGAGTAGTTGTTACACAACGAAGGATTTACTCTCGATACCAGAGCTAGTCACTATCCAGCAGAAGGTTTACTCTCACAACCAGGAGGCGTCAACGAAGGCGGGCTATAGCAGGCAATATAATTATATCTGGTACTATATTTATATATGGATTACACGAATTAGAATTGCAATGTTGAACGCTTAAAACTGATCTGTGTAAATGAAAGAGTGAAAGCATACTAGCGTGTTTTGTATCATAAATAATGGGCTTAAAGATTATTGTTAATCTTTCATTCAACAGTGGTTAGCGTGCCGGTCTTAAAATAATCAACACATTTATTTATAGGTATGTTATAAGAGTGACAGTTAATCCCAGTGTTAGCTTAAGAACAGCCATGTATCGGGCGACTGCTGTTGACTGTTTACTCTCCTTTGCTGGGCAGTTGAAACTGGTTTTTTTTTAACCTAGCAGATGTTGCGGTTCAGATTTAAATTACAAAACAACCTTCAACAGCACTTAAAATAATAATGATAAGGAAACATTTTATTGAAGTTAGAAGAAGGAAATAAAAACAAAGAAATATGTAAAGGATTTTTTCTAAAAACGTAGCTACTTGATTGAGCATTTCGTTTCTGCTATAGGTATGCGTATATACATATATATATATATGTACAATCAATAATTTCAGATACATCACAGAATCAGTCTATGATTGAAAGCGAATTTGTATATGACTGGAATGTTGTCTACAAGACGTATAATGGTGGCTTTCTTGAACAGGTTGCATTTATCTCTATAACACTCTTGTCCACAAGTCACTCAGAAAAACTTAGAACAAGGTGAATTATCACATACATGCAAAAAATGTGAAAAAGACAATGTGGTAGGAACATGGATAAGAAGAAAACGGGGGTAGAATAACGTTCTATGCACGTGCTTGTGTCTTATTGTAATTGATAACAAAACAAATTCTGAGCCCGAAAAATCACAAGGTTTATTACCAAACATAGGGATAAATTTCCATATCTAGCCACTAAACCCCTGATTTGTGACTACACAGATTAAAAGTCCTGGGTCTCTCGTTGCAATTCAGTTGAGGTGTCGTGATTTGCAAGTGCACGGGGCGCTTAAAATCTACCTCTTCTGGGAGTGTTATATTACAGGAATTTCCGATAGGAAGTTCACTATTTTACTATTATAAAACCATGTAAGGCACACAGTTTGATATTGCCAAATGAAAGTTTATCTATTTCAGCATTCTATAACAATCACAGTTTTTTTTCTTCCAAAGGGAATCTTACCTATTTTGTTATTATAAAACTATGCAAGCTACACAGCTTCAGTGTTTCCAAAGGAAAGTTCATCTACTTTATTTACTATTCTAAAACCATTCATTGTTCTTATTTTTCCAATGGGAAGCTCACCTATTTTACTATTATAAAGCTATGCCAGATACACAGCAGTTTTAATGTTTCTGATGGGAAGTTCGCCTATTTTATTATTATAAAATTATGCACAGTTTAACGTTTCAAAGAAACGAATATCTGTAATACTGACCCATATCAGTAAAATAAAGATAGACGTGATTCCAACAGAATAAAAAACAGTTGCCTTATAACCAGGTATCAGATGCACATCGAATGGACAAAAGAAAGTTAAAACTGTTTGTCAACGGATATAAATAACACAATATCATAATGGTTTGTTGCAGCTACAGAAATAACCTTTCCTGGAACTGTGATAGCAATGGCCTAATGGTTAGCGTGGCAAACTATGAATCTAAGGGTCCTTTTTTTGGCGCCCCAGTCCCACAGGAATGCGCTCTATATTTGAGGATGTATGTGAGTTATAAGAATGAGGGTCAATTCCACTGTTCTATTAGAACAACTTAAAAGCAGGCGGTAGATAGATGCTCTTAACTAGCTGCCTTACCTTTAGTCTTTTTGTCGAAAGTTAGAGGCAGTTAGTGTTTACATAGACTCGCGCGAATATTAAAAACAAAACAAACAAAAGAAGTGTTTCTGAGAACATTTTGCCAAACAAAAGGCAAAGCCATACGAGCGTTATCTGGAAGAAGCGGATCGCTCCAAAACTCTATTTAAACGCTTACAAACGTCCAGACAAATTATTATCGTCCTGTCTGTGATACATTTCAAAAGATATGGAGTTTATCCAAGATATTTATGGTTTCACAGATTACAGTTATAATGGCTAGTTAAACACCCATACAATCTAGAGAATATCAAAGCTAACTTTGCATGTTGTCAGCCTGACTTTCTGACACTACAACAGCGCAAGAACATAACACATCATTCTGCGGATTGGGTGCCCATATGAAATGGCTCTACCAAGATAAACCATCTAGAATTCTAGATTAATGCCCAGGCCAGTCATCTAGCTAATGTCTGCGCAGGATGTGTTTGTTTGTTTTTAAATTTTGTGCAAAGCTACACGAAGGTTAGCTGCGCTAGCCGTCTCTAATTAAGCAGTGTAAGACTAGAGGGAAGGCAGATAGTCATCACCACCCACCGCCAACTCTTGGGCTATTCTTTTACTAACAAATAGTGGAATTAACCCTCACATTATAACGCGACTCCCACGGCTGAAAGGGCGAGCATGTTTGGTGCGACGGGGATTTGGACCCCTAATCTTCAGATTGAGAGTCGAGCGACTTAACCACCTGGCCATGCCGGGCCACCTGTAGGATGTGAGTATTTTGTACTACAGATGGAAACTGATACCTTACTATTTAATTTCATAATAATTACGACTTTAACTTTTACACAGGTTGATAAGATTATTTTCATATGGGTATACACACTTAGTTCAAATGTCAAGACTCAGACGCAGGATATAAACAAGGCGGAAACTTCAGATAAACATCCTGATTTTTAAACTTTATTTTTATGATGTTAAACACGTGATGACAGCACAAGCAAGGATAACCTATAAAACTACAAATACATTATTCTACCACAATGAACCGCTAATTTTTCTCCTTCGATATAGCGTCAAAGATTTTTTGTTCGTTTGAATTTCGTGCAGAGCTACCAAGGGCTATCTGTTTCTGAAAAATAAAAGAATCATTTTACTTTATATGTTTGTGTTTCATGTGTTTTTCTTACAACAAGGCCACATGGGGCTATCTCCTGTGCCCACCGAGAGGAATCGAACCTCTGATTTTAGTGTTGTAAATCCAGCGGGGGACTTCATTATATGAAAGATAACATGCTTAAACAAAGCAACGAATTATCATATCTTCATTTTTTTCTCTTTCTTTCGCACAGCAGATAGCCCAGTGTGACTTGGCTATAATAAAACTCACAACCTCTCGGTTTTTCTGAATTTTATAAAAATACAGGTTATTTTCAGAAGTTCCTTTTGGTGACACAAACTTAAATGCTCTTATTAACTTGTAGTTATTAAAAATATTGTTTTATTTATTTATAGTTATATAAATATCACTTTTAAAATTAAGATGGAGTTTATTATCGAGAGATTCTATACTGTATCTATTAAAGGTAGAGTAAAGCCTATAGTTTTGCATTAGCTGAAACAAGTGATATAGATTAGAGGCCAACTACTAGAAGAACAATGTGCCCCTATTTAGCGAAGTTTTCTATGCGTGTTTACGATCAACATCAAAGAAAGAATAATATATTTCTTTAATAGTTTTATATATATATATAATATATTCAGAATAGCTAATATACTTTCGACTATACATAACTACTTGCAAAGCATTCAAAAGATGAATATAAGTTTACATAAACTATCGATACGGTACCTACGTACGCTACATTTACTCGATGTATGTTGAACGAGCCAATCGATGTTGAGCCGTTAACTCCTGTCCATGGGACAGAAGTTTCCACACTGAAACGTTTAATCCTATAAATTCCTCTAATAACAATATTGTAAACAGTTAATTTAAAACGTACTAAGAAACTAAAGAAATATTGAAACTTTTTTCTTTAAATTTTGTACACTTACCTGTTCCCAGACTGTCTAATAGAAAAGTTGTTAACAGGTTTGGACATATACTTTCTAAACAAACACAAAACTCGCGGAATGTCCCTATCCCCTTTTTAGAGATAATATTTACTAATAACAAAGACTTTTTAAAAGGGTCTTTTTCGTCCCATAAATTCCTTTCTTCGTGCTCTGAAAGCAGTCCTCGGTGGTATAACACTGGAATTAGTTTTACTAAGTTTAAGTCTCCAATTTTATCTTTGTGTCTATCGAGCAACTTTACAAACCCGTTTGAGTTCGCCATTTTGAACTTCAAGTCAAATTAAATTATTTTGTAACCTGCTGCCATCTTGTGTTAAGTATTTAACATAAATTATAAAATTCATCTTTCTTTTCCTCGCAATATCAGAGGCTCACATTTGATACTTTTGTAATTTTTGGAAATACTATTTTTTTGGAAATTTGGTAATACTATTTCATGTCAATTTGTTGTTAAGCGTACATTTTAATGAATAAATGTATTGAAGACGACAGTATTGTGACTGTATTTAAATTTGTTTTCATAAATATTATGTTAAAAATATGCATTCCATACTAGACTTACCAAAAACAAGTTGCTTCAAATTTGTCGAATGGATAATAAATATAAATTCAAAAAGATTACCTGAATATTGTTTGAGAATAATAAAATCTGTACATAGCAATTTTTGTTCACAAAATGTGCAGGTACTCATATGTGGCAAATATTTATTTAAGAGATATCTCCTATTTGTTTTTCATCAAAATAGATCGGTTGTTGTCAAGCGCAAGGTTACAAACTGAACTATCTATTCTCTCCTCGCCACAGGTTTCGAAAACTATTTTAGGAATCATAAGTTTGCAGACTGAGCAACTTATAAAAGAAAAGCATGATTTTATTATGCAGGTGGGGGTGGGAATAATGTTTTGGGAATACGTAGTAATTATATTTTTCATAAGACAGAGCCAACGCTAATAAAGAAAGAATAGCTTTAAGTAAAATAGTTAAGCCTCAGTATATTGAATATGAACTTTAGCTGAGTTGAAATATTAAATGAGAAAACAAAACACTAATAATTTGATTCCGTTATCACAAAAGCTTGATCGAATACATTTCATTGAATGCTGGTTTGTTGTTTCACTTGATATGTAATAAAAATAGAAACAATTAGTATAATTTCTGTGACAGCGTCGTGTGCAAGTGTTTTATATGTATACAATAAATGAAAACTTCAGATATTATCAACAAACACGCGGTTAATATGAATAATAAAGAACAAAGAAAGCTTAGATCAAAAAACAATACTTTTAACTCCATATAGATATCACAATTAGTAGTGTATAATTAGTGTGAATTTACACACTATTTATTATTATTCAGGTTTTGATGTAAAAAGAAACTATCAGATTAGTAAAGATTATTAAGAAGTTTGGTTGCTCCTGAAGTCCGGGCGGTAACTTAACATTAATCCATGTAAATATGAGAACAAAGTTTCAGAACTAAACGGATATTGCTAAAAGTTTAAGTGGTTTGATTTGGTAATTTTAAAACAGTTTCATTTGATTATTTAATCAGGAATCGGTATGTATGCCTATTATGCCTATACAAATAGCTTTTTTCTATTGTTGAATCGATTTAGTTCTTTGAAACACTTTTGATTTCTTGTTATTTTTAAGATTACTATTACGTTTTCTGACTCACAAATAACTATGTTCCAAAATATTCATGAAATAAATATTTAATTAGATCTAGGTTTTACACCCAGTTAAACAATCATCAGACTTTGTAGTTTTACTTGAGTGGTACTACTGTGTTGATTAGTCACAGCTTACGAAACAAAATCAATCAATTTTGTGTATATCTGTTACATACCAGAGAGGACGCTAGTACTCTCACGTAAGAATGACACGGATGACTGTATTAAACCAATACAAAAGTTGTCTGGGTTTTCTTCTCTACAGGTAATCAGAAGCTAGATATGAAGAACTGCTTGGCATAGTCGCCCTATCTACAGTGTATATGCTGCTTTTCAGTTATACAGGGCGTCTCAAAGTTAATTTGTTTGTTTGTTTTTTAATTTCGCGCACAGCTACTCGAGGGCTATCTGCGCTAGCCGTCCCTAATTTAGCAGTATAAGACTAAAGGGAAGGCAGATAGTCATCACAACCCACCGCCAACTCTTGGGCTACTCTTCTACCAACGAATAGTGAGATTGACCGTACATTATAACACCTCCAAACTCAAATTCGAAAAATGGCGAATAATCTAAATTTCTTATTTTCGTTCATCATAATCTTTCTTCAACAGGCCTAGCTCCTATCTACCTAGTTTTAGCAGTAGCTGTACTTTGGTCATTATTTTATAGAGCAAAAAATTATTTACGATTTTTGACTATCTATTTTATTATTACTCTATGAACAGTTTATAAAGATTTAGAATACACTCTGTGACTTAGTAACAAGTATAAAGAAAAAATGTATTGCAGAGACACCTGGTATGGGTATTAAATACTTTAATTAAAATAAACTACAAGAAAAGCATTTCGACTTTCTTAGGCCATCTTTACTTCAAGTGTGTTTATCTTCATCATGAAGTATAATGAAAATAAAAATATTGCTAAATAAAATAGTTATGTAGGGTGTGCTACTGAATTTGAAGAAAGGAGCCAAACGTGCTTTCTTATAGAAAAGCCATCTCAGGTTAGCTGCTGAATACACCAAGGGGAATCGAATCCTGAACTTAGCGTTGTAAATCCGTAGACTTACCGCTGTACCAGTGAGGGAACATGTTACGTTTAGACGTGGACTTGATCCAGCTAATGATCATATAGCAGACTAAGCAGACTATAGCAGACGTTACATGGTGATTAAAATTCCTACCTTAATGATTTCTGACGTAAAAATACCGGTTCACATGGAACATAACTCATGTAAATATTGTAATAACTATTAATTTGGTGTCAATATAGATATTTCCTTTGTTCTTTCTTCAGAAAACCACTGTTAATTTTATTATTAAACTTTTCTTCTTTTATTTCTTCACGGTTATCGATAATATTTGATAAAAAAATTGATAAATCTATACGTGAAGCTAAAAAGTAATGTGTGAATTAGTAAAGTGGATTCTATATAACAAAGAAAAATAAAATATATAATTTTATAAATCAATACATGTTAAAAACTAAAAACTTATAATCATTAGGACATAGTGAATCACCTTTGGGTTATTCTAATCTACCTTCTGTTCTGGATATTGGTCTATTATATATTTTTTCTGTTACCTTCTATTTTGTGTCTTTTTAATATGTTGTGATTCGCTGGTGGTTCTGATTTATCTCAAAATATTTTTAACTGTTTCTCACTGTATTCTGTAACAGTAGATGGATCGTTTTTCTACGAGTGAGTACAGTACAGCATAATTGCAACGTTCACCGCATGCCATGTTTAGGATAGATACATCTTGGTTGTTCTCGTACAATTGAAGCAGAAAAATAAATGTGCAGGAATTTACGGTAATTACTCGGAAATAGGCAGCTTGTTCAAACTCATATGGTTTAGTGTAATTAAGTAAGCGAGGAGAGGCCTGCACGTCATCGATGTCATGCAACCTGTTCTAAACGTATCAACAGCATATGTTTCATGCCTGCTTTGCATGATTTATCTCGGAAATTGAACACCTGTGCAACCCGCAAAAAAGAACTCAACAAACATATACATCACCTAGTTTCAGCAGGCTTTAAGGAATTATACTTTACAGAGCCGTCGAACGAACGAGCTGAATGTTACTGGAGGAGATAATGTAGGAGTCGTATGCGAGTTTGTGGTCGAGTGGAGTGTTGAACCTCCTTCAGTCTTGTACATCTTGAACTTACCTCGTCAGGATCGTAATAAGAGTCTGCAAACAGATGTATGCTGGCTTTGTTGTTAGAAGAGAAGAACTAGTACCTAACCATGTAAATAGAATTGCTCAGTGGTTAGTTTATTTAAGGGAAACCAAAGCTGTGTAAATGTCAGAAGAACAATAACACAAAATGCAAAGTAAAAAAACAAACAAAAACATTAATAGTATCAGGTCAAGTAAAAAAATCGATTGATTTATTTAGCTTGTTCCAATAACAGCTTGGGAAATAGGTTGTGGCTCCGTTTGTAATTTTCGACTGCAGACGGAATCTCCAATTTCCTAGCTCTTCACTTTTGATTCTGGTAAGATGATGAATTATCCTTTGTAAAATTTGTTATACTCTTTACAGCGTTAAGATATTGTTTAGTAGATTTATGTAAACAAGGATAGTGCGTTAAGATACTGTTTAATGGGCTTTAGTAAAACGACGAGAGCTGACGTATTTTCCTGGTCATTTAGCTAAAATATTGCTTAATTTAAAGTCTTGTTAAGATATTGTTTATGTATTATTTGGAGGTTTCAAGCAAATTAAAACAAAGGATCTCAATTTAATGTAATTACGTTTGTAATTCATACAATTTAAATTTATGGTAAAATTGTGGATAGAATAAATGCCATTTATTTCATGAAACACAACACAGGAGAGAAGTATTAAGTATATTTATGTTTTGTGCATGATGGACATGGTGAACCTTGAAACAAACTGTTGTTTGTTATGTGTTTTGCAAGTAGTTAATATTAATCTTTGGTTTGAGAAGCTGCCTATACACATATTTTACAAAATTAGATTTTTAATATTAATAATACTTAAAATATCTTTAAGTATTGTTAGTGTTCATAGTAAGTTTTGTACTCATAAAGGTTATTTTGCATCGTTACGTTAGTATTTATATTTGGAACTAGCCTGAATCTCCTAAGATGTTGTTAATTTTATAACAGAAAAATGTATTTCACTAATTACTTTTTGTGATTGTCTTATTTTGTAGAGACGTCCCCTGAGGTTAAGGTTACGAACTTAAAACGCTAAAATCTAGAGTTCGAATCTCTGAAGCGGACACGACAGATAGTTTAATGTGGCTTTGCTCTAGAAAAAACAGATAAACAATATTGTATTGACATATTACATTATTTTACCTCTTGTCGGTTTGTTACATATAATTTGCTTCATTAAATTATAGGCTAGTATTTGGCTTTGATCTATATAATTAACTTATTTTGATCCGAAGTTACTGAAACCTGGGTATTTAAATCTTTGTAACAAATCACTCATTTAACAACCTCATTTGACCTTCATATTTTCGTTTAGTATATTTAGTTCACTTTCATGATATTGTGGTAGAATTCCAAGTAAATAGAAGCTAACAGTCGCCATGTACAGTAGTATAAAAAACATTTTTTTGTCTATGAATTGTTTCAAGAATTACAAATGATAAACAAAGTACAAATCTTTTAATTTGTTGATAAGATAAAATGCTTGTCGCTTTATTATTCAAAGTAGTATTAACTTTTCAATGTTTAAGCAATACAGGATTAAATATGTGTATCTGTATTTATGGAATTTAAAACATGATATAGAGTTTGATTCACAATTCAAGCCTAACATCTAACTGGCTGATACTAGAAAGAGAGAGTAACAATTTTCTCTTGTTTATCTATGTTGTAATATAAAATAGAAAATGTTCAGTTTAAAATAGGTTTGACAACAGTTATACTTTTGAATAACACAGACCTAATGTGTATATATATATATTGGAGTAATAAACGACTGTATAATCGATAGATAGACAAAATCTTTTAAAGGAACTATATCAGTGTTGAAGAAGCAATAAACGCAGATTCATCATAAAATATTTTATAATGCTCATTATACGAGCAGGACAGGGGCGCCCACCTACCCTAGCTTCTCAGAGGACTTCAAATGGTAATTTCTGTGAACAATTTCTAGATGTGCAGGATTAACAACAAATATGCGCAAATTATATAATATCGTAGAGACCCCAGCTAAAGTGGGGAGACCAAACGAGGTCAGCTTTCTTTGTAACTCCCTCGCTCCAAGCCTTTTGTAAAATGATGCTCTTGAGACAGGATTGTTTGTTTTGAAGCCGTAATCAGATTCTATGCATTTATTTTAGTATCACAGCAAACACAACTTCATCTAATTTATCAAATTATTAAACATTATATATGTATGTATACTATGTTCCAAATACATCTCTAATATGTTAAACCTAACTAAAATATATATTACTCCGTATTACGACACCAGTGCTTAAGAAGCAGAAAGTTGTGTTTCGCTCCAGGAGCTCTATTTCAACAGGAAACAGGCTTAATTTTGATGCATTAATTATATGATAGTTTAAAAATTGCTACTTGCATTTACCTTTATTTAGGTCGCTAATATTCGTGTAAAGTAGCTCCAAATGTGGTGAGATTGTCTTTTCTCTTCCTCAAACAGTATTCCAAACATACTACAAATTAAGATAGGGCCTTCAGGATGGCTAGCGAAAGTTCTTGATGACAGAGTGTTTACCTAAGGTTTTGTTCGTTGCATAAGAACATACGAGTTACACAGAATACGATAAATAAAAATACCATTAATATTCCAATTAATCCCATTAATACAATGCTGAAGCTTCCTGAGAATTTCCCATAGAAAAAAAAAGTTCCTCGGTGGCTTAGTGGTGAGCATGAAGGCTTACAACGTTAAAATTCAGGACTCGATCCCTCTGGATAGCCGATTGTTCAGCTCTGCGCTTTAACAACAAACAACAACTATTACATAGAAATCAGGAGGTTTGACTGACTTGTTGATCAGCTTTTTAGATTGAATGTTGTAATAGACAAAAAGCGTGAAATTACTTAATATGATGCAATATTTACCCCATCAATAATGGAAAAGATAAAAACGAGTAATCGATTTAAAGGTTAATTAAAATACTAACGGATACATTGATATACGATAAAAATAAATAGACATTAATAAGTGAACACGTATAGTACTTTTTTGTTTGTTTGTTTTGAATTAAGCACAAAGCTACACAATGGGCTATCTGTGCTCTATCCACCACAGGTATCGAAACCCGGATTTTAGTGTGTAAGTTCGCAGACATATCTCTGTGCCACTGGGAGGCACATACTTGGATTAAAGATTCAGATATTTCGACTTTCATACTGTTGTCACATCGCCCGTGTTTCATGCACCAACTTAAGTGTTCAGAATCTGTTGAATTAAGCATATTTGAGATTTGTTATAATGGTCATTATTGATCGGTTTGTGATAAGGAATTAGCTTTAGATAAGAAGAAATATGATAAACTAGTATGACATTCAAAAATTTCATCATGAGCTGTTGAGTTGTCTTATTATATTGTTATTTTTTGCAAAGGTAATAATAATTTTTTTAATATTTTTATAGTGTCTGTTAATTTGAAGTATAAATAACAAGTACTTTGTTATTTTACGAATTGCTACTCACAGTTAAAAATCCGAGAAAAGCAAATGGCTTTTTAACTTTTTCATATGAAAGTTGTTCTTGAAAACACCTTATTAACTCTCTGCATTAAATGGTTACAGAATGCTTTGGCCTAACTGCATTATCTCTTGGAGTAATAATAATAAAACTAGGTCCGGCACGGCCAGGTTGTTAAGGTGCTCGACTCCTAGTCTGAGGGTCGAGAGTTCGAATCCCTGCCACACTAAACATGTTCGTCCTTTCAGCTGTGGGGCGTGATAATATTACAGTCAATCCCACTGTTTGTTGGCGGTGGGTGGTGATGACTAGCTAGTCCTTCCTTCTACTCCTACACTTCTAAATTATGGATGGCTAACGCAGATAGCTCTCGTGTAGCTTTGTGCACGCGAAATAAAAACAAACAATAATTAAACTACTAAACTGGATTACTCATTTGTTTTTTCAGATAAACCAAGGTATAAAAAGAAAATATTAAAGTTTTCGTTCATTTGACATGCTTACAAAAACGTTCATTCAATATTTCCTGCAGCACGCATTACCGTTCCAAAAATGTAATATATATATATATATATTACAAAGAGCCCTTGAATAGTTTTGCGAGGATATTTTGAAAGGAACGAGCTAAATTGTTTTTCATATGCTTAGCAGTCTATATCTTAAACTAATAGTCTAGAAGGAAATGTGACTAGTCCACAGAGGTCACCGCCAACTTTTGAGATACTCTTGTCTTATCGAATACTTACAACGCACCTATGTCCTCAAAGTGTACTGTTTTTTTGGCGGTAATGGGACACGAACCAGCAGGTTCATTGTCTGATATGCTCGCCCTTAAATAATTGTAATGATAAAAATCAGGAAAGACTGCTATTCAATTATTTTGTAAATTGAGAAGGGACGTCAGAGGTCAAGTTCAGACAAAGGACCTGGCATGGCCAGGTGGTTAGTGCGCTCGCCTGGCAATCTGAGAATTCCGGGTTAGAATCTCCGTCCAATCAAACATGTTAGTTTTTTCAGCCGTGGGGGCGTTGTAGTGTGACGGTTAACCCACTTTTGGTTGGTAAAAGATTAGCCCAAGAGTTGGTGGTGGGTGGTGATGACTAACTGCCTTCCCTCTAGTCCATTGTTAAATTAGGAATAGCTAGCGCCGATAGCTCTGATGTAGCGTTGCCCAAAGTTTATAACAAACAAACAAGCTTTAGCCAAAACTTAATATGGCTGGAACAGCTTTTAAAAATATTTTGGACATCATGATCACTCCAGGTCATAAAGAATTAAAGCAGTAGTTTATAAAACAAACAAACAACATTTGTTCTGTTTTTATTGTGAAAGCTCACATTTCTTTGCTTGACAGTCATGCAAGTAAAAAAGTTAAAGTGTTGAAGTTACGCAACATTGATAAATTAGTTTTATATTTTCACTGAAATAAACAACCATTGGCTTTCTATAAACTTGCAATACTCCTACAGAATAAACTGAAATATGGTATAAATTTATAACAGACACTTCGGGATATTCAATAAACATAAACTGCTCAAAATATTAAAGGAACAAGTACGTTTTCTTATATAATTTATCTCAGTGTTCCAAATGTGATAATATTTTTATTTTTTTAGGCGATTTGCCTCATTTCAGTTCCATCTGTATCCACTTTTAATGTGTGATAAAATTTTAAAAAATGACTGGTATCACCAAAACTGATATCCCATATGAAACAATACTTTAAACAGTTTATGTTCGTTTATTCAATAAATGCTTGTGACATTCAATGTCTAGTGTGACCTCAACGGGCTGTAACACACTCCTGACACCGATTTGGCACACTTCGAATTAGTCTACCGATGTTATCTTGGGGTATGGTAACACACTTGTCTATCAGGGTTTATTGGAATTCCTGTACATTCTGAGGAGGGTGCTGGTGTTCACTAACACGCCTCGACAACATATTCCAACAATGTTCAATCGGATTTAAATCTAGATAAGTCTCTATTCCTTCCTCGTCAATGAAGTCCATGCACAGTCTAGCGACGTGGGTTCGCGCGTTAACCTGCATGAGAATAAACTTATCGCCGACAGAACCGGCAAAAGGCCTCACAATGGGTTCCAGAATTTCGTCTCTATATCATCGTGCGTTCAGAGCACCCATGCCAAGTATGATTAAGTCCGTGCGGCCACCCAAGCATATGCCTGCCCAGACCATTACAAAACCTCCTCCATAAGCGTCGACTTGCACAATGTTACAGGCGGAAAATCTCTCTCCTAGGCGTCTTCACACTCTCATACGTCCGTTATTACGAGACACAGTCAACCTGCTCTCGTCTGTCCACAGCACGGTGGCCTATTGACGAAGTTCCCAGTCCAGGTGCTGAAGCGCAAACTCCAACCTGGCTGCATAGTGTCGCGATGTCAGAATAACGCCTCTGGCGTCTGGCCCCCAAGACGTTTTTCGTGCAGACGATTGCGAACTGTTTGAGTCGACACATGGGTTCCAGTGGAATGCTGAAAGTCATTTTGCAGTGACCGAGCCGTAGCTAACCTGTACTACAGAGCGGTAGTCACAAGGTAGGGGTCCTCTCTGGCTGTTGTACAACGATGACGACCTTAACCTGGTCTCCTTCCATAACAGTTTGTCTCCTGGTAGCGTCGCCAAAGTCGACTGATGACGCTCGATGATACACCGATGCGCTGTGCCACCCTCCTTTGGGTCTGGCCATCCTCACGCATGTGGACCGCCCTGGCCACCTTGTTCTCTGTCAAATGGCGCCTGACTGCTTGGGTACACAAGATGAAGGTGCACATTGAGAAAACGAGCCGCAAAAGATCCATGTTGGTGATTTTTTCGAGAATTAATGAGGAATGCATAGTTTTACGTAACAGCCTTATATAGGGTACCTTGAGTTGTATTCTTCTTGAGTGAGGCGAGTTTCGTTTGAGTTGCTTCAAACTTCACTCGCAAGCTTAAAAAATACATTTGTAGACGAACGGATATGTTTTTCACACATAAATTTCGTTATAACGAAAATATACTGAAATATGTACTTGTTCCTTTGATTTTTTTTAGCACTATATTATTGCAGTATAATAACATTTCTGCCTGGTATGGGTGTGTTTTCTTATAGCAAAGCCACATTGGGCTATCTGCTGAGTCCATCGACGGGAATCGAACCGCTGATGTTAATGGTGTAAATCCGTAAACTTACCGCTATAATGGCGGGGGACGTTGTAAGTGGTTATTTTAACATACTATAAATTTATAATGCTTTCTGTCCAGAATAGTAGAATGTATATTCTGGTTTTCTGTTATTGTGTTGTGTTTCATAAATGTGACATAACTTTTGTTCTTATTTAACAGATTGTGAGATATAAGTCTAATTTTTTTAAAAAGGAAAGAAAAGCTGTTATAACCGTCATGCATTTTCTAGTTTTATTTAAGAGAATGGTTTTTAACTCCAAGAATGAGTCTCAAACATCTACAATGTAAATAGTGAATAAACTAATAAATCAATCTTGCGAAATGTTGATTTTATGAACGTTGCCCAGATATTTAAAATTTAGAATGCTTTACCGTTCTCAGTATGAAAATATAGATTTTTCGTAATATTTATATTTGTCCTGATTCTGATATTCCTTTTATGGTTCCACGTTTTATGCAAGTAGATTTACAGTATATTCATATATGAATCTTTGTAATAACATATATTTGTTTGTTTTTTGAATTTCGCACAAAGCTACTCGAGGGCTATCTGTGCTAGCCGTCCCTAATTTAGCAGTGTAAGACTAGAGGGAAGGCAGCTAGTCATCTTGGGCGACTCTCTTACCAACGAATAGTGGGACTGACCGTAACATTATAACACCCCCACGGCTGACAGGGCGAGCATGTTTGGCGCGACAGGGATGCGAACCCGCGACCCTCAGATTACGAGTCGCACACCTTAACATTCTTGGGCATGCCGGGCCAATGACATATATCTACGAAAGAGTTCCAATTTAAAAGTTCTAAAAAAAACCAAACAAACCATACTTTGAGAGAACCATTAAAATTTAGGATTGATTGGATCCATAACTAACTATATTTATAGAGACTTGCGAGCACCACGAAAAGGAACATTTTAGGATGCTATAAACTGTACTAAAAGTGTTTATCCAAGGTTTACACATTAAAATAAATTAAAATCGACAATAAAGGAACTCGTTAATTACCAGTTTCTGAAGAGAGGACACATTCAGAGTTGTTATAAAGAAACTTTTATATTTCGTAATATAATATCTTGAAATCCTTTTTTCCATAGGGAAACAAAATTTAAACATGGGCAAGCACATTAAGTTTTATTCGGGCAAAAAGTGAAACAAAAGTAAATTACTACCACGAAGCAAAATAGTTAGGTGAGTCACGATAAAGGACTGAAAGACGTACTTGAAATTTTGATCACGTTAGAAGGTAACATTTAACATCGTTATTTAGTTAGCACTAACCGTGTAAGCAACGAGAGCTTCTGACTGATTGTCCTCCATTTGATCAGTAGTTCAAAAATTAGAATTTCTAAACATAGGAGTCTCACGCGTTCCACTGGGTGTCGTAGTGGATATACTCCAAATAACAGATACAGCAAATATAAACAAAACGTATTAAAATTGAGAATTAGTTTTTGTTTCTTAAGAATCGGGGTGAAATAAAAAATACAAAATTGAAACTGGAGAAAATTAGAAGCAATAGCTGCATTAAAAATATGTCACATGGGCAAAGAGTAATAAAAAAAAGAGTGGAGAAAAAAATAGGCGTACACACGAGTCTCTAAAGCTAGCTTTAATGCTGGTTACCTAACAAAGCTTTGTGTTTGTTATACGTTATTCAGAGTTGGATCTCAAATATAGCTTTTTGTTGGTTATCTGTTACTCAATATTGTTTCTTCAATATGCTGTTTATATGGAACTCACTGTTGGACCTCCAATATAGCTTTGTGTTGGTTGTATGCTACCAACTTTATAACTTTGTCAAAATCTTCTAATTGAATATCAAGTTATTTTTGGAAAATATTTATATGTCATGCATTAGTGTCTCTACCTTCACATTACATGAGCTCAGGCCATTTGTTTAACCTTGTAACCACACCAAAAAAAATATGAAGTGTTGGTTCTCTAACATACTTTGTGCTTGTATACGTAACAGGTTTGTTTGCTTTGTTGTTAAGTGTAAGTTTCAAAGCTTCTGTAATTGTAATAACCTTTGATAATGTTCAAAAATGAAGTGGCAGCAGGTTAGTTCGAGGAATCAAATTTGTCTTAATTATCCAGTTATCGATTGAATCCTGATTATTGATTATGCTGCTAGAGTAATAAATAACCTGATGTCTTGGAAGTTGTAATCTACATTTACTCATACCTAAAATGTAGCTATGCATAACCTGACTGATATTAATTATCACGTCCTTATGATATTTCGTAGTTGATTTTAATTAAAAGCCAAATAATTTTTTCTTTCAACAAAATTGGACAAAATGTGGTCAGGGTCGTGTGAAGTCATTGCTTGAAGCAAAGTAATATTTAATATGCATGGAATAAGCTTTCAAAAATAATTGATTAGGAGCATCAACTGTTTGGGTTGGCAATGTTTTATAACCTGGGATACAAAATGTTAAATAAATCACACTGTATTATTATTCGAGGTTTCGCATTGACCATTTTCGTCGTTGCGTCTAGAAGGCATTTATGATTTCAGATAGATTTTTCAAACTAACTCCTGGTAATGACCCTCGTGAAATGAAAAAAAAAAAAGTTTCACATTCCTTATCATAGACATATAATATTGAAATCACAAAGCTGCAGTTGACTAGAACCGTTAAAACCTTTTAAAACTACTTCTTCCATTGTTAAACCGTATTCTGTTTGTTGCCATGATAACTATTACGTAACATTGCAGTTTCTATTGTAATATGCTTTTAAAGGATGGCGAAATAAATCTTGACCAACACTTTGACAAACTTTACACAGATCTTTCTTTGGGCATGAAAGTCGGTTTTCTATAGCAAGCTCAAAATAAAGACACAAAAGTTCGTTAACACATACTGGATAAACTGGCAAGTATATACGATTAAGCGGAATTACAGTGGTTTTAATTTCTTCGACTGACTTTCTAAAGAAGAAAAACGTTAATTTAGAAGCGAGGTTAGATGCCTCTGACCTTTTGGCTTGTAAGCTTCTGTAGTAATGGTCTTCTCTGAACTGAATACAGAGTCTTTTGCTGCCTTAAAACCTATTTTACAGTTTTCATCTTTCAAAATAATCAGACTGATAGCTGTAAATTGTCTATAGAGTTTCATAAATATGTAACTTATCGTAGAAAAACCTATGTATACACTTCTGGCTTATCAACTAAATTTAACTTTTGACAAGCAGAATTACGAGAACGGATCTAAATTGCTTTCAGCATTCAAGATGAGCCTTAGGATTTTTAAGCCATGAAACCCAGCCTGCGTAGCACAAAAGCCACTTTTGAATGACTCGTAAAGCACCCAATGAGGATTGAGGCTGGAGAGATCTGTCATAAATATGGATGAAATTATTTAATTTTGTTGCTCTTTTCAATCTCATACTAATAACGTAACAAATTGTTTCAATAGGTAAAGAAAGTTTAGCTTCGTGGTCGTTTAATAGTTAGGAGTGACGTTTTCAGTGGTCCCGCAAAGGTTAGAAGGATTGGCTTTAATTATTGAGTAGAAAAGAAGTGTGCAGCGTTCTTGGCCTTGTACCACGTTATTAATATTTTATGGTTAACGTATTTAAGGTAAACGAACATTTTATACTTAAGTGCACAGAAGAGTTGTGACCAAAATTCCAGTGCTTTAAATGTACTTTACTTGAGGATATAGTGTTATCTGTCCATTCACCTGAACTGTTTCACCAAAAGGTAACGAAGATAGAGACACATGGAGCAGTCATCAGTTTCTCAATGATGAGAGCTATATTCTTAAGGTGATCAAGGTTATTTTATCGTAAACATATATATTACACGAATGCAGAGTTGAAATTGTTTGGTAAATTTTAGTTAACATTTAATTTAGACATTTATAATATAGCACTATAAGTCTGTTTACTTATAAATCATTAATTATACATCCACTGATACTCAAAAGAAATGTATACAGAATTAGAAGGCTGTGTGTGAAAAAGCAAACAGCAGGTCTAGCCTATAAAATAAAACAATGCCGTTTGCCATAAAATACAGTAGTGAAAAAAAGCAAAGTTTTCATTGTAATACTTACTGCGTAAAACGAGATTAAAGTCAATTTAGCGAATGCATTTTACTCTTCTTTCTTTTTCCATCCAGGTGGTTTGCTTCAGTGGCTGAAAATGTTTTCTTTATTTTTTAAAATTTTGATACATTATAAATTACACTATTCCATTTTATTTTTAGTTTATTTCATACATCAATGTCATAACGTGAATATAGTATTACATTCACATTATTAAATTTACAAAACAATATTACATACATCTTTATGTTTGAAATTTTAATATTTGAGGAGGTGAAGAATATAGTTAGGCTTATCATCTTTGAAAGAACAAGCACTCGTACGTGCTAGTGAAGGAAAAAACAAACAAACAAAACATCGTTAATAAGGAGGTCCTGATTTGAAAAAGGTGTAAAGTTTATTTAAACTTAAAATATAAGGTTTTTTCCCGCATATATTCACAAAATATTTTTTACCTATCGAAATATGGAACAGCTAAAACAGAGAGTACCTTTTTCTTTCTCTCAAAAACCAGGCAACGCTGTCTGTTTAATATATTTTAGACTGTGACGTTATCTGTTGAAATTGCATTCACTAAGAATACTTGTTATATATTTTTACTTAAAATATTTAGTTATTTTCTTTTATCGCTAAACATATCGTGAAATGCTATATAAAAGTATAGAATATTTTAAGTACATAGGCTATATGATTCTAAGGTTGTATCTAGAAGTTTTCTTTTGAAAGAAAGGCGTTGAGAAAGTAAAATCTTAACTACACATGAACAATTATATTTCACAGAATTAAATATACTTTTTCTTCTTCTTTTATACATCAGACCACAAAACTTCCGGACCCCAGATTTATACTAGATATTATTCTCCGCAATGAAAAAGAATGAAAGGAGAGGTACTTCTGAAACCATTGACTATTCTTCTAAAATCGCTGAATTATGCAGTTGTTGTATCAAGAAACAGAGATCTCCTGTAAGTGAAACTGTCTCATTCTATTACCGATTTATGAACACTTAACGTATCTTTTCTATGCATACAAACATAAATTATGCATAGTTTGTTATCAATGAGATTTTGCTTGCATAAAGATGCATTAAAAACGAAACAAAAGCACTATTTTTAATTGGTTCACTAAATAAATGTACTGGCAAGAAAAAAAACAGCAAATGTTTCATTTTAGGTCACTACAAGTTTGATAGTTTGATGTAATAAGAAATAATAGATACCAATAAAAATCATAATTTAGGCTTGATTCTGTTTTGCACGTTAAAATTATAATTTTCTGTGAAATGTAAAGGACATTAGAATTTGCATTTGGTCTGCAGAGGTCATTAGTAAATATAAATATGTTAGATATCAAGTGAGCCACTTTTACAGATCTAAATCAATTTAATAAAATTTTCATAGAAAAATTGGATAGTTTGAATAAACTTAAAACATACTTAAAACATCTTTAGCCTATTCACTACGGTTTCTCATGATCTGATGGTTAGGGCGCTAGACTCATAGAGTCACAGGTTCGAGTTCTCGTCACTGAACATGCTCGCCCTTTCAACTGTGAGGTTGTCATAAAATTACAATCAATCCCATTATTCGTTGGTAAAAGAGTAGCTGAATGAATGATATTGACTAGCTGACTTCTCTTTAATCTGTCAATAAATTAGGGGGTCTGGCATGGCCAGGTGGTTAGGATCCTCGACTCGTAACCTGAAGGTTGCAGGTTTGAATTTCTGTCACATCAAACATGCTCGTCCTTTCAGCCATGGGAGCGTTATAATAGTACGGTAAATCCCACTATTCCTTGATAAAAGAAAAGTCCAAGAGTTGACGGTGGATAGTGATAAGTAGCTGCTTTCCTTACTAAATTAGAGACGGCTAGCGCAAATAGCCCTTGTGTAGCTTTGCGCGAAATGAAAACAACAACAAAGAAACAAAGCCTATTCAGCCTCCTCCAGTAGCTCGGCGGTATGTCTGTGGACTTACAACGCTAAAATCCGGGTTTCGATACCCAGAGCACAGATAGCCCATTGTGAGCTTTGTGCTTAATTCAAAAAACAACAACAACAAAACCTATTTAATATATAATGCACAGGAACTAAATTTTACATGCAAAAGAAGTGATTTGATTATATACAAAGCTACACAATGGGTTATCCTTACCATGCCCATCATGAGTAATGAAAAGCCTGCACACTAACCGTTGAATCAATGGGAGCCAGAAGAAGTGAACGTCATCGTCAATAAATTGAAGAAGGAAACTACGATCGTGAACTTATTTATGCACAAAAACATGCACGTTCTTTCATCTTTATTAGGTTTTCCCAATGGGTAACTGACAACTTTGGAGAATCATAATGCTAAAATTTAGAGTTCGATTCACTTTAGTATACAAAACAGACATAGTCTACTGTGCAACTTTCGTTAAGACAATCAAACTTCTTATTAGACTTATTTTAATGGTTTTAATCAGTGGTGTAAGCAGGCTCTTGCAGCTGCAGGAGGGAATTAAACATTCCCTATAAGTAGAATAAATGTAGAAGGCCCAGGTATTTTTTATGTAGAGTGCATCTTTTGTAGTTAAGCCACTGATTTCAATATTTTAATTAAATGGGAGATACATGTGCTCCGAGAAATCTGATACTAGTTTTTCATATTTTTTCTTTTTACGTGTTTGATTATTGAGATTAATATGTTTAATTCAAATATGTGGATCTTATTCATGCTTCGCCATATAATATTTTATATAATTTTCAATCTGAATATTTCAGAAAAGGAAGGGAAAATAGATTGCTCAATGATTAGTCGGCCAACAAATTTTACACATGCCATTCATATTGGGTCAGGTGAAGTAACTGTTCAACTCGTAAGTATATTTTTTAGTTTTAATCAAACTAATATTAAAATACTATGAGAAAATGTCCTATCACAGGGTGTTTTAGATAAATCAGATAATTAGTTTAATTCAATAATAAATTGCAAATTTGGAAACTAATTGTTTATATCCAAATGTGTTTTTATATGTTAATATTTTGAACAATTTAAATATAGTGGTTAAGTATGTTACATTAAAACGATTTTAAAGTCCCAATTAAATCGTTGCATTTGTTTTTTGATTTTGGAATTTCGCGCAAAACTACACGAGGGGTATCTGCACAAGCTGTCTCTAATTTAGCCGTTTAAGACTAGAGGGAAGGCAGCTAGTCATCACCATCCACCGCCAATTCTTAGACTACTCTTTTACTAACGAATAGTGGGATTGACCGTAACGGCTGAAAGGGCGAGCATGTTTGGTGTAACGGGGATTTCAACCTCAACCCTCAGGTTACGAGTATAGCACCCTAATCGTCTGACCATCTAAATCATTACAGTCCTTGTCACCATGCATTTTAACAATAGTCTTTGAGTGTAGTTTGAAAATGGAAATGTCGCAAGGCAATCATGTCCAAAACACACCATCCCTCTCCTATGTTTCCATAATCTACTGTATCTAGTGTATGAGGTTTCCAAGAACTTATTTCACAGTCGCTTTGCACTGTGTCTGACGGTACTCGTTTTACTTTACTTTTATATCTGCTTCAGGTAAACAATGCACATATATATGATGTGTGTTGCTTTTAAGGTGAATATTCCTCGATTGCATTGCATGCTATTGCTTGAGTCATGTGGGTGGCTTTTATGACTAATATTTGTGTTTCCAGATTCTCACATGTTACAAGACGCTCCATTTTGCTTATTATGGCTCGGTATGACGTCTTGGAGGTCCCTTTTTGGATAATTCTGGTTCCTAGCTTGATTAATTTTTCTCTGTATCTAATGCTATTAAGTACAGGAGGTATGCCCATTTTGGCAATACTAAATCCTTGATCTGAACTCGATTTTATGATCTAAGTGTATGAATATTTTGCATAGGAAAGGGCTGTTACATAACCCTAAACAACCAATCCTAATTTCTACAAATCCTTTTTCTATTTGATTTTAAAGCAAGAAAACTACAAATTAAGTTAACTGTGCATAACGTATCATGGGTATTAAAACTCGAACCTAAGCATTATAATATCTCAGACTTACCGTTAAGCCACAGGGAAATGCTACAATATGCTGAACAAAGTCAAAGTATAGTTCCACAATGATTTTATACCCGCTGTTTTCAGGCGACTTGCATATTCAGAATGTTTCAATACGACTGCTGTAAAATAGTGTTCTTCTCATATTCTTCTTCAAGTTTTAAAAGTCTAATATTGCATTTTCATGTATAAAAAACTTATGTAATATTATTCAAGATATTTTTATTCTCTGCAGTAAAGTATTTCAATTTTATTTTGATAATTATAACCAAACATACAATTAATAAAGAAAAATTTATATTTTGTTATCCCATAATTGATTAGCTCGAAAGCCTTCGTCGACAAATGGCTTCTAAAGGTGGATATAACTATTATCCTCTCTCTCTTAACGTTCAACTTCCAGAAGGTATCTGATGATACAACCTTTTTTTTTGTACCTTGATACTGACAGACATAATTAAGTTGAATAATAGGTATAAGTATGTTACTTTCAGCCATTTTCAATTGAAAACTTTCAATATTATCTGTTCCTTGGTAATTTTTGTCATAATTTACTAAAATGTATAAGGACAAGGATTCCTGAACCGTATGGAGGAAAATTTACCATGAATTTTGTTTGGAACAATCTTTTTAGTAAATAACATCTTTACTACTATATTATTGTTCAAAGAAAATCCATAGATTTAGTTGAAAGGTAAAATTTTCCGAAATAGTTAGTCCTGTTTTCATATTTCTCTAACTTCTTAGTGTTTGACTTATTTCAGATTAGGCTACAAGTTTCAGATCGGTTTAATGTGAATGTTTTGTATTTGTCATACTTACACAGTATTTTCAGTGCAACTTTCAATTGTATGGAATGTAAATGTGTATGTTGTAAATCACATAAATAAATATCATTATTTATAAAGAAGATCCACTGATGTATTGTATGAAAACCTAACCTATATAAAGCCCAGTGGTTTAACATTGAAATAGGAAGAATCATGAAAGCCAAAATACATTTATCCAGGTAAAATAGTTTGATTACTGTCTGCTCATTACAGTTGTTGTATCTCGGGTGTAGTGTGGAATCACACAGCTAAAGCCACGTGCATAAAATTTATCACGAAAGTACGAATATCGATTGAATTTTAAACTTAAATCGTTTTTGAATTGAGCCATTTTCTGTTATATCGCCAATGTTTTTAATAAAAAACAAATATCTCTAATCCATAGAAATTTCAAATTAAGAAATTAACAAATATTCTTCCAGTTGTGTTGCCTATACATTTCAATTTATATTTTTGGTACCTAGACTAACAAAACTTTACCAAAATGTACTTGCTTTTATATATATGTTAAAAGTTATTGATATAATTTAATTTTACTAATAATTATTTTATGACTATGCCACAAATCATTTCATGAATGATCTTAATTTTGATTGGCTTTCAAAGGAATTTACTGATGTTTAACTGCAATTTTCTGCCTCTTTGTTGGCCAAGCTTAATTGTGCTAAATTTATTTATTTCAGTTAGCTATAAAATGAGGTTAGGGTATAATATGGAATGGGATGGTAGTACTTGCCACATAATTTTGACAGGTGTATGCTAGTTAATAACAATAAATACTTGTGTAACCTCAGGCTCTTGTGTTAAATTTATCATTATATCAGAAACGTTACATCTATGAGATAGTTTATATATCTATACAGCTACTCTAGGAAATTTATACTTTGTAGATATAATTTTTGTACAGGATGTTTGGAAAGTCACTGTGCACTATATATTTATTAACAGACATGTTTCAATATAGAATACAGGAGGTAAATATGAATGACAATTATAAACGATGTTGAAACACCACTATCAGTTGCTGGCTTGAAATAGACTGAATAAAATATGAATACAAAACTGCACAGTAACTTTCCGAACATCCTGTAGCATTTAACTGATGCAGTATGTGTTAAAATCATTGTTAAAAGGACATTTACCCTTGTAAATGACTTTTAGTCATACATAGATGTTATAAAAACAAATTTGGAGACCTTTCTCATATTAAAGCTACTTGTTGCTTTACATGTTAGTTTTCCTAGCTCAAGAAATATTATATAAATTATGTGCTGAGAAGTATATTGAAAAAACATTTAAACTCATAGAAATTACATCAGAAAGGTTTCTGAACAGACACTGATAAATATTGCAATAAATTCAGTACTACATCAAGGTATCCTAGTGCTAGAAAATGTTTAGCAAAAGCATTTCTACTGAAAGGTATTTGTTTCTTGCATCAAAGTGAGGTACTACTGGTAACTTCAATAACAGGAGCATATTGCTATTACAGAGATAATAGTCACAGACATATCCAATGTCAGTGAGATAAGACTATTTAAAATAAGTATTTGTGTAGTAAAGTTTTTTTACTTCTTTTAGGATGAGACAACAAAAAATTACAGTAATGTTTTCACACATTTTTTTATGTTAATATTTTTTGCAAATAAAGTACTTTACAGCCATTTTGTTTTTCTTAAATGTTTATAATTTAATCTATTAAGAAAGTAAACTTTGAAACTTGGTCCCGATATATGACATATTTAAAGAAATCCATTTATAACAAGTCATTTTTTAAATAACAAACGTTTTATCAAGTAACCATTTCTGTTATAACAAGGAATATACTTAACTGTTTTCATCCAACAGTAATGTTGAATAAATTATATTACTTTAAAGAAAGAGATAATTAAAATACAACTGCTGGCACCAATAACACTAGTTTAATAAACTAAACAGAAGTTGAAATATGAAAGAGAAGAATGCCACACAACTGATAAACTGAAAGATGAAGAAACAACTACTGTAGCCTTTAATATTTAGTTTATACAACTAGCCAGAGTACCTGCAGGTTATTTTCTGAATGATTATCAGTTTAGAATAGAACATGCTCCTAAGATTTTGTAATGCTGATCACAAGCAAAATATGGACAAATGTTAAAACTAGAATTTGGTAAACCAAGATGTTAAGATTCCATTAGAAAATCTTGGCTATTGTGAAAACTTAGTATAACAAGTAACATCAATAATTACTATTCAAAATGTCAAAAAAAAAAAAGAAAGAAGAAAGTTTTCTATTTTTATGAATTTTATATTTTATAAATATTTTTTTTAGCAAATTAAACAAGAGGGAATACTCAACAGCTGCAGCTGTAATTATATCTTAAATCAGTCAAGAAATAATTTGTTTGCTTATTTTTGAATTTCATGCAAAGCTACAAGGCCTGCCTGTGCTAGCCATACCTAATTTAGCAGTGTAAAACCAGAGGGAAGACAGCTAGTCATTGCCACCCACTGCCAACTCTTGGGCTACTCTTTTACCAACAAATAGTGGGATTGACTATCATATTACAATGCTCCCATGGCTGAAAGAGCAAGCATGTTTGATGTGATGGGGATTTGAACTCATGATTCTCAGACTAGAAGTCAAGCACCCTAACCATGTCAGGCCAGTCAAGAAATGGAGCTACAAGCTGAAAGTTTGTACTTGACAAACATGGAGTCATCCTTTGAGCTACTATGCCACAGCTAAAAAGAAATTGAAGTAACATAACATGGGAAACTGTACTGTTGAAGTATGTTATAAACCAAAAAATCTTAAGTGATCCTGTGACTTGTTGTAAAGATTACAAAGGCACGAAGAGGTGTAAAATTATCCTTGACATGATGACAAGATCATCATAATGTTAACTTCCTCAGTAAAGACATTTAAATTATTATAAAAATTAAGAATATTTTTAAGTTTGGAACTTATTATTCACAATAACTTGAAACATGAATTTTTAGTAGTGGAAAAATCCTTTAGTAAGAAAAAAAGGCTTAATCTTTAATAATGCAATCAGAGTTTTTCCCATACCCAAGTGATTCACATAAGCTCTAAATATAATACATCATAATTTGAAACCTCTGTAACATGGGAGACTGCAACTGTATTCTAAAAGAACGTATAAAGCTAGAAAAGTTGGTTTCTTTTGCTATATGACACTAAAACATTATGTACAACTATTTTCTGTGTGGTATGAAAACAGCTATGGTAAGTAATATTTTTGTTAAACAACACAGATATCAAGCCAGATGAAATTAAAAACTAATAAATGTAATGCTGTTTTAACTACAAGAGCATTATGAAATGCAAAAAACACATTAATGTTAAAACACTTCCAAAATAAAAAGTGCTTATGAAGGATAGGTTGTGTTTGCTTTCCACATTCTAAAAATAAGATAGATCTAATATTTACTAAACATTTTCTTTCATGTAACAGTTTTAGTACTGGATTCAAGGAGTGTTCAATATTCAGATTTTGGTAATGCCCTAAACTGGTTCTTTCAACATTTCATTTGTTGGTTAATAATGATTATAACATATAAGGTAATTATTTACCAGTTTTTTGATTGCTGAAGATCTATTCAAAAAATTCTTAAAAGTTATAAACAGCAATATTCATTTATTGAATAAACAACAACACAGTAATCTGTTTTTATGAAAGTACTTTTTATAAATACAAGTTTGATGAGAACATTTCTGAAATGCTGTACACTGTACTTGCTGTACAAAGTCAACTTAAGAGAAAATTAAATATGAGACCAGTGTGGGCACAAGTCAATACTCAATTCTGTTTCTAAAGGTCACTAACAGAAAAATGGCTTTAAAACATTATTATTTTACAAATTATTATGATGTGGTCAATTTTAAAACAGGTGACAATGATGAGCTAGGTACAGAAATATAATTCTCAAATGATTAAAAATTAATTAATAACAATGCGTTAACACTAAAGAACAACCAGTTTTACAAGTCATCATCACTCTCTTCTATAGTTGCCATTTTCTTCCTTCCTTCTGAAGAAGCTTTCTTTTTCTCAAAATAATCCTGTAAGATAGAGCATTTATTGTAAATATATATATAATTGATTATAAAATACCAGTAATAATCAGACAGAAAAAACTTATCAAAACATAAAAGACATCCTAACAACAATAAAAAAAATTGTCGTGTATTTAAAAGTTTAATGAAGCAGAAATGTATGTTTGTTTCAAAATGTAGAATTTTTTTAACTCAAACATAATTTTTTAATAAATTAATTTGAATTCATTAATAAATATTCTATGTACATCTATGGCATATTATGATTTATGATTGTTTAAAACATTGCAATAATCTGCACAACTACAAGAAGTGCCACTCTGCTTCTAACAGTGTTCCCCCTCAAAAAATATAAAATTAGAGTTTTCATAGTTTTGAAACTACATTGTATGATTAATTAACCAGGCGAGTATAAAGTTAGCTAAAAATTGGTAAAATAGTATTGTCAAAATAACATTCTTCTCACAATCAGTATAAACAAAGTCAGAGTGATACTCCACCTCCAATGTCTGTTATAATAAAAACAGATTTTGATAAATTTATTATTATATAAAAATGCAAAGTAGATATACAAACCTGTTTATTAGAAAAATATCATGAGAGTTGCTTAAAATCATCTGTTATATAAATACAGGGTTATTATTTTCATTGATTATTAAATGTATATATATAATAGGACTTACCATATCACTGTCGTCATCATCTTCATTGGCATTTTTAGCTTCTTCCAATCGCCGCTCCTTCTCTTCCTCTTCTTCAGATTCATCATCTGATGAGTATATGGACTGCCGACCTAAAATAAATATATAAGAGAATACACATTTAAATATAACTCTGAAGATCTAATCATCAATGCAGATATACAAACAATAATGTGGTCATAATAAGCTACAATGTGAGATTACAGTTACCCATCTGAAAAATGAAAAAATAGAACTAACTTTAGGATTATATCTCTGTCACAATAAGCAGAAGATATGCAATGCATTAAAAACAAACAGTCATCAGATTTAAAAGCATTGCTTTTTATGTTTTATTTTATATCTTAGTAACTAAGCCAGAAATTACAAGATTATTCATAACTATGTTTTTAACGTTTAATGTAGTTTATAACCACAGTGTTTAAAAACACATCACGCCAAAAGATCTCAACAAGAAGGTTAATACAGAAGTGCAGACTTTATCTTCGAGAACATTATTGTGTTTGCTATTACACTTCAAAATGTCTATGACAGTTGGCAGTTCAGTGCTATGACTGTTTCACATCTGCTACATGTGTAGGTCAATTCCTGAAGCATGCATACAGAGTTGTAAAATTCAGCTAAAACTGTTCTGAATATTTTATAATTACAATGAGAATGATTTCATGTATCACATATTGAAGGTTAAGTCTGAAATTCAATACAATGATAAAAAAAAGTTCTTCCTTCTTAAAATGAAACTCAGCCTAGTGAAAAACAAAAATGTATATAAATGGAGTAATGAGCTATTTATATACATTATAGCTAGTTGCACTACCTCATAAAAATTTTAAGAAAGAAACAATATATGGCTTGGACTAAAGTATTACTCTTAGGTTCTAAAGGAGGAACAATTTTTCCTGTACTTTGAAAACACTTTTTTAAACTTTAAGAGGCTCATTATAACACTTGCTAAGGTTAAAAATGGTTAACAATTCCAACATTAGTTAAAAGATCCATAGCATAAGACAGAGGAGGGAGCAGAAAGAGGGAAACCTATATAAACATGTTATTACTGAGTAATTAATGGATCAGGGTTTTCATTAAAATTCACAAATTAACTTTACCTATGTTGTGTAAAAATATTTACAAATAAAAGTTATTACTCACGTTCCAACTACAATAGTTTCAATGAATACAAGTGTATAGCAATTATTCATAACTTCTGACAATAGTAATAAAAGGTTAGTACTTGCAAGTTAATGAAGTCTTTCTTCTATAACCAATGCTAAAATTATGTGAAACATCAGTACACTAAAAAACAACAACAAACAAAACAACTAAAATTAAACCTGTCAAAAATATTGTATAGAATCATCAATTGGGTGCCCTCTCTACTAGATATGTTCAGCCATAATCCTATTAAGTATCTTACACAGTTCTGGTAGCAAATATATACAGAGCATTGTAAAACACTAATTCACAAAATTATTAAACGTTTTTATAAACAGTAAATGTATTGTCCATTTAGAGAACTATACCAAATATTTATGACAACAGTGATTCTGTAAACATTTAATGAGATTATCTCATGATCTTAAGGTACCTACCTTGTAAAGCTGCCCCTCCTTTCTTATACTTCTTCTTAATGGCAGCTAAAGATATTGCTCCATCGTCATCCCCATCATAACTATCAGGTTCGAGATAAGAAGCACTAAGGCCCCGAGAGTGTGCTCGTTCCTTCATCCTCCTCTGTTTGCTTTCTCTTCTAATGGACGCCTTCAAACGATCTTCTTCTTTCTAAACATAAAAATACATATATCTGTTAACTATACTTAATATATTACAGTTATAAAACATGAAACTCTAAGCCATAACTACAATATAAAAATTTATTAATAAAGGTAAAATGTTTTTTCATTATAATCATGTGAAGTTTTAATGCTAACACTACCTCCTATACATTAGCAAAGATACATAACAACAGATAGCTTAAAAAGTAAATCTATAAATGGGAGCTTGGGTTGCCTTCCCTTTTATTGTTTTCAGCTGTAGTACACAAGCCATTTGTTTGGTGCAAAAATACCTATGCTGTGTGACATTAAAAGTCATTTTAGTGTGGCATTGGCTTTAATAATTTTGCTAATGATTTCCTCACGTAGTTGAGCCCTCATTCATGGCACTAAATTGGCAAAATTGAAATGGCTTCCAAACTTAAACCAGTTGCTTATTCACTTAAACTTGATCATCGAGTACAGCAGGTGCCAAATCCCTTTATCAAGTTTTATTACAGTAATAATTACGAAGACAAATAGCTGAATAGTTCTATATATAAAATTATTTAAACAGAAAATCTTCCTTTGTTAGGTTTTTAGTAGTACATTGTATGTTAATACAAATTACAAGAAAACCTATATTATAAAAACAGCAGTTGAAATGTGGGATTAATATGTAACTAAGGAAAAGCTATAACTATCTGACAAGGTTTGCTAAAAACAACCAGTATAAATTTCTGGAACTTAAAGTGTAATTTATAAAAAAATTTGGACTGTATTCAAAGAAAATTGTTTCATAATTGATGGAAATTAACTTTTTTTTTTTTTAGTATATAACAGTATTTACCTTTTATGTTTCCTAACAATACACCAGTGGAATTATGTTCAAGTAGAAATGCAAAAGTAAAGTTGAATAAACTGTAACCACTGACTTTTGATTCAATTTGACAGTGTATTTCTTATAAAAACCTATTGCACAGTTACCTTGATCATTTCAGATCTATGAGCTTCAGGATCTTTACCAACAGTTGGTAAAACTCTGATTTTTTGTGTTTTCTGACTCCTGTCAGCGAGTGATAGAGTCATCTTTCGGTGAGTAAAACTGTCTGTTGAGTGTGGTCTACAAAACACAATTATAAATTTAGTATATAAGAAAAGTTATACTTCTTTATTATATACATTAATTAATACAAGATTAAGATTTGTACATTTAACTTCACTATAATCAAGGCAGCAATACCTATAAATGTATACATATAGTTTTGATAGAAGTGTTAAGAGATATTATTCAACAAACATAATTGCTTCAAATGATAGAATAACTATGAAATAGTACAAAATTATCTCAAATATGACTAATGTAAAAAAAAAAGTGGATGATTTTTTGAAAACTATATAAAAACAAAATTGATAAATAATTGTATTTGCTTGTTTCAAAGTAACACATGTAGGCTGAATTATGCAATACAGTTAAAATAGTTATAACTATATTTACTACTTAACAAAATAATTCCACTTGAGCCTCACCTAAATGTAAGCTTAGTGCGAAACACAGCTTGTCCTTGAAGACCAGTTCCTTGTCTAATAAACAGATGGTTGGGATCACCAGACATAAGAGACTGTCTGTACACATCAAAAATTTCAGAACCAAGATGAAGTGATAAACTGTGAATGGAAACAAATAATATATTTCAAAATATGTGTTTAAAAAAATAATACACAGAAAAGTGAGATTATGTTCAACACAAGCTAAGACAATATAATATTAATACATCAGTTATTACGTGCATCTTATAGTTAGTATACACCCATAATCTATAGTTGGATGTAATTAAAAATAAATACACAAATATCAAATGATTTTGCAATATAAATATGTAAAAAAACGCTAACTGTATTCAGTAACACTGTAGATGGCTAAAAAAATATCATTAAAAGTGCAATGCAGTTTTTATTAAATTCTGATCTTCCCTAACACTAACAGAAGCATTAACATTTTACTTGTCCTAGTATATCATGTTATTGCAATTATAGGTTCAAAATGGGAAACATAACACAATGTCAAATGCTGTAAACTAAATCAGTTAAATATCATTACTTCTTTTAATTAATCTGAATATTAGTGTTGAACAAAAGGAAAAGATACTGTTTATAAACCCTGTCTGAATAAATGAGGCCTAAAACTCAGATAGCTAAAGGTATTTAAAAAAAAAAAAAATTAAAATCTTGATAAGCTATACTATACATTACACACTTAGAATAACAATTAAAAACTAAACTAACCTGCCATCAGACCACTTGATGATTTTTGCATTGCTTTCCTTCTTCTGATTTCCCTCTTCATCTGTAACTGTTCGCCAACGCACAGTGTTTTCAACCTAGATAAAACATACAAGTATAAATGTGCATTTTTACATGCAGTTTTGATATGTTGATTAAATGTGTTGCTTTATCACTAATTCTTTTACCTTTAGGTACAATTATGTTACACTGAATGCAAATAAATATTTACACATAGATGTTTCCTTCCAGAAGAAAAATGTACCTCTTCACTCATAATTAGACTAAAAACGTTTTCTAGTTAATAAAATGCATGTGTAATAATTGGTGCATTTCATGACAAACAACTGTGTGTGAGTGTATGTATACACTTGAAGTTCATGAGGTAAGCTATTTATATATAAATGTTACAATGATAAAAGCATGTTATAAATATACTTAAGAAATTATTACAATCTTGAAGAAAATTTTACATATGATATATATTTAGTACAAAAAAACTGAAAAATACATGTTTCTCTCAGGATGCTAATGAATAAATATGTCTTAAAATGTATGTTTCACCTTCAATTTCAAACGTGCTCTTCCTTCTTCATCAAGAACTTCATCATCATCAATTTCATCTTCATATGTTTGTGGATCATAAGGCCTAAAACAACATTATGAAATTAAATGATTAATACCTTAACCAGTATTAAATACTTTGTAACTATGTAACTGAAAGAACAATGTGTGCCAGTCAATCTGTGTGTGTATGCATGCTAGTTCACATGGAAACCCAATATTCTGAATGGCTAACCGAGTAGTGGTACTTTTATATTCATGAGTGTAAAGGAAATAGATTAAATGAATTATCTGTATTTTTGCAGCTTATAAATGATGCAATACAATTACATCTGAGTACAAATTCTAAAAGGTGCCTAAAAATCAACAGTTAGGTCTAAAGTTGAAATGTGTTTTGTATATGAAGCACAAGTTTACCCACTATATAATATATAACAATTAGTCTTAACAGTTTCTACCACAACTTTATTCATTCTGGGGGCTTTATGGCTAACATATTTGTATGAAAGAAAATAATTAGTTTCAGATGATACACAAACATGACTTAAATACATATAAACACAATCAACTTACAAAAATAAATATAATGATATTTGATTTTTACACTTCTTGATACCATACATAATTTTAAAAATTCACTTCTTTATAATTATGTTTCCAACTAATCCGAATATAAATGTCTTAAAATTGCCAATCAGGCCTACAGTTTAAATATGTTTCATATGGGAAGAACAAGTTTACTCACTAGGGGAATAAAATATTTCATCATTTCTACAAATGGTGGTAAAAGACCCTACAATTTGTTAATACTTTTGAAGACAGTAAAAAAGAGAAAAAGTTGATACCATTGAAGAAATAATAAGAAATAAAAGTGAAATAGTAAAATATTAAGATAGGTGATTTCTTACACTTCTAGATCCATGAAAGTTTTTATATAATGTCATTACAGTCACAATAAATTATAACAGAACCATGAGACATATAAAATCACCAACAGAGAGTTCTTATGTGGTATCATTAAATCTATAACAGACACCAGGATCATAAGAACTATGATATCAATTGCAGTTATTACACTATAAGTTTGATCAAGGAAAAAAAAGAAACTCAAATTATTAGTCAAAGAAGTCAACTATACAGAAAAAAAAAGGTGTTTCTATTAAAAATGTCATGTAAAGAAATATATTTCATTTATACTCAGTACATGGTTTTATACTTCTTTGTTTTAAATTTGAATACAACTCCAAATTCTGCTTAGTAGGTTTATATTTCATTCTTGTCCAATTACATAATACAACAACTTTAATTAAAAGATGTATCTACTTGAAAAACATGTCCTTCTAATACATGCTAATTCATTTAACAGTGCTGCATATGGTACAAAACACATTTCATGTGAAGGAAAATAAGGAATCAATCTCATTTATATAAAATGTTTTACTTTTTGTGTTAAACAATGTTTCAGTAGTAAAACAGTTTTAGTAAATGCACTGTATACAAGGCATTAGTTTATTCCCTAGTCATAAAATAAAGTCCCTATAAACACAAGTAACCAGTTTACAGGATAACAAAACTTATAGTAGCAGCAAGTAACACAAATTTGTACCTGAAGTATTAAAATATTTCAAACATCATTATACTAAAAAACTTTAAGTATTAACCATTCATATATAGAACAAGATATTTCTTCATAGAACAAATTTGTAGTTGAGTACAACACTAAATAAAATACCACACATCCCACTACAGAGTGCATCTTCAAATTACTATACACTCAGTCATTAGTTAAAAGTAATGTAAATAAACAGATATATTTTACAAAAGTAACTAAATCAAAACAATTAAGTATTAATTGTAACTAATTAGCTGGGTGTAGGTATTATTTTGTATATAATAACATGAATCTACAACAACAAATACTGAGTGCCCAACTATACAGAATACCCACAACAACAGATACCAGAATCATAAGACCTACAAGAAGAGCAACCAGAGTTCATATGCTTTATCATTACAGCCATATTTCCAATTCAACTCTCAAGAAGTTTTCTTTACATGTTTTTCTTTCATTAAATGCATTTCTGCAAAATATAAAGCTTTAATAACTATAGCCTCAAGATATGGATCATACATCTATTTTGAAACAAAAATATTCTTGTATTGTAGTCATATATAATTAAAAAAATGTGATAAGTACTTTAAATATAAGTAAACAGCCCTTCTGTGCTCTTGTATACCTCGGGAACTTGACTGAAGAACCAGAGCAACCCTGAAGCTGGTACAGTCTAATTTTGGGACAACCAATAACTTTCTGGTCCAGAGACATCAATTTTTACATGGTGTTGCATGGGGGTAGACTTTGAGGTGACTGGTCCAGCAATTAGAGAGAACTCATTTCTTTTTAGTGATTGGTACCCAGTGACTCTCAATTGGATGTCAAATGATGTAAAAGGTCATGTGAAATTTTATCCATGTGTACAGTTTCTCATCCTGTCTAGTCTGTCTTGTATGAATATCTTCCCAACCAGTTGATATTTGTTGCTACACTGTTGGTACTTTGTGGATACTTTCACATATGTGAACACATTTATTTAGACTTAAATAACTGTCTAGTTAGAATCACCTAATGCGAGTATTCTCTCACCTCTGACTGATATGCAGATGATGTTCAATACAATGTGAGGTGTTGTGAAATGAGCAGCACTGAGGACCAAACAAATAATGTAAGGTCTTGGTAAACATTATAGCAAGACTCTTCCAAACTGGACCTGAGGTTTTATGTCCATCCTTGGTATTATGAGGTGGAGGACAGTGCCCAAGAATTAATTGAGTATATACAATGTGGCTAAGGAGAGCATGATCCTTGAACAATAGATAGGCAAGTAAACAGAATATCATAATGAAAGCAATCAGAAATACAATGATGAAGTAAGAAAATGGCTATAATCAGACAAACTTCAAATGTAGGAGGACTAATTGCTAGTGAGAAAGTACTTATAACTTGTGTACTGTGGGGATAAACCCCAAGATACAGATGATGTGGAGAAAAATTGGTGTTTAGTATTAAAAAAAAGGGAATTGGAGGAGAAGTAAAGCTCAGTCTTACAAAACATAAACAAACATGTCAGTGATGTCACAATGAAAATAAAATTTAAAAAAATGACTAACACTTATTAAGATGAGGATTATACATCATGTATTTCACAATGAGTAAAAAGGAATGATTCAGAGGTAACTATATATTACTATTTATTTCTTTACTGATAATGAATGCTAGTTACGAAATGTAATACAGAAGGATTCAGCTGCTCCAGATGTGTGTATCCTGCTTGTATTGGTGAAGGGTTGTTTCATTCACTGTGCATACTAAATGATCAGCTTAAACTGAAGAGGTATAAATGCTAATGAGTCAGATGAGAATATATTAAATGCATTAAAAGGCTGATGAAGATTGTGTGAGGAGAGGTATGTAATGTATTGGAAACAATGACTTAGTTTTTTTATATGTTCAAGTAAACAAAACAAACCTCTTTGCTAACTCTGTTTATTTGTTATTTTTCTATCTTAACTCTATGCAACTCTGTACCCATCCACCACAAAAAACTGAAATAAATTTAAATTACCTTCCTTTAATTTCTAGAATTGCTTCAAATGTAGCATGAAACTATATTAATTTATAATGGGTAGCTCTAAACTCATAAAAGTATATATCTATTTGTAATTAATTTCTATTGCTTTATTGCTCTTTGAATTGATAAGCTGTAAATCACTTGGAGAACAAGCAGCTTATGTTAAATTATTGAATTACATTACCCATGAGCTACTTCAAGCTGCTTGTGTATGTGTCTTGAGAAATATTTTTATTATATTATTATTTATTTTACCTAATGTAATGTTAACAAAGAAGAAGATGGACCTGAGGAAATGCTAGAAGATGGTGCCAAAGGAAATGGATCCAGGGAGCCATTGGAAAGAATTGTGGAGATAGAGATAGATGTTAATGTTGACTCATCAACTCTCTTAACCATTGGGTGCAAAATTTTCATGTGGTTTGAAAACTACTCTATCAGAGATTTGTTTGCACTCCCACTGTAGCAGCGGAACAAAGTGCAGCACCATATGTCCAAGATGAAGTGGTGGACAGTAACTTTTAAGTTTTGGTGTAAGAAATGTTGTGAACCACTTTCAAACTTTTTCCTCCACTCACCTAGAGCAAAAAAGAAAGTAAGAGGAGTGAGAACCATTACAATTAACACAATGAGGGTCCATTTTGCACTCGTAGACATTATGGTCCTTACTACTGCAACGAGCACACGTCAATGAACAACGACATGATGTCTTTAAACCACTGACACTAGAAATATCCGAGAAGGTTCAGAATATATGGTCAAAACTTGCAATTTTTGATAACCTGCCTTGATGGTGGCAGGTGGATATGGTGATGTAAATGTCAAAATTAGGACACTGTTTGGCATCATAATTCCATCTTTGTGAGTGGAGATATGCCTCGCTGCAGAAACTCCTTGGGAGGAGAATCTCTGACTCAAGGATGTTCTTCAAACACCCTCTCTACAATAATTCCTCGTGATGAATTCAAAGTAGCATGAGGAGTAATCTCAATGGGTATATCCCCAATGGCCTTTGAATGCAAGAGGAGTTCAGTGTGTTTTGAAGTGAATGTTTCCACCAATATATCTCCAGAACATAGCTTTTTGACTGATTTAGGAGAGCCAGCAAGTTCCTCTAGTCCCTTCTGAATAAAAAATGGAGGCATTTTTCCTAAAGATTTTTCTGATAAAGAAAGTATTATAAGAAAATGAGATACAGATGTTGAAGGAGTTGAAAATTACTGTTCAGAATCTTCAAGATGTGGTTGTTTACCAATGGTCCCTTTTCTTTATTATCTGAAGTTGGAGATCCATAATTAAGAATGACAATTTCAGAGCCCACTGACCCCACCCACCATGAAGCCCTACAAGGGGATGCACTATAATGTATTGTACTCAAACACTAGTATCAAACACAATGTTCACAGCACCTGTTGAGAATATCCAACCCTGGTACTCAGTTGATCCTAGCCCAACTGGACCAGCTGATTGATCCTGGGGTAGCCACCCCAATGCTGACCCATCTATAGGAATTAAAGGCCAAAATGGTGTGTTAGGGTTGAATTCCTCAACAACCAGGATGGTCTTGATGATGAGAAACCCATTTGAAATAAAAATGTATCTCAGAATGGCTGGTAAGGGTATTAACACTTACTGACAAGGAGAGAACAATGTTTTGACCTTACTAGGTCATTTTCAGGTTAAGAAAGAGGGTTTAAAAGTGACTGTTGTTGGACATGTCTTGGGGACAAGAGTATAAATGGGTACAGGATTGCAGGGGGTGCTGCAGGTGGATGTTAGGTTATTAATTAGTACAGATATAAAGGTGTTCCTTTATACTAGTTTAATTTTGGTTTTAGTTGCTGTATAAGTTTGGCTTCTTTGATTTTACATTCGTTTATATTTATTTCCCTACTTAATATCTGGGTGTCTTCTATGGTTATGTTGTGTTTATTTGATTTGCATTGTTCAAAAACTTGTGAAGGTGTTTTTTTGTGTTCTTTGAATCTAGTTTCCATTTTTATGCTTGTTTCTCCAATATAAAAGTCGTGGCAGTTGTTGCATTGTATTTTATAAATTTTTATAAATTATGTTGGTGTTGTGTTTGTCAGTGTAGTTTTTACATAGCATGGACTTTAGTTTTGTACCTGGTTTTTGAATAAATATGGTGTTTACTGGAATGTTGTCTTTTGTTATAAGTTTTAGGGATACTCTCTTCCCCTTCATGGGTTGCCACGCTCAGCAAACACGTGGGTGGATGTTCAGATCCCAGAGAAGGTAAAGTGAAAGTACAGAACATTCTCTAGCAGGCCCCCTCACTATGTACAGGAATTCACCTCAAGGGGTTTAAATGTAAGTCCTTGTGTCACACACAGTGAAGGACACCTGGAGTGAGTGGGTTAATCTATTTCAGATTTCCTGTTGTTGTTTTGCTATTTGTTTAATATAAAAATGCAAGATTTACACTTATCTTTAGGCCTCTTTTTATAATGTTTTCTCTTAACAATATAGTTAAAACATATGTCTGCTGCAAATTGCATCATACATTCCATTATATTGTTACCATTTAGAATATCCTCATAGTTTATTATTACATATCCAGTAATAGTATTTATAGTATTATCACAAAGTATATAATTGCACACCTTGTATCAACACTAAGAAAGTTAGGTAACTTCACAAAGTGTATTTCTTTTCCTAAGTTTGTGGTTATACGAGGAATTTCTACTTCAATTCTTGTTTCAGGAACAGGTTCCTCTTCTTCTTCTTCTCTGTCCTAAAATGTTAAGTTTTTAACAATTAAATTAGGTTAATAGTTTTTAAAAATAGTTATAGATTAGACAAACAAGATAATCTAAAATGAAAATAACTTTTAAATTCAGTATTTAGACATTTATACTTTTTATGTTGAAATGAATGATTTTCACTAGGTTAAGAAGCAACTTTAGAACTTTATGAACAATGAAATAAAATCCAGCAAACTTTTAGATTTAAAAAAAATTTCCATTTTAGTTTTATCTTAATTAAAGCTATTAAATAAGCCATAAGTAAAAATAAGCAACATCTAAACTTGCAATTATACTGAAGTAAGTAAAATTGGTCAAAAGTTGAGCATTTACAAAAAAACTAAAACGATCCTTTTAACTGTACATAGAGTACAGAGTTAAACTTTAAAAAAAATTTCCATTTTAGTTTTATCTTAATTAAAGCTATTAAATAAGCCATAAGTAAAAATAAGCAACATCTAAACTTGCAATTATACTGAAGTAAGTAAAATTGGTCAAAAGTTGAGCATTTACAAAAAAACTAAAACGATCCTTTTAACTGTACATAGAGTACAGAGTTAAAGTTTAGAGTAAAACAGTACTGGGCTATCTGCTGTCCACCACAAGGGATCAAACTCTGGATTTTAATGTCATAAATCTGTATACTTATTGCTGTCCTACTGAGGGACAAGTTTACAATCCTTCAAAAGTGAATATATGAATTTTTCAATACTACATTTCAACACAATACTTAAGTGTGGTTAATTATGCATATATCATCTTGTGAAAACACACCACCTCAATCATTGTTTCATTTCTTTCTTCTGCTTCATTCTCATTTTCTTTTTGTTTAGTTGTTTCTCTTTCTTCTTCAGAGCTAATATCACCTACATCTTCACCAAACAGATCAGCAGCAGTTGCTGGGAAAAACAGATCAAACTAGTAATTGATTCTAGAAGTATTTTTTCACAAATGATTTGACAAATAGAAACTACCATATTTTCTTAGATACTCTGATGTACCCCAAGTAACTATTAATATTTTGTATTTTGTTAGTAAAAAAAATCTTTAGTAACCACAAAGGAATACAACTTGTAACTATAAATTTCTATTAGCCACACTGGTGTATTACTTACAGCTATCAGTCTTTTGTAACAAACATGATGTACCACATTATTATTATTTGTCACACTGATGTACTACTTGTGAGTATTTTTGTTCAGTAGCCACACTGGTATACCACTTGTGACATTATATCACTATCTTGTAGCTGCACTTTATTAGCCATAATGATGTACTGCTTATGACTATCCATATTTAGCAGCCACACTGCTGTACTATTTCTAATTATCATTCTTTAGTAGCCACACTGGTGAACAACTTCTAACTATCAATAATTAGCAGTCACATTGGTATACTACTTTTAACTATCAATAATTAGCAGTCACACTGGTGTACTACCTATAACTATCAATAATTAGCAGTCACACTGGTGTGTTGCTTGTGGCTGTCTATATTTATCAGCCCCCTGCCTTACATCTGCTTATCATTATATAAGAGCCATACTAGTGGATTATTACAGCTATCATTATATTTTAAGAGACACTGATATACTGCTTGTAACTAACTACCAGTATTTAGCAGCCACTTTGATGTACTGTGGTTTTGGCAATCAGTCTTTAGCATCTCACTGGCACACTGCTTGTAATTATCAATCTTTTATAATCTCACTGGCACACTGCTTGTAATTATCAATCGTTGCTTTCTCAGTAATGTATCAGAAATTAAGTTTCCTACATCACACAGATCTAGAAACATTGATGATTCTGTACTTTATCAATGCATATATCTCTGTTACAAGTGTGCATTAAGTACATACACAGAAATAGTTTTCTTAATTTTTAGTTAAAGTACACCATTTTACAGTATTTACTATTTTAATTAAAATTTTTGTGAAGTTAAACAGAGAATCTTCTTTACATCAGCGTAAAACTATTTCATTTTTTTATTATTATGAATTATCATTTAAATACACAATAGCCAAATGTTTGTCTGTAATGCCATATATCTTCTGAATGATCAGTTGTAGGGAAAAAGAGTATATCACAAGAAAATTTAAAATTTTTTTGGAATTCCTAAAATTTCATATCGATATCAACATTGATCCATCTACTTTGATATGTGATGAACTGTCAATCTGAGAAAAACTTAAGAACAAATATATTTCTTTTTGTGAGTGAATTTAATAATAAAGCAGAAATTCCTGCATTTACTAATTAAAATCAATGCTGTAACTTCTGTATTGTTAGCCAGGTATGACTGGTAGGTCAATATGATAAAAATAATATAAGTTGTCATCCAACTTACCTGTTTCAAAATTTTGGATATGGTCCCTTACATACAATTATGTATATAACATGTAAATAACCAATCAAAAACTCAGAATATCCTCCCTTATGGTTTTCTCAGTAATTTTCATGTGTTAGGACACCATCTCCTTCTTCTTGAATAATATTTCAAGCAGGCAGGTTGTGTGTTTAATCTGCTTGAAATTTCATATTTTTGTAGACTTAGTTATTAAACTTAATAAATTATAATGGAATTCTATGAGCATTGTAATTTATGATATTTTAATTATTCAAATGTATGTATAAAACCTAAAAAAAATTATTTCACTTCACATTCTCCACATGTGAAATTTCTTAAGACTTGACAAGTCATGAGAAGCAGCAACTAAGTAACTAGAAGAGATAATTGTTTGCTTTATTTCATTTACTTTTGATGTCTAAAAGAAGAAAGAGCTTAAAAATGTGTTTGTAAACAGTAATAATATATATATACATATATAATGTATAATAATTGAAATGTGACTGTATTTTATAAAATACAGCCAAGACAGGTAACTTTGTAAATATTAAAAGTCAGTTTTATATCACTGGATATGGTAATATGATCAGATTTGTACCTTGTGTTTGTAACTTCTGTATTGTTAGCCAGGTATGGCTGGAAGGTCAATATGATAAAAATAATATATATATGTACAATGGTATGAGATTTAAGCTATTTAGACTAAACTTTAGTCATCCAAGAATGAAAAAAACCATAATTTATATTTCCTAATTTTTATGGTGGTTACAAAGTTGCATATATTGACAGATCCCCTACAATCAGAGTAAAATATTACATAAATAATATTTGAGATTTTTGGGACAAAAACATTTTTTAATCATGACATGAAAATCACTTCACATATGTAACAAAACAGAGTTGATATTTTGACAAAAAAATCTTTAGTAAAAACACTCCATTGAAAAATCAGAATTTCTGTGAACAAAAGACGTGGAACCATTCCTAATAGTCTACCAAATTCTGTGAAGATACACAAACTGTGTTAAAAAGTTGTAGTATAATTACTTAATGTGTACAAATGTGTATGTGAACTCATGTATTTTATACCTAGCATGTTGTGAAAGGGTCAATAAATAAAACATACAAATATATAAAAAATATAATGAGCAAAATGATATATACAAGAATAATTCATTGACAAAAGATAAGCAAACTACAGAACATAAAAGAATAAGTCAATCAATATGAAAAAAAGTGAACCACAGAATGCATAAAAAACAACAAAAGAAACAGACTCAAAAACAAGTTGCTAATGCATGTTTGGGTCTCAATTTTGAAGTATACATTTTAGTTTAAAAAATCCTCTCATAATCTATTAATTTGTGAGCATTGTGCTAATATACATAACACAGAACAACTGCATCTTATATGAAAAAAGTTTTTATATTGACGTACCACCTTTACCTTATATACAAGTATTGGCTCCTTGGTAAAATACAAATACTTAGAAACAATTACATAAGATAAAATATAAGCAAATAAAACACCTTACTTTCGATTATTGAATGCAGTTAAAGTAACATCTTTTACTGTTTGTAGTATATAAGGTTACATATCATTCTGAAGTTACAAAATGGTATGGAAACTAAAACATCAACTGGACAAACATAAATCATTGTAACTTCATGTGAACATACCTTTTGGAGACTTCTCATCTTCTGACAGCTTATCTCTTTCTGCTTCACTTTGCTCATCTTCATCACTCATAACACATGCTTCTTTTGTGGAAATTTTATTTCCATCTTTAAAATCTTGTATAATTTTTTTACAGAAGTCCAATTAGCAAAAATAAACATGATTAATGACAAAAAAATGAAAAATAACCCAAATTACATCAGTTTCTCTACTTGCATAGAAATATTTCCTTTCCACTTTAATCATGTCACTTAGAAAGAAAGAGAATATGTACACACAAATAATAAAATAATGCATATTTTGAAAATATATAGGAAGCTGTTCTCAATAAGCAACAGAAATCTGAAGTACAGGATACTATCTTGTATGTTGCATGACACATATACAAGTAGGTTTTGTCTGACTTATTTTGAAATGGTGTACTTAATTAGTACTAATCCTCCACAATTAGAATATCACAGTAAAAAAACGAAAACATTTTCCTATGTAACTGATCAAAATGAATTCAATTACTGATTGTATAAAAATAACCTTACACACTCAGTCTCTTATATTTATTTGCAAGCTTTTCACAATTTTGTATACGATCATTACTGAGATGTAGTTTTCACAGTATCTAGAAAGATTCTGGCCTACATAACATCCAAGAATAATAATGTGACAAAGATAATAACTAATTTCTTGCAAAACATACCTTTTGGAGATTCTCCATCTTCTGAATGCTTATCTCTTTCATCTTCCTGTTGCTCATCTTCATCACTCATATCATATACCTTTTTTCTGGGAAGCTGTTCCTCATCTTCTGAGCCTTCAACACATTAGATTCATAAGTCTAATCAACATTAACAAACAACAGATGTAGATATTTAAAAATTTAATAACTAAGATTACATCTGTTTAAATAAGCTTACATCTATTTAATAGCTGATACATAGTGTTTCACTAGGTTGTTTTTCAATCAAGCAGATGCACATTTTAAAAAATAAAACTATTTATACTCTGCTACTTTATTTGTTAATGTTATGCTGAGTATAGAAATCATGAAAGCAGTGACAGCTCATTTTTAGCACAAAAACAAATTTGAAACATGAGAATTTAAATTATATTCATTTTGGCGTTTCATACAGTGTTCAAATACATTATTCAAAATGTAAGAGATAAAACTAACCTGCCTGAATGAATATCTGCTTTCTAAAAACCATATTTAGATAAAACTATTTTCATATTCATATTTAAAGATTTTTATAGGGCAGTTAGAGTTTTAATTTTGTAACTTTTTTGGCAGTGTTTTAGCACAAAGCTTCACAATAAACTGCAGTATTCAAATTGATGGGAATGGAGGAAAAACATGAATCCCCATGTTGACAAAAAGAAGTAATTTCTCTTATTAACAAAGAGGAAGAAACTGAAATTCTGATTAATAAATGCTTGATTAGGAGAATGTATATCAAAAAGTAGATTTTTTTGAATTCCTGTTGTTAATTACCTTTAAAGTCAATTATGTATCTCAATCATTATTATGAGAATATTAATGATTATAACTAGGCAATTAACTTTATTACCTGTGAGCAGCAATTACATCAGTTAGTGTCATGTAAAATAAAAAGTTAACTGAATTTATAATTAACTTAGCATCGTAAAAATAATAAACTAGTGTTTCAGATTTTTTTCAGTTATTCTCACTATACAGCAACTGAATTTAAATCAATTTTTCAGTATTAATTTTGATTAATACAAGTTGTTTAACTTAATTTGCATTACAACTCATTAAAATAATCAACTAATCAAAATTAGGGATTTGATAATTATTTTCATTATTATTTCAGTGATTAAAGTAATCAAAATATGTCTATTACATGTATTTTTATGCAGAAAAGAACTCTACGTATGCTGCCTACCCTGGTATCAAAACCTGATTTTTTGCATTTTGTTTTTAGCCATCTCATATGTGAACACACGATTAGTTGAATGTATTCAATCATTAAATTCATCAGCCATCCACCTTTGTTAATGACTTAGAAATGTTTCAACCTTATTCATATGCTGGAAATTAAATCTGTTTAATGTCTCCATTTTGGAAAATCATTCTTTCGTTTCATAATATGAGAGGATAAAAAATTCTATCAAACTAAGGAAGGCAGTAATAATAATGATATAATTATAATTTATTTTGAGGGTGGGGGATTTTACACACCACTCTTTAAATGTTGGTAAACAATAATAATATATTAAATGACTAGTAGTTCTTCATGGTTATAGGTACATGTACCAGTGAGCTTGACATCTGCATTCTTTGGTATATTGTTATAAAAAACTGAAAACTTTGAACTTCACAACACAAATAAGCAAAGTTGTTTTAAGACTCTAATTTAAACTATTTATATATATATTGTTAGATAGTCCAGTACTAAATATGGGAATTCTATGCCTTGTTTCTAGGCTTAAGGTATAACTAATTTCTATGACATTATGATCAGGGATATGAAAAGATTGCAACCATTCTTAACAACAAACAAACTCAGTATTACAGTATTAATGAAGCTATTATAACTAAAAAATTTACACCTCAAATGAATGGAGGTGATTTTATTCATGTTCACACAGAGACCACAGTTTAAACTTAAGTAATTCTTCCACGTTAACTGTCTGAATGCTGGTACAAGTCTTAATTTTTATACACAATAATGGCAGAAATATGCAGGATATTGGAAAAGTATAAAACTAAACAAATGTTATACTTTTCCCACATTCAAAACATACTCCAATACTTGCTTACCTCTCATCACAAGATTACCTATTCTTGTTCAGTGCTGCCTCCTATAAACAAATAGAGCTCAAATTGAGGTGGAAAGAGGAAAAACATGATTCTAAAATGTCTCTCAAGCAAATCATTGTAAGTCATCTTAACAAGATAATGATATGCTCACATTAAGCATGTCACTCCCTCTACACTGAAGTTTGGCAGATGTCAACACTGGAGAAAATGGGTAAGATGGATGGGAAGTTGGTTGGTTTGGTGTTTTATGGTACAAAACAACTAGGCTATCTATGTGAAATATCCAGTAAAAAGTTAAAATTAAAGTAAAATTATTAAAATTCATAAAAGAAAATTAAGGTGGAAGAGAGGGTGTGGAGAATGTTCAGTGTTCTTGTACATTTGACCCATAGCTGCTTGATGTGTGGTATAAAGATCAGCTTACAGTCAAAGATAAGCCCCAAGAACTTTGTCTCAGGAACCACAGGCAGCACATCTTCATCGATATAGAGTTCAGGATCAGGGTGAATACCCTGTCGATGACAAAAGTGCATGCTAATGGTTTTAGAGAGAGAAGCTAAAGATGCTTGCTGTGGTCCACTTCACTAAACAACTGAGAGCAGTCTGTAGATGCTACTCAATATACCTCATGTTCGAAGACTGACATGAGATGTGAAAGTCGTTGACATAGAGTCCATCTGCAACAGTGAGAGGGAGGTGTTCAGTGATGTTATTAATTTTTATACTGAAAAGTGTGACACTCAGAACACAGCCCTGAGGGACCCCAAGTTCCTGTGGAAAAGAACAGGAAAGTGTCAAACTCACACAAACTTGGAATCTTCTGTCCGTTAAAAATTTTTTAATAAAAATGGGTAAATGACCATATGCAAATGCCATACCTCCATGTTGTGTCATAAGCCTTCTCAATGTCAAAGAATATTGATACAAGATGTTGTCATTTGAGAAAGGCTTCTCTGATTGACGTTTCCAGTCCAATTAGGTGGTCCATGATGGAGTGCTGTCGTCGAAACCCAAACTGGGTGGGCGAGAGGAGGTTGTTTGATTTGAGGAACCCAACAAGACGAGCATTAACCATCCTCTCTAAGGTCTTATAGAGACAGCTCGTCAAAGCAATTGGACGGTAGTTTTGAAGGAATCTTGGGATCTTTCCCAGGTTTAGAGAAAAGTAAGATAATAGCCTGGCACCAGGCATTAGGAAAAACATTCTCATGCCAGATCCGGTTAAAAACAATTAGAACAATAGCAAGACAGACAGGAGATAGATGGCACAGCATTTCATAATGTACATCATCAGATCTGACCAATGCACTGCCAGACCAACAAAGGGTCAGTTTGAGCTCCACCAGTATAAAGGGACAATTATAGTTATAGAGACAATCAGCTCGAAAGGAAAGAGGTGATCGCTCTACCTGAGTCTTGATGGTGAAGAAGGTGGAGGAAGAAGCAGAAGTGCTAGATACCTGGCAAAAGCTTTCACCTAGAGTATCAGTGATGCTCTGGGTATCAGCTTCTTCCTGGTCATCAGAGAACAAGATCAAGAAGGGGACAGAAATATATTGCCCACTGTACTTTTGAATCTTGTCCCATATGACTTTGGAACTGGTGGTAGAAGATATGCTGGTTGTGAACATAATCCAAGGGTCCTTGTGGCTTTGACGTCTTACCCACCGAGCATGTGCACGGGCCTGCTGGAAAGAGATGCGGTGCGAGAGTGTGGGATAACTACAAAAAGTATCCCAGGTCCATTTTTGAGCCTTCTGTGCCATGTGGCAGGCAGGATTCCAATGTGGATGAGGATATTGTGGAAAATGTGTCGAGGTTTTAGGAATATATTGAGCAGCTACCTGTATAATACAGTCAGTTACTGCTGACATGCAGTTGTCTATTGATGACAATGGCAGTATCAAGTTCTGTGAAATCAGTGAGAGAGGGCCAATTTGCTTGATCCAGCTTCTGCTAAGGCACAGTGGTTGGGTGGCATTGACCACAGCCAGTCTCTCTGAAAATTATAGGAAAATGATCACTGTTTCGTGGATTATTGTCAACCCTCCATGAAAAATGGAAGAATTGCAAAGGGGAGCAAATTGAGACCAATAGCAGTGAAGGACAGACTAGGTGCCTGAAAATAGGTATAAGAACCATTATTGAAAAGAGAAAGGTTGTGATCAGAGAGCATACACTCTATGAAGCGACTCTTCCCATTAATATTAGCACTTCCCCAGAGGGGATGATGTCCATTAAAGTCCCCCAGGATTAAAAAGGGAGACAGCAACTGTTCAATGAAAGTATCTATGTCTGATTGATCATAGGTCTCTCCAGGCAACAGGTATAGTGAACAAACAAGGAAGCATGGATGGCTACGGCTTTCAAGGGTGTGTCGAGTGACATACTGATCAACCAACAGTGCCACCCCTCCATGCACTCGTCCACCACACAGCCTATCATTTCTGTACAAAGAAGCCACCAAAAGGTGACTGTGTCAGCAGGTATAAGAAATGTTTTCTGTGAGGAAAGACATACAGGATGGTAGAAAGCAATCAGATTAGAATGCAAACCTCAACAGTTCCATTTTTATTTACGTGTAGGCGAATTGGGTGGAAAACCCTTCTGTTTATGACCATGTCTTTTCTTTACTGTCTTTGAGTCATCTTCGAGTGACCAAACCGCTGATACTGGAAACATCTGAGAGAGTTTGGAATGTATGGCTGTACCCTGCAATTAAGATAACCTGCCTTGATGGTGGCAGGTGGATGTGATAAGGTAAATGTCAGAATGAGGACATTGGTCAGTATCATAATTCCATCTTTGCGAGATACGCCTCACTGCAGAAACTTCTTGGATGGAGAAATCAGCAAGAATCTATGACATGGGTATGTTCTTCAAATCCCTCTCAACAATAACTTCTCGTAATGAATTCAAAGTAGCATGAGGTGTAACCTCAATAGGTACATCCCCAATTGCCTTTGAATGCAAGAGGAGTTCACTGTGTTGAGATGTGGTTGTTTCCACCAATATGTCACCAGAGTGAAGTTTCTTTACTGACTTTGGAGAGCCAGCAAGTCCCTCTGGTCCCTTCTGAATGAAAAAGGGAGACATCTGCCCTGCAGTAATATAAGAAAATGAGGTACAGGTGTTACAGATGTTGAAGATTTGTGCTCAGAATCTTCAAGATGTGGTCCTTTACCTATGGACTGTTTTTTCACTATTTTTTTATTTAAGTTTTTATTTAGGGGATCCATAATAAATAAAGAATATTTCGATGCCCACGTAACCCACCAACCATGGAGCCCGAGGAGGGGATGCACTTCAATGCCAAACAAGGACACTGCAGCAATGCCAGGGTTTCGTGAGCACTATACCCAAATGTCAACATCAGATACAATGTCTATAACACCTGTTGAGAACATCAACACTGGTACTTGGATAAGAGAAATCAAGGGTAAATGGACTCAAGCCAATATGGCCCTGTGAGCTATAAGATCCTACAATAAAACAATAAAAAACACATACTTAATGATGAAAACAAGATGAAGGCTAAAGTGGAGGAAAAGAGGACTAGAATAATCTCCAGAAAACCCACAGGAATTCTGCAGAGAACCTCAGAGGGAGGCATACAGAAGAAGGATACAGTCAAAAGCAAGCAAAAAACACTGAACATTTGGAAGACAGTCATATGATTTAGGAGCTGCTCCCAGTAGGTAACAAGTAACCTAACAATTGTTGATCTAAAAATGAAGAGGCAGTATGATCTAAGGAAAAGGTGAAATAATCAGAAGTTCTTGGGGGTATGAGATGTTAATCCCTCATATAACTGTGAAACCAATGGATCAGCAAGAATCTGAAAATTGGGGAGGGAGGAAAAACTAAAAGGAGAAATTTTTCATTTTATGAGGATGAGAAGAATAAGAAGTAGGTGACAAGGATAAAAACTTCACAAACTAGAAACAAAATCCATTAAGACCAGGTTGGGAGTGGGATGATAGTCAAACTATGGAGCTAGAAAAAGAGGGTGAGTGTCCTCATCTGCTAGCAAAAGCTCAGTTGTTTCAGAAAAATCTTGGCAAAGGCTGGAGATAAAGGTTGCACATTCATTTTCCTGATGTATAAGAGAAGATAATCCATTGTCAGGTCTCCCAAGAAAAAACATTAGTCACTGGTGTAATTCCCAAAGTGATAAGGTTAAGTTCAAAATTCACTACACAGAAAAGTTTCACCAAACTCGATTGCAGAAATAAAGTAACTTGAATTAACTAACAAATATGAGCAAAAAATAACAACTTCATGAGAAAAACAAAGTTGAACATGCAGCAATAAACAAAATAGCACATCTGAACTCAAGTGTTGCCAAATGAGAAGTGATAGTTAATTGAAGGAGTGTAAAGGGAGTTGCATGCATCACATGAGCATATCACATTCCTATTGGTGAAGTGATACATGATAATTAACATATGAGACATGTTGTAATCTTGCAACTTCCACAGTGGGGAGGAGAAGGCTTTTGGCATGCATTAAAAAAATGTATATAGAAAGCAGCAATGAACAAGAGTAGCCAATCTTATGAGATGAAGTTCATACCGTATTAGAAAAATGCAACTTTGTTCTTAATTACAGGTTACGTAAGACACTTCTGTTTTTTTTTACATTAGATCTTTTCATTAGCTGAAAAATATGAAAACCTGAGGAAATGAAATATACTTGTGATCTTTAATGCATTTTTGCCATTTTTTTAAGAGTCAGAATTCAATAAATACACCTTTCACAGATATATGAATGCACACTGAATAATCAAATATGAATTGGTAATATTTGTTAACTATTTGAATTCATAATTGTTTACATATTCTACTGAAATTGTTTTTATAATGTTCTAATAATTATCCTCATACCTGGTCTATTTATAAGAGGTGGGTAATAACATAGTTTGGTTTAGTTTTAAAATAAAGAAACATAAATGTTATTTGATGACGTCACTTTCCAACAGGTAAATCAGGACTTTTAGTTGGATGCTAGCAACATTAAATTGGGTTTAAGAATTTAATATTAATTTAAAAATCAAATCAAATCTGCATTTGTTTAACTTAGAGTAAGTGCTATGGAGTCAGGCAACAGTTATGAAAAATACATGTATAAAGAAAGAAACCTAAAACAAATACAAATAAACAATTGTTGGGTGGAAGTGAGTTTGAAATCAGCATTCCATTTCAGATCGTGCTGATTCAGACTATCTAAGCTTTGGCTGACCATAAACAAATTTTTTGTGGCTTCTTCTAGTTTAGTTTTAAGTGTAAAATAACAACTTCTATGTTTTTTAGAACTATCTAAATATTTAAGTTAAATAAAAAAAAACTAGAAATGAGAGAAAATACAAATTTCTTACTCTTAGTTGATTCTAACAGTTTACAAACAATAAAAGCAGCAATACAGACAGAATAGAAAAATAAACTTTGAAAAGGAACAGACCATCAGAACCATTTAAACCACCACATGAAAACAGAATACAAGTAGTGAAAATTCGTGCCATGACAAGAAATTGTGCCACAATGGTGTGATATGATGGCGTACAAAACAAATATTTTTTTTTACTTAGGATTTATTGACCTAGATTTTGTTAATAATAATACAAACTTTTAGAATATTTAATCATTATTGTTAGATATATTTAATGAATAAAATATTTAATGCATGCAACCTCTTTGTAAGTACAAACTACACAATATACTGTGCTCTACCAAGTTTTTAAAAAAACATGACAATATACATTAATATAGATACAAAATGCTCTATGTATTAAACGAAAAATTTGTTGCCTTCTGTTTGATTTCTTTTCTTTAATTTCCTTCCTTATTAAAAGGTTAGTATGAGATATTTAAGACTTATCTCTACTGTTGGAAACACAATAGAGTTTGAGTAATATTTTTGATGCCTACATTGGGTGTTACAAATAAAAATATAAGAGACTATTTAAAACATCTTTATAATGTATCCTATCTGCTTGGAACTAATAAAACAATTACTAATGAGCATGAACAACAAAACAGTTTACAATATTGATTTTCACATATATCTCTGACACAATGGCAACACAACTTCTTATAAGCTTACCTTTTGGAGATTCTCCATCTTCTGCTTGTTTTTCTCTTTCATTTTCATCTTCATCAATCATAGTACATACCTTTTTCCTTGGCATCTCATCCTCATCATCTGAACCTATACATTGTGTTTTATAAATGTAATGAAACTGTCAACTTAAATGTTTTTGCACAAAAATTAAAATCTCTCATGTTTCTATGAATATTTATCACACAATGTACACTAAAAAAATTAAGAAAGTTTTTAAGACATATGACTTCTACAAGTTATAAGCATAAAAGGTTAAACTGCTGCTCAGCCACATAAACATTGTATAATTATAAAGTTATAATTAGAGTATCCATAACAACAATGCACCTCAAACCTTTTATCATCATGAAAAATGTTTTGGTATGGGGAATTATTTTTTTCTTTTTAACCCTCAACTTTCATGTATTGTTTATACTCATAACAAAAATAAAACTATCTTCAGATTGGGTATCATTTGTTTCAAAATACTTTTCATATAAACTTCAGGAATGAAATTCACATCTATTTTATCCATAAGATACATTACACCACTTAGGATACATGAAAAAGTTTCCTCAATTACCATCCAAAAATGTATACAGACTATTGTGTAATGGTATTGCAAGTGAAACAGCAATTTCTTGTTGACTCTGATTGCCTTGCTTTGTCCAACTGTGTACCTTCATAAAAACATAGTTCATTCCATAAGATCTCTTCACTTGTGACATGAATGTTATAATTTTATCTTTACTGAAAATATATTTCCAGTGGATACTTATCTCATAAAAGTAACTGTTCTTGTCCTGAGTTGTCCACTACATGCAAACATTTTTCTTCATACCACAAGCCTTTTGCTCCCCCCTTTTAGGAATAAAATGATTCCAACATGTCTCTCATGTAAATCACCATGAATCACTTCTCCACCAACAGAAGTGTGACATACTCAAGTGATTTATGCAACTACCTCTACATGTCTATATTGAACTGTCACTTCAAAGTTTGGCAGAAGACATAAGAACCAGAGGAAAGTGGAGACAAAGTGTGAGAAGATAGTAGTACCCATTGGAAATACATTTTCAGCACAGGAAAATTATAACTTCTGATATGGTACTTACTTTGCTCAGAAGATTAGCTAGAGTCCCACTTTGAATAGGAGATAAGATTAGTGCAAGGGAATGACAGGAGTAACTAATGAAAAGCATATGGATACCACTGGAAATGAGAGTCAGATCCAAAGATCTAATTGAGAGAATCCTACTACTTCTGAACCAAATATACTCTTTGTCCATCAAAGAAATGTGTAGGAAATAAAGGTGGAAAAATAGAGCAGCATACCCAAGTGGAAGAGAGTTGTGGCATGATAGTGATCCCAACCATGAAATGTATATGGAACTCAGTCCCACATGACTTAAAAGTGTGTATATCGATGGATGTGTCCTTAGGTGTACAGTGGCTAGAGCAAAACAGACCATATTCAGTAAGTCAACTACATCCAAAACTTGTGCCATGTGGAATTGACATCCACACAGGGATAGGATGAGTATCATACCATCTTTGCCTCAAATTCAAGAGACCAGAGGGAATCTGAAACCACTCTGATCTATCAATCCAGGGACCTGACATCTGGTATAATAGGATGTGTATATAATGGAAATCAACTCCCTCACCAGAAAAACTGACTGGAATTATCCAAAAAGCAAGAATATGGAACATCCTTAGCAAAAGATACAATGAGGAATAGAAAAAGGACAGAACCTGAAACAATCCCTCTTACATCCACTGTGAACCACAATACAGAAAAAGTACAATTGAGGGAGGTTTGTGTTTTTTTTATAGCAAAGCCACAGTGGGCTATCTGCTGAGCCCACCAAGGGGACTCAAACCCCTGATTTTAGCATTGTAAATCCGTGGTCATACCGCTGTACTAGCAGGGGGCAATTGAGGGAGGAATACAGATAATCATAAATTTGAGTGAGGACTTCTACTCTAAATCTAAAACCCAGCATTTACTGTTGTACTCCACTTGAAGAAATGGGGGATGACAATGCTTTGGAGAGTCTGGAGGAATGTAATCACCTAAGACAGTGCAACGAGTGACCAAGAAACCCTATTTTAAAAAAGCAGAACATATCAATTTATTGAATACAAGGTGCAGCAGGAATTGGGAGTTATCAACTTCTGCTTTACCCATGTAGGCCATGACTGGGCAAATTTACAAAGCAAGTACATAGTGAGGTTATTCACCTACAAGTGATCTTGTGGAGTACCACATCTCAAAGGTGTACACTAAGAAGCCATGGAAGTTAAAACACTAGTCAACATGGCTGTAGACTGTGAATTTATAATTTCAAAATCCCTAGTCAGACACCACTGAAAACAGAGTGGGATCCCTGTAAATAATAAGTGGAGCACAGATCCCTGAGAGAAAAAGAAAGTATAAATATAAATTTACCCAGCCAAAATCACACCAAAGTGTAAAGAATGGCTACAGGTGAAAGACAAAAACCTGACAAAAAGAAACCATGAAAATAATGGGAGATGAACATACTAGGTGTAGTCCACATGCCCATCTGTAGGAATTCCTTCAATGGCTGATGAAAACACGAAATGAGAGAAAAGTTTAGGTGTTGAATCTGATGAGAAGACAAATCTGAACAAATTTTGATGGGATGAAGACAAGAAGGAATAAGTCAGTTGCATCAAATATTGAACATATTTTGTGAGGGTAGAAGGAAAAAGACCACATGCAGAAAAAGGTAGCAAATGGAAAGAGTCAGGAATGAGTAGCATGGAAGGAAGCTGTGCAGACAATATAACAGTAAAGGGTATGGAATAGATATAGAAATTATCTGGAATAAGACACTGGTAGAGATGAAAAATATAAGGAAGAAAAATATATGAAAAGGAGTAGTTACTTTCCATAGTTGTTGAGGTTTTTGGGAGGAAGGAATGATCCAGATAAAGAAGATAGGTAGGGTGGTAAAGCATAAGTGAAACATTAATGGCAAACAAGTTAGACCTTTAATATCCATAGATGAAGAGGAGAAAGAAATATGCTTTAATGGAAAGGTGAAACATGGAGCACAAGGAAGTGATTCAAATGGAAGCAAAGTGAAAAGTGAGGGAATGGAGGACCACATTAATATTTCAGTCTGGAAGACTAAGCTGTTTGGGAGGATGATGATTTTGGAAGGAATGTATTAATATGATAAGAATGTGGGAAGTAAAAACTCAAAGATATCAGAAAAAATTAAAGGTATGGGATAAGGCAGCCAGATAACCCAAGAGCAAGGAGACTGATGATCCCCAGTCAAAAAGCCAGGTATGAAACTCAGACACATGATCCACAGTTGATAGATCAGTGTATCAGCACAAATGAAACACCTCCCATTTGTGCTGATACACCTTCATTGCAGAAGGATGTATGGAAATAATCAAAAGAAAAGCTACTCAATGGAAGAAACCTAATCTCCTTTCAAGAATCTGATAAAAACCAGATGTAAAGATGAAGACACAAATAGCTGGATATAGAACTGATGACCAAAGATAATTAAGATGGGGAAGACATGGGAAGAGGAACTGGAAGGAAACCACTGCTGAACTGGCCAACATGGAGTGATCAGAAGGATTCAACATGGAGTGGTGTGGATGAGAAAGGCCACATCATGTAGTAGTTGAATAGAATAAATATAAAGGAATTTGTGGGACCAATTGAGGATATTGTGGAAAATGTGTCGAGGTTTTAGGAATATATTGAGCAGCTACCTGTATAATACAGTCAGTTACTGCTGAAATGCAGTTGTCTATTGATGACAATGGCAGTATCAAGTTCTGTGAGATCAGTAAGAGAGGGCCAATTTGCTTGATCCAGCTTCTGCTAAGGCACAGTGGTTGGGTGGCATTGACCACAGCCAGTCTCTCTGAAAATTATAGGAAAATGATCACTGTTTTGTGGATTATTGTCAACCCTCCATGAAAAATGGAAGAATTGCAAAGGGGAGCAAATTGAGACCAATAGCAGTGAAGGACAGACTTGGTGCCTGAAAATAGGTATAAGAACCATTATTGAAAAGAGAAAGGTTGTGATCAGAGAGCATACACTCTATGAAGCAACTCTTCCCATTAATATTAGCACTTCCCCAGAGGGGAAGATGTCCATTAAAGTCCCCCAGGATTAAAAAGGGAGACAGCAACTGTTCAATGAGAGTATCTATGTCTGATTGATCATAGGTCTCTCCAGGCAACAGGTATAGTGAACAAACAAGGAGGCATGGATGGCTACGGCTTTCAAGGGTGTGTCGAGTGGCATGCTGATCAACCAACAGTGCCACCCCTCCATGCACTCGTCCACCACACAGCCTATCATTTCTGTACAAAGAAGCCACCGAAAGGTGACTGTGTTGGCAGGTTTAAGAAATGTTTTCTGTGAGGAAAGACATACAGGATGGTAGGAAGCAATCAGATTAGAACGCAAACCTCAACAGTTCCATTGTATCAAGGTGGCCATTTTTATTTATGTGTAGGCGAATTGGGTGGAAAACCCTTCTGTTTAGGACCATGTCTTTTCTTTACTTGTCTTTACTGTCACATTAATATTTCAGTCTGGAAGACTAAGCTGTTTGGAAGGATGATGATTTTGGAAGGAATGTACTAATAAGATAAGAATGTGGGAAGTAAAAACTCAAATATATCAGGAAAAATTAAAGGTATGGGATAAGGCAGCCAGATAACCCAAGAGCAAGGAGACTGATGACCCCCAGTCAAAAAGCCAGGTATGAAACTCAGACACATGATCCCCAGTTGATAGATCAGTGTATCAGCATAAATGAAACACCTTCCATTTGTGCTGATACACCTTCATTGCAGAAGGATGTATGGAATTAATCAAAAGAAAAGCTACTCAATGGAAGAAACCAAATCTCCTTTCAAGAATCTGATAAAAACCAGATGTAAAGATGAAGACACAAATAGCTGGATATAGAACTGATGACCAAAGATAATTAAGATGGGGGGGGGGGAAGACATGGGAAGAGGAACTGGAAGGAAACCACTGCTGAACTGGCCAACATGGAGTGATCAGAAGGATTCAACATGGAGTGGTATGGATGAGAAAGACCACATCATGTAGTAGTTGAATAGAATAAATATAAAGGAATTTGTGGGACCAATCTTGGCTGAAGGCATCAACAGGATGAGTTACCAGAGCCCAAAGGAAGGATGATTTGTGACTGAGGGCCGTGGAAAATGTATCTATGTTGGAAAACCTTTTATGAGAGCAAAGCCACCAGAATACAAGGGAATCTAAAGACCACCCTGTTAGGACAGAAAAGATGATCTACAATCAAATTCTGGAACATGAAATGTAATGAGATGAATGTGGTGCATGTTGGCTTAACAAAGGAGGTCCAAAGTTTGAAAATGAAAAGAACTTGATCAAGTGCTCTGTTAATGATTGATATGTGCTACCACCTTAGAACTGTTGGAATGAACCCTCATCAGACAATGTCTGGTGAGAGAAATTAAGTGATTCACAGCCCTATGGACCACAAGAAACATGAGAATGTTGATATGTAAGGACTTTTGCCCAATGACCTGAACCTTCTTGATGATTGATCTCAAGCCCATGCTAATCCTGTCACTTAATTGTGAGGCAAATTGGTCAGCATGTGCTTGAATATATAGGGAAACCAAATAGATACACGAAAAGTGGTTATGTAGTAAGAAAGGATGACAATGTGTTTCTAAGAAACAAACTCTAAAAATGCCATAGCAGTCCTAACTGAATCTTCAGGAGGAGCATGGAAAAACATGGCAAAATCAAGAGGTGGAAACAGGATATCCAAGTCCTCATCACCCTGAAGAGGATGATATTCAGGAATAAGTAGGGCAAGGTCTGAAGATAGAGGTTGACCCAAGTAACATTCTTCTCACTGTGAATAAACAAACACTGATAAATCTCTCCCCAGAATACTCATACCCGAGACCCAAGGCATATCACTAGTCAGAGGTATGACCCTAAAGTGGTAATATGCACTTTGGAATTCATAATCAAGAAGAGTCAACCAAAAGTCAAAATTATAAATAATAATGTGATCATAATTGTGTTTAAATTAAAGTGAAGAAACAGTCTGAATAAAACTGAAAGTAATTTAAATGAGAACCATTTTACAATTCTACTAAAACTAAGTATGAAAGTTGAGACAAAGAAAGAAACACATCTGCACACAAGCATTGTTAAATGAGAAGCAAGAGTTTGGTATAGATGTACAGAGGGAATCATGTGTCATAGGAGTATGTTACACTCCTATTGGTGGAGAAATGATGCATGATAATTTGAATAAGACATGCTGGAATCACGTGACTCCAATAGAAGGAGCAGAAGACTTGTGACATGCATAAAGAAAAAAGTTCTCACATAGGGGGCAGAGGGCAGCAATGGATGAGAATAGTTAATATTGGAAATTTGTATTATGTGGTGTTTATTAAACTGCATCTGTAATTAAGCATTAAGCTTTTCTTTCATATGATGTTATGGAGAGAAGATTTGTATTCTTAAATATGTAAGAAGTTCAACAGAGTATTATTTAATCCAAATAATATATCAACTGAGCAATTTGTTTTTAATGAATAGTTATTTCAGATAGTTTTTCTGTTAATAATAATTATGAATTTTTGGGATTCTTATATACACCCACTAACTTTATTGAACCAAAGAAAATATTATAACAATAACTGATATGCTTAACTAAACTGTTATCAAAGGAGCTGAAAAGATCACTTTTTCTGATTTCTTTTCAGAGAAAAAAGTTAGTCTAAGACTGTAAATCTATAATAAAATCAAAAATGAATACACATTTTTCACATGGTATAATCTATTTCAAAGTTATTTTGTATTTTCACTTTTATATCAGATAATATTTCTAGGACTAAATATTTATCAAAATAAAAACAAGTTTAAATGTACACAAACTCTAAGTTTCTGGAAACTCTCATGCAAATTATTCTACAACCCACATGAAAATTTCAAATCTGAATTTACCTTTCTGTGAACCTGCTTCATCATCACTACTTATCTGTCTTTTTCTATTTGTCAATTCTCTAGATTCTTCTTCACTATCTGCAAATAAAATTCAAATTATTTAAACAAAATAGTTTAAGCATACTGTTCTTAGTTGAGAAATGACAAACTAAGGGTTTGTGTGGAGGGACGTTGACTCCTCACATGAATACTGTTCATAAATCATTAAACTGAACAGCATTTTACTTCATATTAGCTAAGTAACATGATTTCTACTGTTCTTATTATGTTCCAAAGCTGTGATTATTACCAAGTTGTAGCTCTGTTGTTTAAAAGTCATGTATCTCGATATCGGCTTAAAATTCTGGAACATATTATTTCTACACTGTACATTGCTTGATTATCCTACATAAATCTACAAAATTCATTAAAAAGTTATTTTTAAATAAAACCATGAAACTAATTATTTTTTGTTGTTGTTTTCTCTAAAACACTACACAGTGTTGTGCATAAAAAAAATTCCTTTGTACATTTAGATGGAAGTCAGAAATAATAAAATAGATAATACATTGTTACTGTTTTCATGGAACTTCATGGCATTAATCTTAAGAGTTTCTAACCAAAATCAGCATAGCAGATAGTTGTATAAATATAATCTCACTGCTTTGTCCAGTAATAAGGTGTTTCTTTCTTCTATTTTGTTTGCATAACAGTAAAATTCTTTTAGCACTAATTCTGCATGAGAAAGCAATGCTACTAGTATTTAGTATCATTTGAGTATCAGTGTTGAAATAAACATGTTTAACAAGACTAAATTTATTAGTTTCATGAGCATATTACACTAAATTGGTTCTAAATAAAGGTTATAAACAGGATTTATGAACTGGAGGTGAAATGCCACTATGTGTCAAATTTTTAAATTATTAAAAAGGCATAATATATTGTGGATTTAAAATCTGAGTATTATTTATTAACCATTGTTGACATTATAGTCCAAATGTCACGTAAGAAAAGTCCAATTACCATTAATATATTCTGTAATATCAGGCAGGCAGTAGTACTACCTATGTAGAAACATCTCAGATTGGTGAACAAAATGGTATTTTAAATATCTCTTTAGTAGGTCATCAGAACTTTACAATACTATACAGTGATTTCTTTTATAACTAAAGCTAAATATGAAACTTGAGACAAAGAAACACACCTGCACACAAACATTGTCAAATGAGAAGCAACAGTTCGGTAGAGGTGTACAGAGGGAGTCATGTCATAGGAGTATGTTACACTCCTATTGGTAGAGAAATGATGCATAATGATTTGAATAAGACATGTTGGAATCACTTGACTCCAATAGAGGTAGCAGAAGACTTGTGATATGCATAAAGAAAAAAGTTCTCACACAAAGGGCAGCAATGGATGAGAATAGTTAATATTGGAAATTTGTATTATGTGGTGTTTATTAAACTGCATCTGTAATTAAGCATTAAGCTTTTCTTTCATATGATGTTATGGAGAAAAGATCTGTATTCTTAAATATGTAAGAAGTTTAACAGAGTACTATTTAATTCAAATAATGTATCAACTGAGTAATTTCTATTTAATGCATGGTTATTTTAGATAGTATTTCTGTTAATAATAATTATGATTTTCTGGATTCGTCATTGAAGTGACAGTTTCAAATGGAGTATACATAAGTGTTATTAATAACTAATAGTAATCTAGAAAATCATACTTCTTGTGTAAACAATGTCATCATTACCCCTTACAGTTAGCTTTCTTACAGAAATTTGGTATTCCTTTAAAAAGCTTAAGTTGAGGGTGAAATTGGAACCACCAGCCTAAAATAAATAAATAAATATTACAAATGGAACCTCACTGTATTTAGAACTTTCTTATAAGTACAACATTCCTATATGTACTGAAACATTGCATTAAAAAGAACAAGCAAACAAGAAAAAAACTTTAAAAAAAAGAAAGTAAATGTAGGGATGACTGATATCAATCCTTCAAAAATAATATGATACAGTAGGAATGGAATTTGCATCATCCCTACATAAAGCACAAGGAATAATTAGCATATAGTAAAATACATATAACTATTCATTCACAGTTTAACTTATCCTATTTTTGTTTGCTAACATTCTACTGCATTGTGTGTCTGTGCTGTTATGTAGTGATGTTGCAAACACAATCCTTTCTATCTTGTTTGCATTGTGTTTGAAAGATTGATATTAGCCATCTCTAAATTACTTCATTTTTTTAAAAGTTTTTTCTTTACTTGTAATAATTATTATAACTTCACCTTATACAGTTTTATATCCAATGGGTAATAATAATAAAAACCACGAGTCTAATCAGATAAAATTAGTTTCATTATGGTTATGGTAATGCTGTCTAATTAAATTATTGAATCATTTCTAGTCTGTAGTTTGTTTTGAATTTTGTGTAAAGCTATTCGAGGGCTATCTGCGCTAGCCCTCCTTAATTTAGCAGTGTAAGACCAGAGGAAAGGCAACTAGTCATCATCATCCACTACCAACTCTTGGGCTACTCTTTTACCAACAAATAGTGGGATTAACCTTAACATTATAACACCCCCACAGCTGAAAGGCAAGCATGTTTGGTGTGATGGGGATTTGAACCTGTGGCCCTCAGATAATGAGTCAAGTGCCAGGTCCAAATAATTTCTATTGACTAATTTGATCCTTGTTTTCAAATTTTTCTTCCCCTTTGGACACAAACATGTGAGACTATTTTTGAAGGGGATGTTTGTAACATTTTTCACATTGCAAGTAAAATGTCTCTTTACTTTTGACTGGAAACAGTAGGTATGAAGGCCAGATTAATCAGACTAATTAACAAGTTATTCTCTGGATAGCTTACCCATGAATATGCAAGTGAATTTCTTGATCATTAACAGATGCATAACAGAGATTTGAAAGAATATGAAATCCTGCAACACCTATGAATTCAACTACTGTTTAAGTAAGTCATGACAATTTGTAATATTTGCTATGTATCCTAAAATCTGTATTAAAATGTGCAATGTGTTGTTTAATATTGGAGGATTAAGTCAGTAACAGCTAGATATAGGAGATTAACTCAATTGGGCATTGATTGCACCAATTAGTATCATGTAAAATAATCATTAATCAAAATTAGTGTTTTTAATTATTACTGGTTTTGACTATTTAAGATATCCAAGTAATTGAAATATTGCTATTACAATTTTTTATTGTTTTTAAATTTAAAATATTTAACAGAAGAAAATTATTTGCTGCCAAAAAAATGTCCCACAATATGGTTAATCTTGAAATAACCAGATTATCATTATAAAAATGATATACAAAAACTGTAGAGAAGATTCTAAAGCTTGTCAAGAATTATATTACAAGATATACTCCAAAGAAAAAGTTAAAATTACGCTTTATCAATAATTTTACTGTTAACTTGTCCTACATTAATACATATCTAATAAAACACTTTTGTTACACACATTTTTTCACCCCTTATCTACATCAGTGCCATATAATAGCATATATTTTAATTTATCCAGTTGCATTTCAAAGCTTCATACAACTGAAATGTTATTTTAATACTGCTGTGATTGCCATATGACAATACCACATATTAAGTACCGTGAGGTGACTTTGAATTTACTTAAAGTATATGTACATATTTGCCACATAACTCTTTAAAAAACACATATGAACTAAAAGCATTGGAAGTAATGTAAAGAGTTTGTGATTTTAAAATATTAAAATTAATATTTTAACACACCCATTACCAGGTTGATTTTTGGTTTTATTCTATGTAGGTAGCTTGCTTTGATTGGAAGTTAATAGATATTGTTGGTATTTTATCTTACTTAATGAATAAATGTTTTAATGTTATAATTTACCAGTGTACATTGTAATTGAATATTATATGAAACACCAATTCTGATTGGTGAGTACTCACACAAGCAGCCAATAATGCACTACATTTTACATGGTTAAAGTAATTTTCCTGCACATAGCTTTATTTGACGTAGATACTAACAAACAACACTTTTATGGCAGACAAACTTTTCTAACAGACTTTTGTGTGAAGTTGAAGAAACACAATGTTAAAAAAAGCAATAAAAAACAGAACATAGTTCTGGATTTCTTTAAGAATACAAGTAAGGTAAAGTATATGACCATGCAAAAACAGTAACTTAATAATAAATGTGGTCTGATAGAAATTTTTAAAGCTTATTTTTAGGAATTGAGAAGACAATTAAGAAGTCTATGTCACAAGTTGGCAGTATGATGTTAAGCATACTTACAATGTTTCTTGGTAGCAAGTTGTTGATTTCTGTCTGAGCTTCTGATATCCATCAATACAGGCCTATTTTATTTCATCGTAAACAAGGTTAGGCTTAAATATCCTTAGCGATTTATTACTCAGTGCAACAATCTTTCAGCAGTCATTTCCAAAATTATGTAAATTTTTGTTTACTTAAGTAATTCTTTGTATGATTTAAGCCTTCTACATATAAAAATTACCATTTTTTGTCATTTTCAATGAGGCATATGCACATATTTGGAAGCAACAGCACTAGAACCAGTTTCACTTACCTCAGGTAAAAAAGTAATTGCATTAGAACAAGAACTAATGTAAGTTTGTTTTTAGAGCTTTTTGCTTCTGAGGAAAAAACAAGTAAGTTAGCCTAAATGTTTACCTAAAAATATTTGTTTCTTGGCTTTTGTTTTAGGGTAGGCCAACATAATACTTTTCAACCAACCACATGTACTTCACAGTTACCTTCCTCACTCCCATTCTTGGGCACCTAGACACAGCTACTTTTTATATCTTGTAAGTAGAAAGGATAAATAAAGGAAGTTTGAATGAGGTTACTGTTATTATTTTCTTGAGAAAATAAAAGTTACTTCTTTTACTGTAAGTAAATGTTTGGTAAATTTAAAATCTGAATTATTACAATTTCATGTTATTACTTTTTTGGCATAAAGAAACAATGAACATTTTGTAAAGGAATAAAAAACACTTAACTTTTAAATATTATTACCTGATTTCATTTCTTGATCTGACTGTACTTGTTCATTTTCTGATCCTTTCTCTGATTCTGACTTTGCACTGTGTTCTTGCCTATTATCCTCATCACCTGATCCCCTCTCATCATCAGACTCTTGACTGCCTCTAATTTTCATTTGTTCATCTTCATCTTGCTGCTCTTCATCATAATCTCCTTCCTCATTCTCATCTTCTCTTTCAATATTGCCAACCTCTTTTTCTTCTTCATCATTATCAGCATCACTTTGAACTTCTGACTTTTCAGCATCACTATGGGCTTCTTCCCTTTCTACTTCACTGTGATCTCCTTGTTCGTTATCCGAAATATCATGTTCACCTTCAGAACCTTCTAGTTCAGCATCTGAATTATTTCTCTCACTACCAGAATGTTCAGGATCCCTCTCAATTTCAGATTCATCACTCTGTTGTCTGTCTGACTGCACTGCATCTTCCTCATCATCACTTCCACTTTCATCTTCAGCTACTTCATTTTTCTCAGATCCTGCATCTGAATGGTTACTATGCTGTTCTTCTTCACTTTGTACTGCTTCTTGTTCTCTATCTGACTCATCTCTTTCACTTCCAGACTGTTCACTGTTTTGTGACTGATTTCCTGCTTCCTCATCATCAGATGCATTACTAACAACCTCTCCATCTTCCTGGTTAGAAGCAAGTTCTCCATCTGATGCATCACTTCTGTTTACTTCAGCTTCAGAATGCTCACTACCTACTGGGGAGCCACTAGGACTTCTTCTACCTAGGAAAGATATCAAAGATTAGTGTAAGAACAAAAACTTGAATGCCAAGATCAGATTAAATAATACCCTTTTATATATCTTAAATTATGTGCATATTAAGAAGAGTTAAAGTTATATCTTAGTAAACTTATTTCAAAATTAATATTGCTGAATTAAAGCATGCATGTAAGTATAATGACCTCATATAGATATTTAGTTGACTTTTAACTTTATTTGTAGTTAAGCACAAAGCTACTCAATGAGCTAACTGTGCTGGGATCACCATTGGTATCAAAATCTAGTTTCTAGCATTATAAGTCCACAGAACTATCACTGTTCTCTGGGGGTGAATATTTAGTTAAACAGTACACTGGCTATATTTTGAAATATCGAAAAGATATGTCAGTGTTTTGGGGAATAGAAAAAAAAAGGGGGATCGAACCTGATTTAGTTTCCTAATGAAGTGATCAGTTAGTATTATAAGTACAATATATACATAAACATTTGAAATAAAGTTAAAAAACAAAATTAAAATGAGACATCCATTGTAAATGAATTATATAAGCTGTATCAACATTTCACCACAGTTTAACCTAGTGTCATCAGGATGAGATGGTTAAAGTAATGATAGTACAGACAAATGAAGAGAGAAATAAAGAAACAGATAACTGTTCTTCAAGGATGAAAAATCATAATGTGACACCAAAATGCTTGTTTATAAGAAAGGTTTAAGCTCTCTGATTAAAAGGGATTTTATATACTTTTTATTTTATTTGTGATGGTTCTTGATGAATAATTCAGCATTATCTCATTATATCATGCTAAAAAGCATTGTGTGGTTCAAAAATTTGTGGAGGAATACAAAGGTGTTCCTTTAATTGAATTCCTATGTTTATTCCCCTTCTATATAATTAATAATTAAAATATCAATGTGTGTGCATGTATGGTAAAGTTTTAAACATCTTTAAACAATGGAAAAATGAAATTAGAAGTATGAAAATACAAACAATATAACCATGTGTAAAAGACAAGTGGATAAAGATAGTGCCATCCATTACAATGGAAAAATTACTTAGGAACGGATTTGTCATCTTTCAGAGCTTCATAGGCAGCAGTGATTATTTGTAAAGACTTTGTGTATGAATTCCTTCATTCATTTTTAGACACTTAGAGCGTCAGTACTGTCACTCTGATAAGTTTTATACTTGATCCCCATACTCAGGTTTTGATAATGTTACATTTGGTGTCTCTTACAAGATAAGTCAATCATTTTGTCATTTTTGTTCATAATAATTGGCTAAAACTATTTTTTATATTACAGGCGTTTGTGGATATCATGCTGTAGAAGAAGCTGAACCCTCTTAAGTTTAAGGTTACAATGAATGAAATATCCAGTGCATCCATTAAATTCGTTTAGACTTTACATACATAGCCTTACAGTAGTCTTTGCAGGTCATTTAATTGTTTTAATTACTCTAAATATATAACATTTCCTTTGTATTTCATAAACTATATGCATTTAAATTCAAAATACTACAACTCATGTTTTCATCCTGAAGTTTTTAGTGACTAACACGATAGTAATACGAAAGTAGAACTAAGAGAAATTAATGAGGTCCAGATCAGAAAAAAGTAGCATAACTGTAGAATACTACGTACTTATAACTGAATGCAGTATTAAAATAATTATAATAAGTTAATCATTCCAACTCATCTTATAGCTTTTAGTTTCAATCATTGCGCGAAATAACTTAAAATGTACTATTAATATTACTTAACCTTTTCGCTAACATGCAACTTCCAAGTTATAACATGAATATATACAGGTATGACAGGTCAAAAGTCTTTCAATACAATGTTTTAGCCCATTATCATCCATTAATTTAAAAGTTATTAATAACAATTTAATAATAACTCGTAAAGAAAATCTATTTCATAGATCATACCAACGTTGGAATCATCACTTCCAAAAATTTCTTCGAAATCAATATTATCAGCCATGTTAAATCAAAAGCGATTGTCACCTCATCTGGTGACAATATATTAAAAAAATTATTATACTTGTAATTGTTTTTTTTTTTGAGTTCGATAATTTGTTATTTGAACTAGATTAACGTTATGAAACAAACCTAAGGTATTTTAAATAAAGTACACAAAACTGTCAAGGAGGGAGAGAGAACGCCATTACTAATTCTAATGCTATATATAGTCAACACTACAGAGTGCATTGCTGATAACTTGGAAATAACCTGACATCACTTTATTTGAATAACTTACTATCTTTACGAAAAATGCGCAGCGCTTAAGAAATATTATGAAAGTATTGTTCTTACTTTGTTTGAAAATAATCGAAACTGTCTAAAATGTTTCATTTATATTATGTCATATTGTTTAATTTTCAGTATTATAAGTAAAATCATTATTCGAGTGAAGAAGAAAATATGACCACCAATCAAACTGGCTGGGCTGTTTTCAGCTGTTTATGGTATAATATTCATTACTAACATGAGAAAATACACAACTAATTTTACTATTTTTTCATAACCGTTAATAATTGCAGGTATAACTTAGTGGTTAGCATAACCGGTTGCTAGTCAGATAATCCAAAGTTGAAAACACCGATATTCTGTTAAACACACTCTACACTTCAAATTGTAGTTGAGCCATTAAAATAAGAGCTAAGGTCTCTATTTGATTTAGAATAAGCACTTAGATGTTTGATACTGTTGATCATTTATCATCTCTGGAATTAAAAGCTCTGAATTAAACGTTGGGGTCTCTGACTAAGTCACTCAGTCTATAGCTTGCATAACGAACTGTTCATATTGAAATTATGATATATATTTGTGGATAATTGTAATTTTATTGCGAAAATAGTGGTATAAAAAGAAACATTTAACACAGAGAAAGTGTAGTTCTAAAACTATTGAACACAATTAGAGTTGGCGGTGGATGGTGATGACTAGCTGCCTTCTCTCTAGTCTGACACTGCTTAATTAGGGACGGTTAGCGCAGCTAACCTTCGTGTAGCTTTGCTCGAAATTTAAAACCAAAAAACAAACCTTCACACGTGAGTCTTTTCTACTAAACTTACGCAATGGCTTCATAGAAATACTAACGTCCGAAGTTAATTCTTTGAAGTTGAACGGTTCGTAATATTCGAAATCTATCATGATATAAACGTTCCTGATCAAATTCAATTTCCAATTAATAAGAGTTAATCACATTATAGCTTCCAATGCTAATATTACACTAACTGTAGCTAACAGGCAATATTCTATTACTGCCCCTCTGAGTCTTGCTATGGCTTTGCTTTTATATTCATAAGGAGAGATTCTCTAAAGTTAACAATATTCAAAGATACGTCAGTGTTTTCGTATTGATGATTTTTATACTCGAGAATCTTCTACAAATTTAGAAAGTAGGCGGGACTTGTGCAACACACATTTAACAACATAAATTGCAAACTGAAACAAATGTATAACAGTTAATCCATTACAATTACCATGTTATTTGACCTAAGTGAAAGGGCAACACTTTTTAAAGTTAATTTTGAATCTTGGATTGATATCAAGCCTTAAACAGAAAGGAAGGAAAAGTGTGACATATAGGAATACCAAATATTTTATACCTTTCATTTTGATTATGCAGAATAAAGACTACCTCGTTTATTCTAAGTCCTTGCAATTTTTTAATAACACGTGGTCTAGATATTTATTAATTTTGCTGTAGTTGCCTTTGTTATTTGTACTAGAAATAAACGACATTATAACATCAAATTGTTGGGTTTTTTTTGTAATTATACACTCAACGTTTTGCTTTACAGCTTCTTTAGGAAACTTTCGCTAAAACACAAACTAACTGTTCAAAACTTCTAATGGTTTACATAATAAATTCTAATCCATTCTGTAGCGTGTAGACATATTAAATAATAATATAGCTTATTGTTGAAATAATTAACTGTTATCCATTATAAGCAAAAGCTCTAACAAATTTACAAATTGAAATAACAAATAGTGTGTGTTTTTGTGTTTTCCGATAGCTATGCCACAGTGGGTTATCTGCTGAGCCCACCGAGGGGAATCGAACACCTGATTTTAGCGTTATAAACCTGGAGATATACCGCTGTTTTAGCGTGGGGCATAACAAAAGGATAAGATAAAAAAATAAAATGATTAAAATTATAGGCGCCATCATTTGTCCCTAGTTCTTTGTGGTCGTATGTAATTTTATAAAAAAAATCTATCATAAAAAACATTTAAGTACTACTTAACAACTAAACAAAAAACAACTAAAATTAAATACATATATTTTTCAAACATATAACGCACTCCTTGCATAAACTAAGTATATTAAAATATACTCAAATATAAATAAAATTAGTTAAAACTTATCCACTTTACTTTCTTTGCGTTAATTGTTTTTCATTAAAATCTTCTTCTAATCACACTTTATCTTGTTATTATTTAAATACAATTTATTCTATAATCTTTCATAATATAAAACCTCTTACTTACTTAGTTTATTTTTTTTTTGTGATTATTAGTAATAATTTTTATGGTTTCATAATTCAAACTGATCATACACAAACGCTACTATTTCTGCCTTCTGAGATTTATCTATTTAAAGTGGTACCAAAAATATGGAAATAATTCTCAGAAAATAATCTTTTATGTTATAAATGACATGCCCCTAATGGAAAACATGGAAATGTGATTCTTTTAGAATCTTAAATTTATAAAATTCATTCATTAAAGCTAGCCAGCAAAACGCACATATTTACGATAGTTTTCAAGCCCCTCACTTCAATTTTCCTCATACCAATATTTCAAGCTCGTTATTTCTTACAGTTACAATTAAGTTAGTTATTAATGGAAAGCAAAATATCTTTCTTATTGTTTTTATTGATTTTGTACTTTAAATATAACCTAAATAACATAAAGCATAGTTCTTTTTTTGACAACTGAAAGAACCATTCTTAAAAAAATCTCTTTATTTAAGTTTATTCAAAAATATGCACAAATTTTTAGGTTGGCTTTTTGAAGAATGAATTTTATTATCTTTAAACACATCTTTCATTTCTCTATTTACTGTTTATCCCCGAGTGAAACAGCAGTAAGTATTCGGATTTACAACACTAAAAATCAACGGTTCAAATCCCCTTGGTGGACATAGCAAATAGTCCGATGTGGCTTTGCTGTAAGAAAACACAGAATCATACATTTACTGTTTATTATGAAATGATGTATTATTATGTACATTTGGATACCGAAGCACAACAGAAGGTATAATATTCCCTTTAGGTTTATCAATGTCTTTGTTTAAATTATTTATTAAAAATATTCTTAACAATTTTTATATCTCTTAATATAACATTTTCCGGATAATAACGCTGAACTAAGAATTTTTAAAAATATTTCTGATGATCTGTTAACTCTCGTTTCGTCATTGAAAACCAAACGATTTACTATACTTGCAAGATTTACAGGAACATTAAATTCTATACGTTTGGGATGATTAACAAAGAAATCTACAAAATGATTTGCTTTGTGGGTTTATAATAATATCAGTTACAATAATCCTCCAGGCCCGGCATGGCCAAGAGTGTTAAGGCATGCGACTCATAATCTGAGGGTCATGCTCGCCCTCCCAGCCGTGGGGGCGTTATAATGTGACGCTCAATCCCGCTATTCGTTGGCGGTGGGTGGTGATGACTAGCTGCTTTCCCTCTAATCTTACACTGCTAAATTAGGGACGGCTAGCACAGATAGCCCTCGAGTAGCTTTGTGCGAAATTCAAAAACAAAAATCTCGACACGAACAAATTTAAACCAATACACACAAATCTAACAAGGGCATACGAGACGCAACTAAACAAGTTATCAACAGAAGAAATGACATCAATTTCATTCAACAATGTAGAAAGGAACAACTAACCCTTAATTTTGTAAAGCTAAAACTTTCAAAACATTTTAATAAATACACAAACATTATCCAAAATTTACAGGAAAAACTACTTAAAGCCATGTTGAACACAAAATACAAAGAACTACATGACTTACAAAAACAAAAAGTGAACCTAGACCATCAACTGGCATGCTGCATTAAACCAGAGAATTACGGACTTATACAACGAAACATAAGCCAAATCAATACTAAGAATGACAGAGACAAAAAGATCTGCCACAACAAAAATACTAGAAAACTAAGATACAAACAACAGAAAAGACATCACGACAAACCGTTGATTAACCTTATAATTAACAGATCCGACCGACAATTAAACACAGACGAGATACATCTACGTAACAAAGGACTCAACTTCGCAATAGCACCTAGGTACATTCCAACCATGGAAATCAAAACATGTTTAGAAGATCTAGTCAGGAGACTTGTGATACTTTCTACAGAGAACAACAACAAGGAAATAACCAAACACAACCAACAGAAAGAAGACAACTTAGATAATTTTATTGACATTCAACAGCCAAACTTCCCAGGTAAAATTACAAATTTATATTTTCCAGAAACACCTAAAAACAACATCTTAAACGATTTTTTCAAAGAAGTTTCTCACAAAATCATCAACATAATTTCACAAAACAGAAAGCTAAAAACAATCTTACAAAAAGAGACATTAATTCCATTAAAAACCTAAAACAAGACAAAAACATAAAAATTCTAAAAGCAGATAAAGGTAACGCTATAGTCATAATGAACACGAATGAATACATCCAAAAAATGAAGAACATCCTATCAGACACGAACAAATTTAGACCAATACACACAAATCTAACAAAGGCACACGAGACGCAACTAAACAAATTACTACTAAAAATGGAAAAGCCAACACAATTTCACAAACAATTTATTCCTACCTACGTAAAACCGACTCACGCACAACACAAATATACGGTATCCCCAAACCTCATAAACCAGATTGTCCATTACGACTAATAATGTCCACATATGAATCGTTTAATTACAATCTTGGTAAATACATAGCATGGGCATTCTCCAAATATGTAACATCAGCCAGCTCATTCATCACAGACTCTTTTAATTTCAAGTCTAATCTAAATCAACTTAATCATAAAGCCTTAATGGCCAGTTTCGGTGTTATATCCCTCTTTACAGAAGTTCCAACCACTGAAGCATGCAAGATAGCCTTAGAACTCTATATCCGAGACTCTAACCCATCTATAGACATTCCCAGCAACCAATTAGCAACTCTCATAGAATTCACCACGATGAAGACGAACTTCATGTTCAACAACCACAACTATATACAAACAAATGGCCTAAGCATGGGCAACCTAGTGTCACCAGTTCTAGCCAATATTTTTATGACACAAGTTGAAACACAAGCAATTAACCCGGCATTACATCCACTACTATACTGGTACAGATATGTAGATGACACGGTTGCGGGATTCACATCTACAGAACACACACTTAATTTTTCAATCACATTAACGCTATACATCCCAACATCAACTTCACATGTGAACAGGAAGAAAGCAATCAAATATCATTTCTCAACCTCAAAATTACAAGAACCGATACAAAATTTAAAACAGAAATCCACCGAAAAATTACCCATACTGAACTATACATTCCTTGGGACTCAGCACACGAAACAAAACAAAAACTCAACATACTAAGAAACCAAATAAACACAGCCATAAAACTATGCTCACCAGATAAAATTAACGATGAATTAGACAAAATAAAACAATACTTCATCAACATCAATAAGTTTCCTTCACAAACCGTAGAAAACATTATACGCACACACCTAGACAGAAAGCAAAATCAACCAACAAGAGTAAATATGTCTCACGAATCAAAAAATCACGAAACCATATACTGCTGCATACCATATATTCCCGACATCAGCAGAAAAATAACCAACATTTGGCAAAAACAAAATATGACATTCCAGTTAATACCAAATTTATTCAAAAACCAGGCACAAAACTGAGGTCTATACTATGTAAAAACTACACTGACAAACACCACACCAACATTATTTATAAAATACAACGTGATAACTGCCACGACTTCTATATTGGAGAAACAAGTAGAAAAATGGAAACCAGATTCAAAGAACATAAAAAGTCACCTTCACACGTTTTCGAACACTGCAAGTCAAATAAACACAACATAACCATAGAAAACACTCAAATACTAAATAAAGAAACAAACATAAACAAACGCAAAATTAAAGAAACCTTACTTATACAAAAACTTAAACCCAAAATAAACCAATATAAAGGGACGCCTTTATACCTATATTAAATATAATAAAATAAAATTATATATTCAAACATCTAACAACGCTCTCTGCATTCCGACACTCAGTTACACAACCCCTTTCAAACATGTGGTCAGCTTCCGGTCAGTTACTTCTTTCTTTTTTTGTGAACCTGACGATGACCGAAGAAGGTCGAAACGTTGTTCGCTCTTCTACGTAAAATATATTTTCTCAACCCAAACAAGCCGTTTTTGCATATATATTTCTCTGCAAGTGGGTTTTCTCGACATCACTGATTAGGATTAGAGAAAATTAATCTAAGAGATCTTTTTATTAGCTATAATTTTTGTGCGTTAGGAACGCATCCCAATGGCTCAGCGGTATGTCTGCGGACTTACAACACTAAAATCTAGGTTTCGATACCCGTGATGAGCAGAACACAGATAGTCCATTGTGTAGCCTTGTGTTTAATTTAAAACAATAACACCTTTAGGAACACCTAGTACGGGAGCGCGGACACCTGATCCAATTTTATTACTCTTCAAAATCTCTTTCAGCCTACTCTCAAATTGAAATTATTTATAATAGGATTAGAGTTAATTAATCTATGAATCTTTGGGTGTATTCAAATACATTAATTGAAAGGGTTTGACCTCCTGAGTTCAAAACTGTAATTAAAACTCAAATCGGTTAATAGATAACGGAGCTATGAACTAAACATTTATACTTGAAAACTTAGAGTTTTTCTGTGAGCACCTGTGTCGCGGCTAAAAATGAAGAAGGTACAGTAGATAAGCTTTAACTAATTTCATTTATTTTTGAGCATATTTCGAGATACTTAAGTTATACAAATGGTGTACTGTATGTTTGGAAAACATATGTATTTAATTTAGATTATTTATGTTTAGTTGAAAAGTAGCATTTAAGTTTTTTAGTATAAAATTATTTAATCGGAGAACTATAAGATAAGCACTTTAATTTAATGAAGAGACATACCCATAAGATAAAAAATGGCTGCATTATTTCTTAAGTGTTGAGCGATCTATATACTATGAAGAATTTGGATTTGAGTTTGATTAGATTGTAATAATCAATTTGTTTGTTAATGCAAGTTAACTAGACATCCCGTTAGCAAAAGTACAGAAAGTAGAATTTTTAGGTATTTCGAAGTATCTAAGTAAGTATCTACTCGATCGATGTGACTCGAGAACACATTAGCGCAAGTCTAAGGAATTCTCTAGCGCCACAATGCGAGGGAAAGTCCGGATATACCAGTACCATTTCTAACCAGTTATCTCTACTCTAAACATTCAATACGTGCATCAAACGCGTGTAAATGAAAAAAAAAAAAGTTTGCAAATTTTGGTAAAAACGGAATAAAGAAAAATATCTGCTTCAAACAAGCCATTTAACGAAATCGAAAAATAAAATTTAATAGGTAACAATTACAGCTATTCAAATATACCGTTTCAATATTTCTGCTTAAGAATATCTTATAAAGTTACAAGGAACAGTTTCGTCAGTTAATAACCTTCACTGTTAACAATATTTGGGACTGTAAACCTAATAATATAACCCAACTATGTTCGACAACCTTAGGAGATTTAGGTTAGCGTTACGTCCACGGCCCAACATGGCCAGGTGGTTAGGGCGCTGGAATCGCAATCTTATGTTCGCGGGTTCGAATTCCGTTTTACCAAACATACCCGCCCTTACAGCCCTGGAGGAGTTATAATGTTACGAACAACCCCACTATTCGTTGGTAAAAGTGTAGACCAAGAGTTGGCGGTAGGTGGCGATGACTAGCTTAGTCATAGTCTTACACTGATAAATTAGGGACGTCTAGCGCTGGGAGCCCATGTGTAGCTTCGCGTTAAATTCAAAATAACCAAAAAAAAAATAAATTTAATTCTATATATCAGGCTTGCAATGTTAATTAATGTTTATAATAAGAGTAAAATAATACTTTTAAAATATTAAAACATAATTTAACATTCCTACAAATATTATGAACGAGAGCAACACAACATAATTAATAAAGTAAACCTGCATTCTAAATATGTATACTAAATTATAAATGCAAAATAATCTTAATAATAAGATTACACAGATATAGCTAGTGAATGCTATTAACAAAATTAGTAAATATATATTACATATTCCAACCGACACTGCTAACCAAAGAAGTTGTAAAGAAATAATATATTGAACCTCACAATGGTTTTCTACTTCACGTGCTGTAGTTAATTCAACAAAGTACATACTTGGTGTTATTACATTGATACAGGTTCTCTGTTTTGACAAATTTCTTGATTTGACCCCGAAGTTAGGCAACTAAATGTGCTGCTCTTCGCTCTCTTTGTATTATATTTTCATACGTCAATTTACTTTGAACTATGACATATGCATGCGCTTAGAGAGGGAGAGAAGCTTATCCGATCGCATCCTCTATACACCGATGTACATATTCACACATATATAAAAGGTGCAAAAACAACCACAAATACAATCAAAATGCACATTTTTCAGTGAAAATTAGAAACTTTTTTCTGAGGAAACAAGGGCCGCAAATATATCACCGCCACTCAATTCCTTTTTCCTCCTGGTGTGACATCTCCGTTATAGTTTTCTACTTAAGCCCCTACACATGCCACTAACCAATTCCAAAAACACAATTCTGCAACGTGTATAGTAAGTTACCTTTTAGTGAAATTTTATGGAAATTTCACATGTATGTTGTCAAGTAAAAAATTGCAAAAATTCGTTTAATGTGGAACAAGAATAATTTATATGAGTAAAGGTTATCGTGAACTACTTTATCAGTGGGAGTAATGATGTATTTATTATGTAACGAATCTAAATATTGGCTTTTTTATTTATAACTTTTTCAGTGCTGTTAATTTTGAATGTCTTAAAGTATATTATGAGTTTATAGATTACGTCATCAAGTCTGTTTATCAGTTTCATAGGATTATTTTTAAGTTACCTTTCTTTACTTCACTTATGGAAAATTTTCCTGAGTGGTTTATTAATTATCTGTTTAGTGCTTTTCCAATTAATTTGAGAAAAATTTCCGAAATTTAGGACCCTTATTCATTAATATTTACAAATTACTATTAATTACAATGTCAAAGTTACTAGTGAAAATATGGTCAAGAGAATAAACGTATTAAGATGAGTTACATTCCTAATGAGGAAATAAAATGTGTAACTCCTTACTGGTTACATCATCTAACACACTATTACATTTAAATATTTTATTGTTAATGTTTTTTACAATAAAAGCTAGTAGTTGGATATTTAGTTTTGCAGATGTTAGGTTTTAATCTGACAAGACCAGATTCTAGCTAACAATTTAATTACATAATGTGCAAATTTTGTTTTAGGTTTAAGTAGTAATGACATACAAACCGAAACAACCAGTCTACATTGTTTATCAAATTTGATGATACTTCTGTTAATATTCGATAAAAAGGTAAGTTTATTAACTGTAAGTAACTTAAGGTCTATTGAAAAATTTGATAAATTTCTAGAAGGTCTGGTAATAAACCATTTCTTTGATTTAGCCGTGTTTGTTTAGGATCTATGTGCAACCATGGGGTCTTATCCCCATACTAATATTTTGTTTACTTCTAATGTACTTTAAAAATCCTTATTATTAATTTTATGCTTTTTAGTCAATTTTTTCATGTATCTTTTCGATGTTATAATTCCATGTTTGACCAACTTTCTTGATTTTCTACAATCTTCTGTAATACCAGTCAATTTAAATTTCTTAAAGTTGTGGTGCTTTTCTTTAATTTTATCTCTTATACCCTTTGTGATCCAACCTGGTTCTTTACTTGCAGCTATCAATTTCTTTCTCTAAGGAATATGTTTGTTTTGAATATTGAAAAAAATACTTAAAAATGTTTTGCATTTGCCAAGCATCTCTAAATAACTCAGCTACCCAATTTACAACAGATAATTCTTATTGCATTCCTACAAACTTTTTAAAATTTGGAATCAAAATATTACTATTCCTAATTTCTATATTTAACAAAACATCAAACCCAATACAGCAATGATCACTGTATTTAGATACTTCCCAATTTCCACCTCTTAACTATTTCTATGTTAGAATTTAACGATAGATTTGAAATAGCATTATTTCTGGTTGGTTCATTGACCAGTTGGTGACGAAATCCATCTTAAATAATTTTCACAAACCTTTCTCCCTCAAGGTTTTACTCTAGCATTTTCCAGTCAGTATGTTTGAAATTAAAATCACCCATAATTATGACGTCATTAATAGCTGAATTTTGATATCATTGTAAAGTTTCTCACTAATTTCATCTCGTGGTTTGTAACAAACTCTTATTAAGAGCTTTTTCCATGACATTCACTAACAGAAGTCCTTGTTGTTATTCCTAATATCCTCAACTTCAACAAGATGTAGCCCACACTTTACATAGGGAGCAACTCCTCCTTCTCCTTACTTCTCTTTTCCTATTAAATAACCTATAACCATGTAGTTCAAAAACATTTCTGTCATCAGAATCATCTAGATTTAACCATATTTCAGTTATTCCCATTATATTAAAATATTTTATTCTTTTGAGTACCCTAAAGTAATCTATTTTATTTCTTATACTTCTAATATTGCAATAATAACAATTAAGTCTATTATTATAACTACTTTTATACTGATTTCTGACGTTAAATACTGTATTCCTTTACTTCTCACCTTTGTTTCAATTTGTTCATATTTGCTCTTACCAATATCTGGTCCTAGTTTAAAACTTCCCTTAAAGCTGAGCTAATTGCCCTTGTAAACATGCCAGAATCTTTCTTTTTTACGTGTAAACCATTCATTACAAAAATTTCCTTGAACTATCCCGCAAGTCCAACCAGCTAACCTACGTATCTGTACATATTAATTTCACCTTGCATTTAGCCCTAGTGATTTACTCAAAATTTCATTTCCACAATTAATTCAGGGCAGAATCTCTAACAATTAATTTATAGCCTTTATTTTAAATGATTTTATCAACCCTCTGTACTTATTAATTAGCTCATCTGATTTACCCTGTATTGGTAGCCTCTATGTGCACAACAAAAACTGTATCATGACCAGTCCTCTTCATTATACTTCTTTGTCAGTTGTGTGTCCCAGGGTAGTGTAATCTAACTTTTTATTTCTATTTACCCCACAGGCTATTCTATTCATATAATGTGTCAAGAAATCACCTATAATTATAACCTCTTTAAGTTCATAATCCATTTCCTTCTCTATTCTTTTCTCTCCCTCCAATAGTTCCTCGTCTACTTACGTCAAGGACTGAAATCTGTTACCCAATAGAATAGAGTATTTCCAATAAAGTCCACTACTTTTAACCATAATACTACTCTTTTTAACTTCCCAGATGTCATTGTTAGGTGATGCATCCCTTGCATGTAAAAGCTTAAGCTCCTCTTGAAGTCTTGTTGTCATTTCCCACAGTTTATACTTTTCTTTATCTATTTCCTCAACTTTAGTTAGGATAGCCTCCAACGTTTCTTCCAATATGCAAACTCTACATATAAATTAAATATTTTCACTACTAACTTCTCTAAAAGTGCATAGTAGTCCAGAGTTCTCAAATAAAACTCATTTATTGCATCTATCGCACTTAACAGACTGGGAATGCTTAACCCCGAACTATTATTAATCATTTTATTATTTGTAGAATTGAAATAAACACCCTATACTATAAATTAAATACCAGTAGCCACTGTTAAGTCAAAGTTTGACAATTAAGCAGTTTTAGACAGTATGTATTACATAAAACAATATATTTAATTTATTTTACAATCTCATTGCAAGTTGAATGATAACAAAGCCTAATCTAAGGTTGTACTACACGTTACACTACTAAAACCTAGATTATAAGGTTATATATATCATTTGAGTTCCTAATCTTACTAAGTCTAGTTATTTTTGTTATACAAATATAATTTCTAAAGATAAAAATAATAAATTCAAATAACATTGAAATGTCCACAATATTTTAAAACTTAGCTTTCTAGCTAATTAATTACCAATTCATCAACAAAAATAAGAAAAAACAGCAAAGTCGTTCTCTGTGTATAATATACCTATTATATGATATTTCATTTATGTATTTTGGTTCATGATCTTATAATTTTTATTCTGATTGCATGTATGTGATAGCGCAAATTAGATAAAAGCAGAATTTAAGAATTTTATCTCGTATTTCTCTGCAGTCTCTCTACGTTCAATCATTTGTACTTTGTCATTTTTATAACTATTCTGAATTGCTCAAAAGCGCAGTAACCTACTTTCATCGTATAAGATAATTTGACAGGGTAGCTAACAATAAGACTTACTTTGACAGTCGCATATTTTCATTCTTTATAATATTACACTATATCTTTTAACATGTGACAGGAAGCCTTGTCAAAATGGAGCTTTATCTGCTAGACATCATCGTTGGTATACGAAAATATATTTTTCTTTTCTACGAAAAATGGGATTTAGCACATTCCTTAGGTAGTACCGCAAGTCGATTTGAGGCGGAAACCTAACTTCCTCGTCTGGAGATATCTACATTTCATAACTTATTTCCACGAAATTTATAAATTTATGTCCTTTTATTACGGATAATATTTTTATCGTCTTTGGCTAAGGGGAACATACAACATACCGTATTTTCCGCCTAATAAGCCGAATTTCTGGCCCTAAATTTTGGACCTGATTTTTGGGGGTCGGCTTATTGGCCGATCACTCCTTTCGGAAATTTCTTCTTCTTAGGAAATGTTTTTCTTTTGAAAATTACCATAGGAGGTAATTTTGTCCCATCAGCAAAGCATGTTGTTTCTGGAATTTCATTGGTTACCTAGTTACAGTGAGTGGAGCCAATAACGAATGACATATTGATTCCATCTCTGTCTCAATACGACACGTTCTGCTTTACTACAGAACGCCAATGATCACACACAACATGCATGCTGACGCTGAAACGAGACTAAGAAATCATTTTGAAGAAACTTGTCGCTTCTTAAAAATGGCTTCGGCTTATTGGGCGGTAATAAGCAAAAACCCTCATTTTCAGAGCTGAAAATTGGCCTCGGCTTATTCGGCGATTCGGCTTATTAATCGGAAAATACGGTAATTTAAATTGTATTAGTGGGATTTAGGAAAAATCAAAATTTTCTCGAATTAATGAAAGCATTCATCAGTTATATAAATTTTAGTATTGTATAATAGAAATGTTGCCATAAACGCTAAAAGTGTTTTATGTTGATGTTAATTTAAACCTTTTCAATAAGGTTTTGGTTTGAAACGTTAGTAATAACATACTTTTAACCTGAGTTGTTGTTTTTTGAAAAATCTAAACATATTTAAAAGAATTAAACTGAAAAATGGAATTTGTATGTTTCATGCAAATTTTAAACCTAAATTCATTACCTTTGCAAAAAAGGTGTTTCGTTTTTTGTTTTGTTTTTATAGTTTTTCACTGAAGTATTGTCTGTGATGTTACGAAATCGGTAAAATAAGTTAATGGTTTAGCAGAAAAATAAAAGGATTCAATTTTTATTGTACATACATTATTGCAAAGGTTTTGAACAAAAATATTCAAATTTATGAAGAATTTTGTTCTTTATAACAGTTGCACAATTTCAACATTTTAATGGCAATCAGTAAAGTAGAAGAACCGAGGAAGTGACCGTAATTTCTTTAGAGTAACACGTAGATAACATAAGGTAAGTATGAACTCTATCGCTGCTTCGTTGGGTCAACGGTAAGTTTATGTACTTGAGCGCTGAAATCAGAAGTTAGATAACTCACGCTGGACATAACGCAGATAGCTCATTGTGCCACTTTGTGCGGATACAACAATATTCCACTGATCACCTCATGAACCTAAAATGACGTGAACAGTTAAAGCTAAGAATATATTTGTTTTGCGTGATGATTCTAACAATTGTCGTTGTCACTTATTGTTGTATCTTCTTCGGACACAATGGAGCAATCTGTGAAACTTTCATTAACTGCTAGAATTCCTTTTCAATATATTTCTGGAAAAAAAGTGAAAAATGAATTTATACTGTGGTAACATTAATTCAGTGTATCTATTAGCATTAAAAAGTTATTATAATTACACACTATTGTAAAAAATGGTGAAATAATCAAGATTCAAGTACTGTAATAATCTACAACAGAAAAAGAAATTCTCATGTAAACGTTGATTACTCATGAGTTTTCGTTTTTATTACAGAGGTTTCATGCTAAGTAGTTTGTGCAATCTTATTCATAGTTTTGTTAAAGTCAGACTGATTTTAAATTTTTTATGCGGATAATGATCATGTTTTGACAGACCTTTGAGCGTGAGGAAGAAACCTAAACCAGAATCTGTGGTTGACAGAACTACATAAACGATAAGTAAAAGAAATGTTATATCCGTTTGTGCCTTCCCCTGTGTCTTTTCAAATAACAAAAATAAGTTCTGAACATTTGATTTTAAATTATTAATAAATATTCCACATCAGTTATTCTTATTTTACTTTTTTCATTTGAAAGAATTAAGTTTAAATATGTCACTAGAGTTTCTGTGTGGATGCAAACGAAGGACAACAATTGGTAATTTTGTGCAGTCTCGAAACTGACACTTTTACCTTAGCTGTCTATTAATAGTTTCATTAAACAGAAAATTAACCTTTTTACAATATTAATAAGTCAATAATAATATATTTTAAACGTATAAATAGTTTCATTACATAGAGAATAAATGTTTTACGATGTTCACGAGTCAATAATGTATTTTAAAATAAATTTTAATTTTCAGTTTAACCAAAAATTACAATATTCAAGCGATTTCATTTTCCTTTTTTACGTGAAATCGCTTTTTGTTTTGCAGTTTTAAACTATTCTATTTTAGTTACTAACTTTGCCTAGCAACTACATATCGATTGGAGGCAAAGCATTAAGAAATCTGTTGTATCACTTTTAATCTGTTGTATCACTAATACGTTGGAATAAAAATTTTCTTTATTAATTTGAAAAAAAAATGACAACACATACATATTTATTCTCTCTCTTGTAATAATGTTTCACTACCATAAAACATAGTTTGTAGTTTAACGCTTAACTCCATCATTTCGTTTTGGATGTTATTATAATGAAATTTATCATTTAGTTTGTTGGTAACAGCTAACATTTCTGCAACTAAAGCAGTAATATACCTATACAGCAAAGAAAACTTCATTGAATTAGCGATTTTTAAGACCTTTTGTTTGGAGTTGGCGATTTTTTAAGGCTCTTTACTTTAATTATATTAGCAAATATGTCACATTTAATCTAAATTGTCCTTATACGTATGTATTCTGTAAATCTAAGGTAATAACATGGGAAGAAGAAGGATAGAAAAAAAAAGTCAAATTCTTCAAAGTTAGAAAAAGTTTTAGATTATTTTTGAGGCACACAAAAATTATTCAAAGTTTCATGGTCATAAGATTTCAGAAAGTGAAAAATGTTCGTCATGGATAAACAGACGGAAGTCGCTTTATTGTATAGGTAACACAGTTTATTATATTTGTTAATTCTATAAACTAGATATTTTACTATTATTTCCTTTCTTGTCGAATACTTTTATAAATAACTACTTTTATTAAACATCACATTGCTACTTCGCTTGTTTAAGGATGTCAAGTAAACTGACCTTTTGGTTAATTTTGTTTTTAAACTTAAAACGATTTGTTTTAAATGTTTCAATCAGTCGATTTCTCTGTTCTTTACGAGTTAGTTTTGCTTAAACCTAAAATTAGAATAAGTTAATTATCAAGTAATACAAGTTTTTCAAACCATCATCGAGATATATATATATATACAAAATGTATTTTAAGAATAACAAGGTAACACACGTCTGTGATCACAAATTCAGCTTTAAATAACATACATATTTTGGGCAAGAAAACAGTTTTAAACATTTCAGAGAAGTAAACCACAATCAAATAAAAATCATCTCAGTACAAGCTTTATAAATATTGATATATTTTATACACACTTACATGTAGACATTTTAGACAAAAAGTGTTAATACAAGATTTATGACGTATAAGACGTGACTTAAACCTAATTAATTTCGTCTTTAAGACAGGACGTTTAAATGGTGTGTTTGCCTTAATAGAAAATCAAACGTAAGGATATCAAACATGAAATTTTCACATTTATTTGAGACAATGTTTCATACACACAACTTACAAAAAATAAAAATAAAACCTCTGTGATTATAATAGTTAGCGATAACTATCGACATAATGTTATTGTTTCTACTGAGAAAGCTTGGCGACTGATATTTTAGCAACATACATAGATTTATACTTTATTTTTCATATGCATTGATAGTATATATTGTTTTTTCTACGAAGACTACACAAGTCATTATGAAAACACCAACTATGTCAATTAAATGTTCGAGACACCTTTAAGTTATCAAGCTGAAATGGCGAGTTACTTGAAAGAAATACATCTTTTTTTATGTTTCACAATTTACAAACACCCTTTTCATGAATAGTTTTTATTAATTAATTTTTAAACAATGTTAATGAAAAACCATGTTCCAAATTTTAAATTGATTCGAAAAACTAGAGGCTTTACGTGCTTTACAAATACGTCAACATTTTATTACACTAATATTCGACGTATTTTAACACTTTTCAGTTTACAGCTGAAACATACTCATCACAAAAAACTTAACCAGTGAAGTAATCATATCAATTTTAGCGATAGTAGTCGTTAGTTAAAAAAAAAGTTCCTCATTATATATCACTTTGTTGTTCTGTACACTTTTCTTACAGATGTATGCAATTTTTTTATAAAGATATACAATCTTTTGACGATATAAAATTATTGTGTTGATGTTTTTGCTACTTAAGAACTAAGTTTAATTTAAGGAGATACTTAGAAATGATTACATTTTAACTGATAAAATTATACTAATCCAATGAGAAAACGTCTTTGCTTATGTTGTACGATACTAAATCTTGGCTGTTCCTAAATTTATAGGGTTAATTAAATTAGATAATAGATATTGATTTTCGTTTGGTTTTGTCTAGAAGTTCCATTTTGTGAAAGTCGATAAAAAAATTTAAAAGAAAGGTGCTTAAAACCTTCAGGCTAGTTTACAGTATACCTCCTATTGAAGGAAATACCATTAAGTGTTTTTGTATATAAATAAAACTGGAATTAATAAATAAAGATTTCAATGGGAATGCGACAGGTAATCATGCAGTGTAAATACCAAATAAAATAAACAATTCAAACCACACAGATTAATGAATTGTGTACACTATGAAATTCGTTGTGCTCATAAACCTTAACAAGTGCAACAGCAAAATGTTTTTCCAGTTAAGTCAGATTTTACTGGTGCCATATGAACATGTAACATGGATTAAAAGAAACGTGTACCTAAGATATCTATCTAAATATGCTTCGGTTTCTCATCCTTAGGAGGAATTAAACTCATGAATGAACTCTGTTCTTTAATAGATATAGCTACCTAAGACGAAAGTTTCTATACGTACATTTACCTCTGCTAACCGTTAAACACACTACCATTCACAAACACTTTCACTATTTACTGCTGTCATTCGCTCTTCATTTCATAACATGCCTGGCCACATCTTCACTTAACCTTTTCAGCATTTGCTCTAAATCATTCTTTCTTGTAGATTCTTTTTGAGGAGTGCGTTCATTTTCTGCTGGTACACCATTTGAAATTTTTCTCATTTCAGGGTCTGTTTTCATGTATTCGTTAGGGTCACCAACAAGGGGACTTGTGGTAGAGATTATAATGAATTTTTCTTCCTCCAGTTGTCGAACAAGTTCGTCATCAATCTTATAGTTCTCGTTATCCTCTTTCTTCTCAAGTTCGTCGTTTCGTATAACTGAAGCTCTATTTTTAGCCATATTATAGCTCGTATAATCTTGTTCATTCTTCCTCTCATCGCTTATTACAGGTGTGATTATCTTATTGTCTATCTTATAGCTCAGTTTATCTCGTTCTTTCTTTAACTCATCATCTTGTATGATTGGGATTGTCTTCTCTTTTATCTTATATCTCAGCCTTTCTTGTTCATTCTTCATCCCACCGTTTCTTACGGATGGGATTGCCTTCTTTCCTGTGTTATAGCTTATGTCATCTTGTTCGTTATTCAGTTCATCGTTTCGTATGGCTGGGATTACCATTTCGTCTATTTTATACCCCACATCGTCATGTTCATTTTTCATCTCACCTTTTCGTACGGCTGTGACTGTCTTCTCCCTTGTCATGTCATCTTGTTCATTGTTCAACCCATCGTTTCGTACGGCTGGAATTGCCTGTTCGTCTACAAAGTAGCTTGAGTCATCTTGCTCGTTTCCCAATCCTTCCTTCTGTAGGACTGGGATTGGTACTTCTTTGGTGCTTCCCGACGGCTCTCCTGATTTCATAAATAAGTCCTCCTGGTCATCAGCAGGAAGGTCATCAGCGGAAGGAGCTATCGTTCTTAAGTTTTCGATAATATCATTTTCTGCTAGTTCCCCTTCAGCTGCCCCCTCTTCAATAGTCATATCTTTTACTTCTTCCGGATCTATAAGAAACATATTTATTATGTACCTCTGCTTCATATTTTTTAAAATATCGTTATAGCATTTATCTCAACATTTTATAAGTTATTTTTCCTAACAATACAATTTGTTATTAAAATTACGGGATTCACTAAGTTTGTAAGCCATACAATAAGAAGATATAAAAATTTACTTATTATGTAACTGACATATTTGCATTTAAGTACATTTGGATCTTAGCATTTATTTATAGAATAGTTCTCATTAAAATGATCTGATATATTAAGAGTTATCCAAAATGAAATCAAACATTCTTTTGGACGATTTGTTTATTTGAAGTTAAACACAAAGCTACAGAAAGGGCTATCTGTGCTCTGCTCACCACGGGTATCGAAACATGGTTTCAAGCATGGTACGTCCGCAAACTGGGGACATTTTGGATGATAACAGTTGCAATGGCGTGAAATTCTTTTCTAAGATGGGGAGTTATTATTATGAATAATTTTACTTCTCATACGACATTAGTATTATTGCCTTATTTTATTATGCTATATTTTAAATACTATGTTTTTCATTCAGTCTCTTAGGAATTTTCACAAAGTTGAAGAATGTATAACAGTATTTCAAACATACTTACATCTACCGAGTTTTGTTCAATACAGAAGTCAACAATCGTCTTGTGACAATTACAGTTAATTATAATCACGCTTTACCATCTTGTTGTAACACGTGGTTCATATAAATAGTTTTCCGACAATTACTGTGATTGTTTTATCCCAGCCGGATTGAGGAGCTCTACATTGAGCAAAATGAGTCGTCAGCAATGGATGTGGCAAACATGATTGAAATATTATTATACACTCTTCTTATTGATAAACCCTAAGGAACTGAATAAATAAGTTTATTGTTAAAATTATAATAGGCTTAATACCAATATATTACGACACATATAGTTGATTATTGTGGATGCTTAGGGCCAACAACTCAGATTGAAAGCACGAATACAGCACATAACTAAACTATTTTAATCAATTCAAAGTTTCATGTCCAATTTCTCAAAGCTATAGCAATAAACACTTTATATTAGTTGCAAATATTTGTATTTTTAAATGAATTGGATTACCCTTATCTGTTAAGATTACTGAAATATTTTAACAGACATCTTAACAATCTGCAGTGTAGAGTGTATGAAAATATATAAAGTATGTGAAAATGTTTAATGTTTTTAGAGAAAGTCATTAATTTTTTTAAAACTTACTTCATAAGTTATTCAGAAAATATGTTCACAGATAACAACACGGCACGTAATGAAATTCAATTAAATACATACAATAATTAAGGTAAACTAAATTAGTTAAATAATTAATCGCTACAGCTAGAGTTTTTCAACAACAAAAAATAAAACATTCTTTGAAAACTGAAATACTGATTTATTAATATTCTTCACTATTTTTTTCCGTTATAGAGAAATTAGAAAAAGTAACATGTTACTAAATAATGACAAAATGTAAAATACATTTTACTTTTCAGATAAGTTTGTTTGGAAAGATGTCTGTATTGATAAACCACGAACATGTTACATCTTAGGCCCACTTTAGACTAATATTTTCGTGGTTCATCAATAGAGAATTTTCAAATTATATTCCACTAATAGAATATTATAAAATAATTTGTTGGTATTCAATTCTGCATTTGTAAGTAAGATAAAGTTTTATCACAGGCTTTATTTGGATGTATTTATTTCGGGCCATTTTGTTTTGGCTTAATCCGTTTTCATTATTATCATATCTTAATTTCATTAGACGATGTCAAACTACACTGATCAAGTTATATTTACAATATTTAAGTATATTCACGTGAATGGTATTTTTCCAGTGTTTTCTTACACACTAATGTACCACAGAGCATCAAATGACAAGCAGTAACACGTAGTAAAATGCTTCTTGGACTGAATTCTCACAAAACAGATGTGATCTACAGCACAATCTAATTTATATCGTTAGTCCTAAGTTCTTTGATTGAAAATAAAGAAAAAGGAACCAGAAAGTGTTCCAGATAACAGCAGTATCAGTGATCCACATACCTCTCATCCTAGCTCCTGTATTGTTCTGTAGTTTAGTGTTGAAGTACGATACCATTCATCTCAATATAAATATTTCTGAAATATAATTTAGGAGTTCAAACTGCAAAGGGGAATAACTATGATAAAAATCGAAAAACTGAATTAATAAATTTGCTTACGGTTTGTTTCACAGAAAAATCAACAAATAAAGGAAATACATAATGTAAACTAACCGTCCAAATATTCCTCATCTCGCTTCAGTATTGTTAACACATCTTCTTTGGCTCCTCCAAGTTTCTCCAACAAATGGATCTAAATTGTATGTTAACAACAAATGAATGTCTCAGCAGTCTCGAATACAATTTAAAGTGATAGGATAAGTAAGCACTAATGGATTAATCAAGTATGGCGAAGATTCTAGTAATTACCATGCATTCTTTGGAATAAACATGCAATTACTAACTTTTAAAGTTACTGCGAAGAAATAGATTCATGTGCTTTGATTACAAAGGAACGTTAAAGCTGTTACTTAGAACGCACGAAGGCAGAAAAACTAAATATATAAGGCTAAACGAAAACAGTTAGTTCTGATACTTCAGCATCGCAAAATGTAATTTACATAACCTAAACAAGCCACTTGTTTATTCTGAAACTTTACTTACGCTAGCAATGTTTGTAATCAAAATTGAGTTCGGTGGATTCCTTTTACTAACTGATAACACCTTATGTGCTATCTTGTCCAACGGAATTGGTTTTAACAAGTAAAGATTACTGTTTATTTTTAACTGATATATTGTAAAAGTTTTCAACTTATAGATTACTTGTTGTACAACACTACCATATAATGAACAGGCTGGTTTGCTGTACCAAGAGTGAAATAGATGTGGCTTTAAAGATAATTTTCCTTACGTTGTAGATGATTAGAAGTAGAAAATCGTTAATTTTCATGTGTGTTATTACTTAAAATAGATTTTGTAATAGCTGCACGTGCAATAAGCGAAAACATAGCAGTTAGATAATCATTTATCTCTTTTTTTTTTTAAGTATATTCTTATTGTTTTTGAAAGTTGCGGTTTAAACTCCGAAAGCCGACGAAATATTGGAAAACCAATAGGCCTAAATTTTTTATACAAGTAACTCAATTAGAAATTTGTTTTTTATTTTCAAATTCCTTTTAACCGTGAAGAGGTGAAAAATACCTTCAGTTACCTTGTTTTTATTTTCGCGCAAAGTTGCACAATTACTAAATGTGCATAGCCATCTCTTATTGTGAACTAGTAGTGTATAGAAGGAAAACAGTTATTCAACAGCACCCACTGCTGACTACTGGACTACTGTTGTCTGACTAAACAGTGAGATTTTACTGTCACTGTCATAGTGCACCTACAGCCCTAAAATGCAGAGTATGTACGTGCAGGAAAAAGAGACACAGGCCTTGAACCATCTGATTAGCATTCCCTATAAGCCAACTACAAGACAATACTTTGTCCTTATATCTTCAAACCCAGGCTTCAGATGCAGATATTTGTTTGTCCAAATATAATTCCACTAGCATAGACCTGCAAAACGTTTGCTGTCAAATTATTATTTTTAATGCAACAGTATTTCTTTAAATACAAGATTTCTAGGACAATACAAACGAAATGTAATCTTAGACTACGGAATCTACAGGCCTACTTGTATTTAGATTGTACTTTATAAAATCTTTAACTAATGTTATTGATAAAGAGATAAATTAACATTCTACGGTGTACGTGTTTTACATTAGCTAAATTAGGACTTAACTATACTGTACTTAATACAATCTATAAATACACGTATAATGTTAATCCACAATCTAACGTCAGACCTTTTTGAAGACTTTGAACTTTTAATGTTGTATTAATTGGGTAATACAGAATATTTACATCCACCTTTTTGCTACTCCTTCGTTCATAGACAAGTTGTAGTGACTGGTTCATTATGATTTCCATCCCTCTGGCGCAGGCGGACACTTGCACTGTTCTCTAGGTAAGATGTTTACTGTACATACTTTTAAGATGCATCGACAGCAGTTATAGTATGACAAAATTTCGGTGTCTACGGTTAGAAATCTTTTGTATTATTTTAGAAATTCTGCATTTAAAGAAGTATTATCGCAATAAAGACACTAATCTTGCAGGTTTCTCTTCTAATGCATTATAATAATACTCAATTTTGTGTCCTCTATGATCTTTTGCGCACACCTTACTATCCGAATACGCATGTGCGCACACGTCATCTCCGTAATAGACACATGAAGAAGTATTTTAATATATGTTAATAGATAATAAAGGGGAGAGTGCGGAAATTTAAACTACATACATCAATTAACATTGACTTATTAAGGGCGTCAGAAGGACACTCTTTGTTTTTGATCAACAGTGCCTAACACCAAAGAGTATATAGTACCTAATCCAGTAAAAATTATAATAATAGATATAATTTCTGAGAAAATAACAACAAAAGAGGTGACTACTATTAAATTCGATTATGCGTAGTTAGGGCACTCGACTCGTAATTTCAAACAAACTATGAAATTTGGTGACTATTTAATCCTAAAATATTTGCAAACAATCGCCTGCATAATCTGGAAAGGTACGGTATTAATTAACGGACAGTTAGTTTCATATAAATATAATTTTAACTATTATTATTTTCTAACGTTTGCTTCAATATTTATAAAATCTTATTTCTATAATAAATGCACATATGACTTTTAAATGAGGAATGCTATTTTGTATTACTCACTATTTCATCTTATGTATTCTTCGGAAGTTTTTATCGTATTCGTAAGACAATTGTGACAATTATGACTTTTACCCCAGAATACAATTTTGTATTAGTCACTGTTTCACGTTATGAATTCTTCTGAAATGTTCGCCCTATTCGTAAGACAACTGCGTAATGAACTGTTATATCCTGAATTTGTTTACTGGAGGAATTGTGGACAAAGTGCAAACAACACTATTCCTCCAACTATTCCTTGCCATCAAGAGTCTAAGTTTGAAGGTTTTATTACTTTGAGTTTATCGAAACTTCTGATAAGCCACGAAAAGGCTTAAAATGAATAGCTTGCACCATTATTGCGAGAATGGATCTTAAGTACGTAATAAAAGCTCCTAATTACATGTGAAGTATTATGTTTATTCAATAAGCTCTATCTCTTTGCTTTTTTTTTTTACGTTATGTTATAGTTATTAAATAAATTTTATATCAAATTAAAGTTTAGTTGGGAATTCTTTAAACATTTAACGAAAGTGCAATATGTATATTTTACATGGAAGAAGGAACAGTAACTAAACAAACTTTCTGAATATTAATGTTTTAAACAATGAGCTTGTATCAAAAATGACTCTGTAATTGTAAGCTCTTGTTTACCGATAACTGATAACTAACTTCAAACGACTTTTTAATCATCTACTGGAGGTAATTGTTTATTTTGAATTTCGCACAAAGCTACTCGAGGGCAATCTGCGCTAGCCGTCCCTAATTTAGCAGTGTAAGACTAGAGGAAGGCAGCTAGTCATCACCACCCATTGCTAAGTCTTGGGCTTCTCTTTTACCAACTAATAGTCGGATTGACCATCACATTATAATACCCAGACGGCTCATAGACAGGCATGTTTGGTGTGATGGGGATTCGAACCGCGACCCTCAAATTATGAGTCGAGCATTCTAACCACGTGGTCATGCTGGGCATTGCTATTTACGATCGCCTTATTGTTTTATTTGGTAGTTAGTTATAATTTCAAAATACGAGTGATGTACGCAACTTTTAACTGGCTTACTTAAATACACAGTCGGACTTAACGAAGTGTTATTTTTAGTATATTAAGCCATTATTTTTTTTAAATATTATTCGTTAACTTACCTTCTTTAAAATTTGTTTGAGGAGTTTTTTACGAAGAGCCAACTAAAATATAGAGAAAAAAATGCAAAAGACATAAATGTTAAACAAACTGTAATGAGACATGAAAATGAATTACAATACTAAAATATTACAAAACCTAAAAGAACGAAAAACAGAAAACAAGTAAAGTTCTAAACAATTTTGAAATAAAATTCATTTTAAGTGATGGACGTATGAAAAATAATTTTTACTTACAATCATAATCTTATATCATTATTAATCTTACAATTATTATGATTAAAAATCATTATTACTTCTTATTAATATCATTAAGTCATTATTAATTATTAATATTAATCGTATATTATTAATTAGTTATCGTTAACTTATTGTAGAAATTAGATTGGAATATTACAATTATTAATCAGTATACTTTTATTTTAAAGCAATTTTAATTTATAGCTAAACGCATAGGAATATAATATAAAGTAGGAGATAACTCGTACTTTGCGTACGAAATATATATTTTGGTGTGGTATTTCGTATTTGAAAACACAAAGTTTATGACATATAACGGCGGTGTTATTTACGTAAAGTACTTAAAATGATTAAGCTACTCGCGTATAAGGCTAGGTACCTAGAGTTTTGAAAAAATCTTACGGACGTGCGGGGTGTCTCAATTACTGAGGGGTTAAATCTAAACAGGTTAAACCTATTCCATAACACGTAATACTTATCAAGCATCTTTAATGCAAAAGAGACACTTTGAGCCGATGGTCTTATCAAAATGACAAACCGTTCGACTTATGTAGTAAGAGACACCAGATACAGCGATACTTTCAAAACTTGGGTATCTGCGGCAAGTGTTAAAATATGACATGGTGACGGTACCTGAACTCTAGGTGTCTAGAAACAAATGAAGAAATTTACACACACAAACCTTCACAAATAAATATTATTGTGGAAGATAGAGCTTTGAGGGATGAAAGATCCATTCCCCAAATACCCTTCCTTTTGCAATGCACAATGATATCTATACCCACCATTCTGTTAAGCATACATTGACGTCGTCCCTGCTTCCCTACCCCTAATTCCATTTTTGCATAGCTTAATAAAGAGTAAAAAACATCCCCCACACGTTACTCTTTTAACTGTGTAGTCAACAAGAGGGTTACAGTTTCCTACCTTTGATTGTGAGTTCTGAATACCAATGTTCGTCGATAGTGCAGGAACTGGTGAAGACGCAGCTGCAGTTTTGATAGTCAGTCCCTGCAGGGGAACTTGTGATGTAACCGGGGTAATGCTGAAAGTCATTTTGGAATTTATAGGCTGACTATGAAGTTGCTGGACTAACTCGTCATTCTCCCCCATGGATTTCAAAGGTTTTGGTGCCTTGTTGATGGATTTAATTTTTGTGTTTGAAATATCAACGTTATGTCCTCCTAGAAGATCGTTGTGTCGAGTCCAGATAGCGCTGTGAGGTGGGGGTTGTGCAACGTAATCTTTCTGAAAAAATAAATTAGGCTTATGCCGAGAAGTGGACGATTGTTCCATCTCAGCAGCCAGACGCCCTAAATGGTGTACATAAGTTTCTATCCACTGTTTTTCTTTGATATCTTTAGCCCGACGTAACATATCTAGGGCTTCTGTCAGGAGTAACGAAGGCTTTTTGGTAAATACCAGGGGGTAGTTCTTCTGGAAATCACCTAGTGATTTAGGTCGTAATTTGTCCTTTAACGAAAAGGAATTGGTAAATACATCTTATTCCTCATCAAATTTGATTGTGGTAATTAAATTATTGTCTGCATAACAAGTTAATAAGAAATTTGATAATCATAAAGAGGCTACGAAGAGAATGATCAACTAGGTATTTTAAGGAAAAGAGAAAATATAACTTCATTTGAAGGAAAAAGAGATTATAGTTAAATGGCGAACAACAGAACTAAAAAGGTTTAATTTGTTATAAGTATGCCTAACCATTGTTTGATTTAAACGAAATCTAGAACAACAAACAGAAGCGTTTGTTTTTTTCAGTAATGTTTTGGCTGCATTTGAAACTTGCAAATAAATGAAGATTTATGATCTGATTCCGTACTAGTTGAATTAAAAACTGGAAATAAAGGAATTTTTAAATCGCAATCTGTTGATGTAATACAAGAAGCTCACGAGATATAGTTAAGTAAATAAAGTAGCGCCTGTATATTCTAAGCTAGGGAAGTTAAGAGATTCGATTACATAGTATACATCGTAATGATACACACACCCTTGAAGCAACAGGTGATTTAAGGGGTTAAGATAAAGGAACTGACGTTGAGACATTCTGTTGGAGTAACCTCGTAAAATTAAGAAATCTTAGATATATAAAATTTGTCATTGTGGAATATCCCTTAAACTAATTTAAGACATTAACTGATTAAGGAAGATAAAGTGAATTGTGCATAAAGGACGTAAGTCTGGTAAATTCTGTTGGTCTGGTATGGCCAGGTGACACTTGACTAGTAACCTGAGGGTTGGGGGTTCGAATCCCTATTGCAACAAACGTGCTCGACCTTTCAACCGTAGGGGCGTTATAATTTGAAGGTCAATCCCACTATTTGTTGGTGAAAAAGTAGCCCATGAGTTGGCGGTGAGTTGTGATGACTAGCTGCCTTTCCTCTAGTCTTACACTGCTAAATTAGGGACGACTAGCGCAGATAGCCCTCGTGTAGCTTTGCGCGAAATTCAGAAACAAACAAACAAATAAATTCTGTTGAATTAGCGTAAGGACATTAAGAGCTTTGGATATGTAAATAATTCTTAATTGTTATCTTTGAACAAGTAACGAAATTTAAAGGATTTAATTAGATAAAAAACGTTATGATTGTAATGTCTTTTTAAACGAGTCTGATTAAAGGAATAGAACGATTTCTAGCGAACTACAGCATTGTATGTTATAGTTTTTCCAAGGAATTTTTGGAAGAAAAATAATACTATTTTCCCGAAGGTACCCCAGTGGCACAGTAGTATGTCTGTGGATTTACAGTGCTAAAACCGGGTTCGATACCCGTTGTGGGCAGAACACACATAGACTGTGTAGCTTTGTGCTTAATTCAAAACAACAACAATTCCCCAGAAGAACATTACTTAGTTTCATAGAAAATTGAGTTTAGTTTATGTTAGAAAAACACCACAGTCGTTTTTAAAAATCCGGACATTTTGACAATGATTTGAATGTTTTTCTGAAGAATGTCCTTTTCTTTGATATTACTCCCATTTCCCTGGTGTTCAGTTGGGCGGTAACTCGGTTTTTTACAGCATTTCTGTCCAATAATTGAATTTATTAATAAAGTAAAGGTTTTTCCGACTTTAAAATAACTTAGAACAATTTGCTAAAACAATTCGAGTTATTAGGATTCCATATATGACTAGATTAATTGCCATGAAGGTAATGTTTTATGACTTAAAGAAACAGGCGTGAACATGTTTACGGTTTTCTTGTACATTTTACATTTTATTGATAATTCGATATCTTTCAAAATTTTTTATAAACTTACCTCGATACTTCCTGAAACATTTCCTTCGTTACTAGAGACACCTAGGATGTCGGAAGAAACGTCTATTATTATTTAAATGCAGTGTTTAATGATATTAAATACTAGTACTTAATCTTAATTCTAAGTTGATAATTTGTCTTTTTAGTCAACAGGATTACGGTAAAAACATATCAACAAAGACTAAGCATACGTTATAATAATTAGTAGTACACAATTTGCTCGTTTATCACGTGACAAACATTTTGAAATTTTTAAACAACACTAAAATAAATAGTATAAAGCTAAGAGAGGAAAGTAATAAGGTATATCATTAAAATCAGATGTTCTTAATTCATTTTCACTTGTTCATTAAGGTTTGTTTGAAGCACAAAGCTACACAATGGATTATCTATGCTCTGCCCACGACGGGTATAGAAACCCAATTTCTAGCGGTATAAATTCGCAGACATACCACTGTGCTACTGGAGAGTTGTTCATTCAGGTTTATTATATTAAAATTACCACATGGACGTTTCTTTAGGAAAGTTATTAAGAAAAAAATATGATTTACCTGTGACCAGTATACTAAGTAAATCATCATTATTATTTTCGTTATGTGGTAATTCCATAATTATAGAATACGATCAAATAAGTTAGAAGACGGAGAAGATACAAAAACAGATATCAGCTAAAACCATCATTGCTTATATAGGCTAAAGCTAGATAATAATTTCCTGCCTTTAATGTAATGACGTCCAAGTTCATGTGATACTAATTGAAAACAAAATGCCATAGGTGAAACCTCATTAAAGCGACTTCGGTATCAGCTTCATAGCTCACGGTAGAACTACGAGCTACAGACTAATATTGTAATAAATTTCTACAGGCCAGTTTTCATAACAAGCAGTGTTCAGCGTTTAATGTTTCGTTGGAGAGAGCAGAGATAAGAGGCGCAGACACAAAGTAAACAACTTTATTTTGAGCTCTTTGTTCAAATATTCTAGGGAAACAATATCATACTTAAAGGTCGACTTTAGGTTTTGAAAAATAAACATTTAAAACTTCAAACCTAAATTGTTTTTATTTAATCTTAGACAGATAGCAAATGCATACAACAGATAAAAAGTATATGATGGATTCACCAAATACTCTCGAAACAGAATGGAAATTTCCTGTTTTCATAGTATTCGAATAACTTTCATTGTTCTACCAGTAATAAGAATTATAATAATTGTATGGTTTACATACTTCTACAGCAACAACGACAAAAACAAAATGATGAACATTTACATAGGCTATTCATAGAAGTTTAACGTCTACACGTTTCTGGACAACTTTTACGTTTTTAAACTCTTCTATTTGGATTACTTTACAATCCACTGAAAGAAAAAATAATAGGTGATGTAGAAATAGGTTTAAATTATTATTCAGTGGAGTATAACAAGGCATTCAATGTAACTAATGTAGTTATTGATGTTAAAGTTAGAGAAAATGCATGTTTTAAACTTTTCACGATTTAAAACAAAATTCTAAAAGAATAATAGGGTGAAACCAACAAAGGGAATATTTTATTTTTTTTAGTGGTATAAATTAAACATAATCTAATTGTTTGTTTTTCAACATTTTTCAAATATTTCAATAAAGTATATTCTTTATTCGAATTTGTGATGAAATTATCACAGTTTTTGTAATAATTTAGATTATTTTATGCTTATTTGACATTAAGTGGGAATAATTGTTCATATTCCTTATAAATAGTTATAAATATTTCATATAGTCATTTATTTGTATTTCATACATTCAGGCAATCTAATCTTGTACAGTTCTTTATTTGTTATGTTTAAGATAATAAAACTTGAAAAAAAACACTATACAAAATTATAACGGTCATAATTCATTGTTTTTATTGTACTTTCTAAAATGACTGAAAACAATAGTTTTTGTTATGTGTTTGTGTTTAATTTTTAATATAAAAACAGCATTAAACAGAGTTTAAAATCTTATTTATAAAACTTTTAAACATTTTTATCTATTAAAAGTGCACTGATCATAAACATGCGTTGGAACAAAGTTAAGTTATATCTCATTCAGTTTACTTTAGTGTTAAAATTTTGCGGTTCGATCATTGCGATGTTTCCAGACAAATAACAAAATATGCAGTTTTATATTCAACAACGAACATGTCATTCACTCTGTATATCTCCATAACTTAAAAAATACCTTAGTTTATGTAGCTCCGATCTTCTGACTGTTTACTTAAAATGAACTATTAATCTATATATCTGTGAGGAATGCTATAGTTTATAAAAAGACTACCGTACTTACATATAATTCATTTCGCAGCTGTATTACATCATCATAAATTCAACTTGAATACCTTAAATACCTTAAAGATATAAAGATGACGTTTCATTATAAATACTTTAAGACATACTAAAAATGCCATAAATGTAGCACTATAGTAGATGATAAATGACAAAGTCAACGGTTAGAGTACAAAATAATAAAAAATGGTTATACCATTATAAACTATACAATATGCTCGTAACAAAAAGTATGATAACATTCTTAGACTGAACGTGGCCCAATGGTTGGCGTCACAGAATGACACATTAATGTCGCTCAACCATCATTCATATCATATTACCGAAGAAAAAAATTATACTTTGCACTGTGACATCGTGAATAAGTTATATGGATGAATTTCAAATCTAAATATTCGGTCAAACAAGAGCAACCAAATTTTATGTTAGTTAAACAATAAAAAAGTTGTCTATTTCCGCAATAAAAACAAGACTGCTTAAGACACACAAATTAAGTACTCGCTATATGCTGTGACTTTTAGCATTATTCCATTTTTGCAATATCTCTGTTTAAAAAAACATTTCTATATATATATATTGCTGTGTTAACTTATAACCGGATGTTATGTTGACCAGAAATCGACAGACAACTATTTTATTTGGTTCTATGTATATCAGATTTGTATTTTAATCAGTCTGAAGCTATTATAAAGCGGCTAGTGGTTGTATATCAATCTGAAACTGTTACAAACAGATCAATAACAGTGTTTCAGTGTGAAACTATCACTAACTGGCTAGTGTTAATGTATTATATGAAATTACCACAAACAGACCTGTGGTAGAATAATAGTCTGACGTTATGGGTAGTAGTAGTTTCTTAATCTGAAACTAATACACACCAGCCAATACTAGTAAAACAGTCTGAAACAATATCACAAATCGGTCAATGATATTGTTCATTGTAAGAAAAAGTTTGCTTTTCATTTTATTACTCGTAACGACAATGAATGTTATTTTGCACATGACAACAAAACGTGAGAAAAGTGGTTACTTGCATACACTTGTCTCTTAATTATTCTCCTCAAATGATAAGTTGAGGACCTTAAATTTAAAGAGTAACGAAATTTCCCGTGGGATTTTTCTTTGCATGAAAGCAAAAAAGTAAGTTTTCCGATATTAAGCTTGAGCGATAGAGAAAGAAGCAGGTTATGTAAGGCCTCATAATTGAGTAAAGCAGTTGCAAACTCTTGGGCTAATCTAATCGAATAGAGAGAATGAACGTCATACCGTAACACAGGTTGTGGTGATGAGATGCGAGCCTACAACCCACAGGCCTAACCACCAGGCCATGTCATGCCATGCCAACTTTTGGTATCAAATTAGTGAATCGCCTGTGAAACTGTCAGCCCGTTTTCGAAGTTCATTAAGGATTAATTAAAGATTTGACATTTAATGAATGTGTGTTAACTTTCAACGAACAGTTGCTTATATAATATTAAAGCTGATATTCAATCATTTAATGGATTAATATTTCTAATGGATTGATACCATAATTATAAGACCTGTACTAACTTAGCTAATGTAACAAAGTGGCCGTCTTTTGTTGTTTATGAAAACAGCGTTACATTGAGATTTTGAAACATAACTCGAAATTTCTCGTAGAATCTTTGTTAAAATTTTGTGTAGGTATTTAATAAATCAGTTTCTTGTAGCTGATTAGTCGTAAAGCAACGAAATAAAGCTGTACGAAGTAAAATGAATTGTTTGCAAAGACGTATTCAATTTTGTGCGCGACTGCATAAAACTATATACATAATAAAAGGACAAAAGTAAAAAGATTGAAGAAAAATATTCACTGGGTTAAAAATAGTATATACATTAGCAGATTTGTCAAGTAGAACTCAGAGAAAAATGTCAGAGGTTAAGATAAATATGTTATTAATGACGTCAGTTACTATAGTGACATTCCCAGATGAGGACTGTAAATGTTTCAGGTTTTTACATTAATAATTCACGTAAATAAATAAAATATTACGTCTATTCGTTTACAAAATCGTAAAGACATCAAACGTTTATCTCAATGCAAGATTTCACTTTTGTACAGGAATGTAACTTTATTCACAAGGAAATAATTTGTCGTTTTTGCTAAGCGACTGTAACAGTTGTTCTCTAGTGGAACAGCAGCGAATATTTAAACTACAAAATTTAAATTTAGATAATGATAATAACAGTAGTTCAGTTTACTCAGTAAAGTTTGGTTTTAACAAACGTAGGTTATGAAATTTCTAGCCAATAAAAGTCATGATGTCAGAATAATGTAATTTTTCAAATAATTCCACAATTCCATTATTTCGGCCAGGGTACACGTCCCGTCGTCACTAAAACACACACACTCTTACTGCACTTTAGAGACATGAGTGCCCTATAAAGAGTGTAAATCAAATGCAACTGTTCGGTCAATTAAGAGTAGCTTTAGAGCTGTCGTAGAGTGCTGTTAACTATTTATCTTCTCTCAAATTTATCAGTTCAGAATTAGAGACGACGATATACAAATAAGCTTTATACGAAGTTCTGAAACAAACAAGTAAAATTCCGGATTTTATAGGAACTATAAAACGTATTCATGAAAACATACCTGCACCAGGAGAACTGAGAAACATAAATTTCTCCGTGACGTGAAATGGAAAAATCGTCACCCCTATCGTGAATCTGAATGCACACAAGATAAAAATGTTGCGAAGTTTGGGGTTGCATATCGCGTAATAAAAGGTTTTTTTTAGTATCATATAAGTAAGAGTTCTATTATAGTATAATACGTACATATGTATACGCTACATTTTTATTTCTTCGTGCTTTTTTAACTTTTTATTTATCCAGAGTACATGGAGAGATCACGGGTACTAATGTCACTCGAATGCAGTTACCTCTAAAACGTTTTAGCTAAATTAATACCATGGGTTTAAAGATGAAAAGAGTACAAGGTATATAAGTTATTGTACAAACGCTACTACGGAATAGTATATTTGATCTTTCAACAATTTCTAATGAAAATAGAATAAATGAATCAGTATTAGTTTGGAAAATTTTAAGATCCTTTATCTTAACTGGTAGCTTAGGCATTAGTTATATATTGTAACACAGTATACTATTTATTTTCCCTTATTAGGGTAAATAATATCCAGCTATTTACATATAATGCTAGAATGTTTAACTAACTACTGCACGCGAATAATATTTCAGTGCATTTATTAGGTTTATCACGACAAAAAAGGTTTAAAGTAAAAAAAACAAACTCGATAGATTTAATTTTACTTCACTCTATCACAAAATGTGACTTTTAACACCGAAATCTGCATCTTTATCTTTGTTTAGAAAATCAAACTTGTATATTATTTCTAAAAATAACAAGAAAAAACAACCAAGGAAAACCTTGCAAAACATTTAAAGATTTTACATAACAAACACCCGATCACCCACCCTGTTGCTATGGTTACGTATTCAAAGCTTTGATAACACCAAGCAAGCGTCTTACAACAAATACATTGAGCTGAAACATACGCAACCAACAATGATTAGAAGGTCCTGATACGTAATAACATTGACAGAAGAAAAATAAATGTATTGGATTTAGGAACCTGCAGCTTTCTAATTAAATAATTTGGTGATGTAATATTGAGTTTAAATTTTTTTTTAAATATCGTTAGCTCAGTTTGAGTCTTCTTCCTTTTAAAAAACACAATCTTTTAATTTATCTTATAGCTTGTTAAAATATTCAAGTACGACAAATAACATAGTAAAAAATAAATAGAATGCTCACCTGCAGATGTTGTGACTGCAGTACATAGAAGAAAGCAAAACAGTAAAGGTAAAATAAGCATCGTACTTTACGGAATAGACAAGTCTCGAGAATCTTTTTTCGCTTGATATTAACAAACTAGTTGATTTTCTAACTCTGTTAACGAAATGTAAACTGGTAGAGTTGGAATGTCTCTGCTTTCTGTTACGATTTCTATGATTTTCTCCTCAATGGTAAGGGTCACATCTACTTAAGAGACCCCGTTGCAGTAGTACTTATTCTCTATTTCACAGCCAGAATTGAAGGACCAGGCGATCGAATACCAGTGACGTCATTAAGATCAATAATCCGGGACTTTGAGTACATGTCGCACGAGTTTCTCATATCCTAATTGACGACGTTGATTCAAGATTTCTTCTTGCATAATATAACGTTTTTATAGATTGTTTGCTGTTTAGTAAACTTATGCAAAGAATTAATGCAGCAAATATATTATTATTTGCATTAACGTGCTATTAACTGTATTTATTTATTTAATATTTACCATAAACATTAATGGCTACGTAATATTGAAACTTTTGTCGATATTTTTTTCACATACTTTTTTATATCGTATACCAACACTTTCATAGGGTAGAAGTATATCCGAATGTTAATCCCCCCTAATCTTTCTTTGCTTGTTTGTTCTAATTGATTAAAAATGGTTTAACGGCTAAATTTGATACAAAGGGGTCTAGTTTGGACCATGATGTTGCTAGTTTGTTTTTTTCTCCTACTAAAATAATTGTTAGAAGTATGTCCTGAGCAATTTAAACCATTGTATTTGTTGTAAATGGTTTAGAAAAGACGAGGGGTTATGTTTGACAGAAGGAGTCTAGACAAGACCACGATTTTGCTAATTTCTATTTGTACTCCTACTAAAAATAATTGTTAGAGCAATGTCCTGAGAAGCGTAAACTTTTATACTGAATAAGAAACGTAGAGAAATTTTTAGTAATATTTCAAAATACAAATTTTTCAGTATTCAAATGGTAGACATTCAATAGCTTTTTTACAGTTTTACAGTTTACTGTAAAAATCAATATATACCTTTGTTCTATCAGATCATTCATCACTGAAATATACTTTTATGAACCTTTAATTAGATTTTAATTTGACACCTCTGTTTTGACATTAAGTGAGATTTATTGAATTTCTGGTAACGCAGAGTTTAAAATAATTTAGTAAGTAGTCTTTCTTAAAGATATACAAATCGATAAAACAGTTGTTTTCAAGAAAGTCATTTGGTGATTTGTCTCCATATTATTCTATTTCTAATAGCCAATATAATCACCTTTCAAATGTAGAGTACTCCATTTCAATATTCCAAACATCTTATTTTGGTACCGTTTTATATAAAGTTGAAAAAGGTTAAGCCATTAACTTGTTATTCTAAATTTAAAGAAATACATTTTAAAACTTCAATTAGCTTAAAATAGTTTTAACCCGAATTCTTTATATTTAGCAATATATTTTACTTAATTTTAGATGGCACTGTAGTTTTAAATTCTTTTTATTTTTTCGTTATTAAGCACAAAGCTACAAAATGGGCTGTCTCTGCTCTGACCACCAGTTTATCATTTTAACCCGTACAGTAAAAAACGTTGCTACAATGTTAGAAGTTGTAATTGAAAATATTGTTTGCGATACCAATTACACCTCGCAACGTCAAACACAAGATATTTTTCTGAGTAGTTATAATATACATAATAATTTTCACCAGTGTTTAACTTGTGAACCAAAAATCAGAACTGGTTTGTTTGTTTGTTTTCATATAAAAGAACCTGAACCAGGTTTACAGTTTAGCTGTTTAATCGCACAATCAACAAATTTGCTACATTTTCGGTTGTCAGAAATAATTTATATTTCCAAGAAAAAGTAATCAGATACAGATCTAAACATCTTACTTATTGACACACTTGCCTGTTTTATCAGAAAAAAAGTTTAATCCAAACCTGGATTAACAATGCATTAAAACTAGTTTAAAATGACCCGTTACCTATATACTTCAAGCTTGCCGTGAAAAACGTGATTTTTAGACTAAACCGAACTTTACAGTCGACGAACATTGTAATGAACTGCAGACTTGTTTTGTTTATCCAGAACTAAGCTGTCTATAAACATGTAATCACAAACGGCTGTAAAGAAAAAACATCATTTGTAACATGTTAAACCCGTGTTAGACCATGTTTTACTTAAGTACAACTGGCATATACAAATTTGTATCCTGTCAAGCCATTTACCAACTTTATATAGTACACATACGTATATTAAGTATAGTTTTCGAATGGGCTCATTCATGTTAGTGAATACAACAGCTTTTACTAAACATTTAATAATGATATAAAGTAATACTTTACGGTACGTTGTACACAGAATTAACGTTTATAAGTAGCAGAATTTTCCAACATGTAGTATGTTCGATGTTTGCTTTTGTTTGCTAGCAATCCGTTTCTTAAAATAAGTGTTTAATAACATACATATGCTACTTACAAGGTTTAACAGAGTTTGTACAACTTCAAAGCTACATGAATGGATTTTTGTTGAAATAGAGAACGGTGTATTACACAACTTTTGAAACAAACTACTTATAAATTATGTAATAAACATCCGTTGTGATTTTTTTATCCTTTTTCTGTATGATTTAAAGATTCACATAAAACTTCTAAGACAATTTATTTTAGAATATACCTTAAAATGTTGACGGAAGCAAATATAAATTCAGATCCTTCCCCAAAGTTAAAGGGGGTTAAGCACCCAACTTATTCTTCAAAGGCTGCTCCCAAGTGGTACAGCGATATCTGTGGAGTCATAACGCTACAAATCAGGTACAGATATTCCGTTGTGTAGCTTGTGATTAACCAATAACAGCCCTCCAGTGGCACAGCGGTATGTATGCAGATTTAAAACACAAGAAATCTGGTTTTGATACCCGTGGTGGGCAGAGCCCATTGTGTAGCTTTGTGCTTAATTAAAAACAAACAAACAAACCAACAAATAAGCAATAACAAAGTACTAGGTATTTAAGACTTCAACCATAAAACAATGCCGGTTACATTTTAAAATAAAGTGTTTTTGTTCCTATCTCGAATTTTTTTCACCACTTTACGTGTTGAAATGGATTTTCCACCCTTTAAAGAAATACCGATCTTATTAAAAAACAACGTTTGAATAAACATAAAACTAAACTTCCAACCAAAGGCATAATAAAAGAGTAAAAACATGAGATATATTTGGAGGATATATAAAGAGTTATGCACACGATCAAGCAACTAACAATTTGATCAAGGGAAAAATTAAATCAAATGTTTTTAGTGCGATCAAGTTTCTTAGGCTAGAACGATAGTTCCATAACTGTTTGACTCTTCTTTGTTATCGACAAAATATATTTCTGGATTTACATGTCACTTCCTTGGTAATATATTTTTATTTTTATAATTTGACAATAAGTTCCGTATGTCTTACATAACAAATATTCTGGCTTCACAAACAATTACCTAAATTTTTGGAAGAGATAGAACTTTTATGCAGTTTTTTTAAAGAAAGTAAGAGCTACTTCAACACTCAAAATAATATTTAGTCATTGATATCCAGGTCTCTCTAATTTGAGATGAGTTGTGTTTGTTTGTTTGTTTTGGAATTTCGCACAAAGCTACTCGAGGGCTATCTGTGCTAGCCGTCCCTAATTTAGCAGTGTAAGACTAGAGGGAAGGCAGCTAGTCATCACCACCCACCGCCAACTCTTGGGCTACTCTTTTACCAACGAATAGTGGGATTGACCGTCACATTATACACCCCCACGGCTGGGAGGGCGAGCATGTTTAGCGCGACGCGGGCGCGAACCCGTGACCCTCAGATTACGAGTCGCACGCCTTACGCGCTCGGCCATGCCAGGCCCAATGAGTTGTGTAATCCCCTGCTAGTTGATAGATAGCTTTAAGAACTCCCAGTGTAAATATGCTTGATTCGATTCCCTGCAGTTTCAAAGCACAAATAACTAAGTCTCTAAATTTACTAAATCATGCGTTGTGTAATAATTAGGTAACGCACAAACAGTATAAGGTGTGGCTTTGCCTTTATTTAGCAACAAGTCTACGTAGTTTATGTTATATAAACAATTAAAAACACGTTTAAAACAACCAGGGATAAATATGTAAAATTTCTCTTGTTTTTCGGCGACTCTGAGATTGTAGTTGTCCAAAAGATATGTAAATCAGATTTTCTCTGCTCAGTGAATGTTTTAATATTATATTTTACATTTCTATTAGTTACAGAATGTCAATTTAGACTTAGAGAAGCGGAAGTTAGGTTAACAATTATTTCTACAGCAACCCCTTAGGTTTTTTTGAAAAAAATATTCTTTGGCTCTAAAAGATTTCGACATTTTAACCTAATATACCTTATAACTTCCATTAATGATTTTTCCATTTATAATACTTAAATATAGGTTGTGAATACGTAATATTTAGGGGTTGGTTGTGAACATGTGATATTTAATAGTGTTTAACGACAGTTCTTTGCGTTAAATTCGAATGCATTTTTCTTTTTTATTGTTGTGTAAGTCGAAAGAAACTCTTTCTTCATAGAAAGAAGCTAGTGTTTGTTTTTATCTAAATACTTATTAAATAACATCTGGTAAAATCAAGCTATCTAACTAAAGCAGAACTAGCAAAAATTGAGTTATAAACTTAAGAAACCGAGAAGTATATAGAGGATAAAACGATTCTAAATATACAAATCAGCAAGTAACGTGACAAATACAACCCATATAAAATTACGGTGGAACAGAATGTATTAGAAAATTTTTAATTAATCGTATTTGAAATTTTTACAGATAGTGCAATACCACCGAATATTGATCGGTTTTAGGAAAGTTGTGTAGCAACACTTTTTAATGTAAGATATTCATACAATTAGTTCATGAGGATGTGTTCAGATATGCGATTTTGAACTTCCAACACAGGGTATGTCCTCGTACTTAGTAGCTTTAGAAAACAACAGATCAAGGACACAGGAGTTAAGTTACAAAATGCAACATGTTTGGATTTTGGTGCAATCGAACATTTGAAACAGGCGGTGGGAAAAGGAAGAGTGGCCGGCCTTCTTTGAACGTAGTCCTATGATAAGGCCTTTCATAATAGAAACTACGTCAAAGGGTTATTTGCCGAGATATACCTCGGTCAGACAACTAAAACCGGATCTGGCGACATGGTTTGTAACGACGTAGTGAGGCTTCAAAATATTTTAATATAATGTACTAAACCTCCTGTATAATGCCATAAAGCAATGAAAAAAGAAACTACATCCATAACGACTAAAATACATCAAACCTTTAATACTCTTATTGTTAATGATGTTTTCACTCACTTACATACTTCACTGTATTTTTCTTAATTTAAAATGACAAAAAATATATTCTACCAGAAAACAAAAATTAACGATGCGTTGGATTAAGAGTCTAAAAAACAGTGAAACGAATAAAATATTAAGAAATCATGAAGATTAATAAAATACCTTAATTTTCAGACAAGGAAAGAGATAAGTTAGTAAACTTTATGATTTTTGACTTTGCTTTTATTTTTATTTAAATTACACATTGAGGCAGTTTCAGCATTAACTTTTAATTTACTTTTTATTGTACAACAGTTGTTTTTAAAATGTGTTAACAATAAACCTACTTTTTTGAGACGGTTTGTTTTGTTTTTGAAATTTGCGCAAAGTTGTACAAGGTATATTTGCGTTAGTCGTCCCTAATTTAGCAGTGTAAGACTAGAGGGAAGGCAGCTAGTCATCACGACCCACCGCAAACTCTTCGGATACTCTTTTACCAACGAATAGCGGAATTGACCATTACATCACAATACTCCCACGACTGAAAGGGCGCGCATATTTGGTGTAACGGGGATTCGAGCCCGCGACTCTCAGATTGTGTGTTGAGCGCCCTAACCACCTGGCCAATTGGTTATAAGAAATGATCAAGGTAGGCAATCTTAATTCAAAACATTATGTACCATTAGAAACGTGTTTGACTGTTGTTTACACTATTTGTACCAATCAGTACTTTGAATGATAGACCACATTTTATCGGTGTAAGCGCAATACAGCATAAGAAACTTTGATACATATTTCGTAATGAATATACAGCAAAAAGCAAAATTATAATATATCTGTGGCTAGATACACGAAATTAAAGTGGTATAGATATGTTACTAAAAATAATTGTCGTTACTAACAATCACAGTAGTTCTTATTTGGGCCCGGCATGGCCAGGTGGCTAAGGTACTCAATTTGTAATCTTAGGGTCGTGGGTTCGAATTCCCGTCACACCAAACATGCTCGCCCTTTCAGACGTAAGGCCGCTTTAAGGTGACGGTCAATTCCACCATTCATTGGTAAAAGAGTAACTCAAGAGTTGGCGGTGAGTGGTGATCTCTAGCTACCTTCCCTCTAGTCTAAACTGTTAAACTAGGGACTACTACCGCAGATAGCCTTCGTGTAGCATTGCGTGAAAAAACCCCATAAAAACAAACACTTTCTTATTTGATTATAGTCCTAAATATTATTAAAAGATGGCGCTAAATAAGTTCTGTTCATTTAATTATTTTGTTTGAAGTGAAGCGCAAAGTTACACAATGGGCAACCTATATTCAGCTCACCTCGGGTATCGAAACCAGGTTTCTAGCATTGTGCATCTGCAGACATGCCGATTTATCGAACATAGTGTTTATAAAACATTTTTTGGATGTAATAACAAGTAAGATTTTGTTTGCGATATGGAATTAACTAAGAAATGTTGTCTGTTATACTTGTCGCTTGGGTTTTCGATTTATTTTACTCATAAATAGTAATGAAATAATAAGTCTGGTTTAAAGTAAAGTTAATGTGAAAACAAATAGAGTTGACAGGTTATATAGTTGAAAGCAAAATAATAAACATTCCAAAATACAAGACATATGAATTTCTTATGAAATATTTTAAATTAGAAGTAATCACTTAGTATAAAACACAATTTAGACCAGTCATAAAGTAGGACCAAACACACGTCATTGACTTAATTAAAATAAAGTTTAATTAATAATCATTTCAAACTTCCCCGTACTAAAGCATTTATTGAAATAAAGTAAAATTATGAAGTGAATTAGATGAGAATAATCATCTATACAGTCGAAATAATTTGAAATATTTTATCGTACTTTAAACTCAATTGTTCAAATAATTCTTTAAAAAAACAAAAACTTCCAGCAGGTACACAAATGTTAAGACCAATCGCAATATTATACTCATTGTAGCCTGGAGGCTATGATTATCACTACTACTGAACATCACAAATTTCAGTGTAATAATATCTTGAGGAATACAAAACCATTCTCAAACGTACATCTTAAAAATGCTTCTGCAGCTCCTGTAATGTATACAGATATTGACTTCCAATTCCATGTTTAAACAGACCAACGGCACAAAAGGCCATTATAGCGTGCGTGGGAATTAACAGGTATATGTCGCTATTTTGAGTTGTAGATGGAAAACTGTTAATTCTGTGTTTAATCTTTCCAAATCCTTGTTTGTCATTTAAAGTAACAGAAAACATGTTAAACTTCACCACGATCGCTTGGAAGGTCTTCTTTCTAAAGATCTATAACTTCCACTTTGCGGATAAAGGTGCTACTTTGGGTTAGTTTTGTGTGTGATTTCAGAGATTGCTGTTGGCCTGAAGTCTTAACTTTGTGATTTTTTGTTCAGTTTACACAAAGAAAGTTAAAGCCTTCTTTCTTTGAAGTGCTATGTCTTCTGGCTTTACAATCTCACTACGCAAATATCCTTCATCAGAAAAGTGTGTAACAAAACATCATTTAGTCATAAGTCTTCTTGTGGTTAAATTGTACTGTTGGATTCTTAGCAAACCACACATATCTAGAAAATAAAAATACCTCTTGTAAACATAGTTCTTATAAAGTGCGACGAATTTTTGCTTACATAGTTATATGAATATGCACATGTTGAGATAGAGTCGTGGGATTTTGCTTGTTTTACTTTAAATAACCACTTCACCCAAGTGAACATATGGAAAGAATGTAAGTAATATTAAACTCACGCTTTCCTGTTTCTTTTGTGTAGCTTGAGGAGGGAAGTAAGAACAACAACTCTATAAGAATAACCTCAATACTGCCACTCACGTGCATCTATCTACAAATGAAACAAAACCTCTGATGAGAAATCCAAATATTTACCTGTAATTTATCATTTTTTTTTATTTTCTGGAGATTGCCGTACCTTTTCTCCTCCAGAATGGATTCAAATGAACAATCATAAAGAAGACTCTGTTTCTTTACTAAAAGAACAATAGTGAAATTACACACTGGAAGTAAAACGCTTTATTCCCTAAAGAAACACTATCTTCTACTTTATATTTACGTTTGTTTTGTTTTGGCCCAAAGCTGCGTACTAAACTACCTGCACTTTATCTACCACAGGGAACCGCACCCCAGAGTTTAGCAATGCAAGTCCGTAAATTTATCGCTGATTCACTGGCATCCTTTGAAAGTATGAATCTCAAACATGGAAGATCGTTGCTAAACAGTAACAAAGAATAGTTCTTGTTTCTCGTTATACATATCTCTCGTTGTATTTTGACTACGCCCTCATTTGTAATGTATTTTAAACAAAAGACGAGATAATTTAATATGAACTTTCTTTATCGTATTTTTAAGCGCGTCATCTCAACGGTATAAAGATATGAATGTATGTATATGTATATATACATGGTTATATATATACACACACACACACACATATATATATTATGTCACTAGGTATGTAAGTATCATATGTTAACAATTAATATGAGATCACGTGATCTTTACTTATTTCATATCATTTACTCCCGGTAATTCCAAACTTCCAGGAAAATGTTTGCTGTCCTTACTGAGAGATTAAAACATTTATAATTACACTATTTTTTTATTAGAAGAGGATGATCCACTGAAAAAGCCTTTATTTGAAATGTTAAGATTGTTTAATACATTTTTCCTGGAATCTCTGTTTCTTTGGTGCTCAGTTGATAAGAGTTCATAACATAAATTAACAGCATAGCTAAGAATGATTAGTCAAACTTGAACAGAAATAAATAACTGGAGGCTCAACTACTAATCGAATAATATGAATAACTAAATTTCTAGAAGGTTATTTTAGAAACTAAGTAGTAAAGACCTGACAAAGTTGAGCTGAGGCGTGTAACATGCGTTCAGACCAAAGAATGCGGTTCGAGTATATATTATATCATGACGTGGTTTTCCCTAATTTTGAAGCAATAAACTAGAGGATCATCTTGTGGGCTATACTAATCGGATAAGAGTATTCGGTCATTCATCTCTGACCCCAAAGTATGAAACACAATTTTTTGTCTTTAACAGAGTGCAAGCGTTTTTTTTTCATTGATCCATCCTAATAGAGGGGATGCAAACAAAGAAAACCAACCAAAATGCGTCTCATGAAAGTAACTTTACACACATGTATAGTTAAAAAAAAGAAAGAGAGAGAGTTTGTTTGTTTAGAATTAAGCACAAAGCTACCCAATCTGTCTGTGTTTTGCCCATCAAGGGTATCGAAACCCGGTTTTTAGCAGTGTGAGCCCGCAGACATACCGCTGTGTCATTGGGGGGGGGGCAGAAAAAGGAAAAGAGATAAGAATTATGAATTATAGTCCATATATATAAGATTAATAGTAACAAACAAAACACAAGAAAGAACACAAAACATAATAAACTCTAAAATATAATATTAGTAGAAAGGAAAATTATGTATACAGTGGAACTCCTCTAAGTGGCCACCCCTCTAATCAGGCCAGTTTATCTCAGTCCCGAAGGTGGCTGCTTTAGGGGGGTTCCACTGTATATCATTCCAAACCGCTGCATTGTTGGCCCATATTTACCAACTATCAAGAGTAGTGATAGATACCGGAAAAGTCTGACAGTTAATTATTGGCCTACACTCGGCCATACACAAGAGGAGAATAAATGGAAAGATGATTGATAAATCTTGTATGGCAGCATTCAGTTTCCTGCTTAGAATATTAACCTAACGTTATGCTTCCTTATGTCCAGTTTCATGAAATACTTAAAAGCTACAACATTCATATTTATATACACCCATAATTATTGAAGTTCATCGTTCTTGATAAGGTTTATATGAGATAGAATTAGGTTTACATGTCTTTGGAACTGTTCAGATCAGAGTATCTGTCATGACCGTTTGTTTCACCAGATTCGTGAAATATTACATTGTATTTCACTTCAACTGCTCGTTCGGTTTCTCTGCTTGTATTAACTTTTGACAGCAGTGCTTTTTTTGTCAGTTCTAACTTTAGTATTGTGCTTGTAAGAAAATAAATCTCCCCAATAATAAACTTAAAGAAACCGAATTTAACATCAGTTGTACATCGAAAGCAAATTGTCTTTTTTGCCAATTTTAATAAACAATTGTCAGTTACCTAGGAAACTTTACACTGTTATGTTCAAATAAACGTCACCACAGACATCGACCAATTTTCAAAACTACGTTTAATAGAAGTATAGAACAAGAATTGGCTGAGCAACTGAGGTAAATGAGTAAACTCTTACTGTTTCAAATAAAAGGTTCGTTTACCAACTAAATGTACCATGCTACTATATCAAATTAATACGCAGACCACTTAAAAATTTTAAAGCAAGTTTTCTTAAGAACATTAAATTGAAATTCGATAAGCATGGCTTTGCGTAAGAGTTAAGATATAGAACTAGGGTTAAATATGTTCTTTTCAAAGAAGAACCATCTTTTAACCAGTAAAATAAAAGCAACTCTGTCTCCGTAAAATTACATTTGTTCAAACTCATCCTTTCTCCAAATCTTTTGAAAGTAAATTTGCTCGTTGAAATTTGCCAAGCCCACTTGCTCATGTTTGCTATCGGCTACATTTAAAGTAACTTTTATCTAGCATTCCTTTATGTGTTTTAAATTCTATTTTCCAATGTTACCAACATTTGTGACTCTAAGTAGACTGATGCAATTGATAAAACTTATTGAATTGGTTGGTGTTTTAACTGTTCCCAATAAAATACTTTTACATTACTAATAGTAAACAAAATTGTGAGATGTTGGCTGAATTTCACATTCTTAACTTTGAAGTGATAGACTAGAGTCAACACCATCCTTCAAAGAGTAGAATTTACAGTCATATTATAACACCTTCATGGCCGAAAGGACGAGTATGATTGGTGAATGGATTTGAAATCGCTACCCGAAGATTGCGAGTTGAATGCCCGAACCACCAGGCCATACCAACAACGTTCGGTCATTATGTAGTAAAGACCTGACAAAGTTGAGCTGAGGCGTGTAACATACGTTCAGACCAAAGAATGCGGTTCGAGTGAATTTATTCACTCAGGTAACACTGAGTCAGGTAACACTGACTCCTTATGGTCAGTGGTTGTCGTTAAAAACCAACAAACAATGCTTAAGTGTCAACAACGGGTTGTATTTTGAAAATGCTTCCGTGGTATTTGATAGTTAGTAAACATGCATCCAAGGCCCATACCCTTGTAATCGGTGCAAACAACATTTATAACGCTTTACCGCGTATTTCTACTTCTGTGATACAAATAAACAAAAATTAGGTATCGCACATTACAGGTAAAAATATCTTTATCTTTTAAAAATCTAGATTTACACATAGCTTAAACAATATAATGGAAATAATTCATACCAGATACGTTACTGTATATAAATATGTGTATAGGCACATTTTTAGCATGCTTTGTCGAATGTGTTATGATATTCAGGATAACACTCATTCATATAAGGAAATTAATTTTAACACTGTATCTCTCATATTGGTTTTTATTAAGTTATATCACATAATGTATATTTCCTCAAACTTATTGCTGACTCACCCGCAAAAGGAACCACAGTAGAAAGAGAAATAGTGATTAGATATTGAAGCTAACTTATTATTCAAACTGTTCCATATTGGAAATGTGCAAGCATTATTAGGACTTGCGATGTTGTTTTAGTTTTCAATGATTAGTCACGAGTTACATTGCCACTTTAATCTTTAAATTTTCTCTAATAGTAACTTGTAGTTAATTTTTGTTTTGGAAAAGTATTGAAAATTAATTAACCAACAAATTATGGGCACGGTTATAAAAGTAATTTTAAGAAGTGATTATGAAATACTGCACTGACTGAGTGACACCTTCCATTCTGATTGTACATTTAATAAACTCATCTTTATTGACATAAAAATGTATATATTTAGAAACAATACAGGTGAGATGATAAAACATTCTATAGTTTCTACTTCAGGACCGTTTTGTTGAAACGTTAGTAAATAATTGGTACTTGGCATGTTGAGATTTTAATAATAAACAGTTTAGGGGTAGTGAAAAAGCAAATGCCACATTTAATCTTATAAAACATACTGACAAATAACTATACGAAACTAAACCAATCATCGCAGTTGATCAAACTAACTGACATCTTTATTTTTATGTATTATATACAGTAGAAGGATGTCGCCAAAATATTAAATCCTGACATTTACTAACGCGATTAAAAACAACTTTTATTTTTTACAAGTGAACACTGCCCACCGAATACTTTAGGGCTACTCATTCATCAACAAATAATCTCCCAGTAGCCAATGTGGTGGCTAATAAAGCTAATAATCGGATTTTGATATTTATCGTTGGCACAGCACAGTCAGCTCACTGTGTACGTTTATGTTAAACAAAATCAAACGAAGAGTGGAATTAGCTGTAACATTGTAAAGCCCCGATGGTTTAAAGAGCGAGCACGTTCGGAAAAGGAAATTCGAAGTAGCGTCTCGTAGATTGTGAATATAACGCTCTAACCACCAGGCTTCGCCAAACTTGTTTTTTCAGGTAACCGATTCATGTGTTTTTCCTCTAGAGTTTGTACCTTAAACCAATCTCTTTCAGATGACAACGACTTCAGAACCGGGGGTGCTGGGGGTCTTGTAGCACCGACACTCTTACATATTTGTCTCATGTAACAACCGTAAATGATATTGTTATATTAATTTTCTGAGGGGCATGTCCCCAGACTCTCTAGATTGAGCAACCTTTGACAGAAGGGGATTTTTCTTTAGCAGCTCCTTATACTTTCAATCTCTTATTGTAAAATCTACTTGTCTAGCCAAGGCACCTCCAAAGGTATACAACCCATACACCGTATAAGTTATTCGCCTTTCTGTCGTTCAGAGTAATCTCGCGGATGTGATACTTTCAGTTAGTCAAAGCAATTTCACCATTTTGTAAAGTGTCACTTCTTCCACTCTTAGAAACAATCTTGTTTTGTTTTGCAAAGTTACCAGTCTTACAGTGTTCAACAGCGTCTCGTTCCTATTTAATGTCTCTCGTTTTCTAGTCTTCCTAAGAAGTAAATAACTTATAAGAAAAGCACGCGATTTATATTCATGTTAAATTTGTTCTTTTTTAGTATATTTCTACATATACATATATACAAATATCTACACATTGCTTTAACGTATAATATTCTAGTTTATCCGTCGTTATAGACCATAATCATATTTTAGGAATTATGTACTTCTGTGTTATAGAAAATAATACCCTAAAGCTGATAAATGGATAATCAGTATATAATTTAATATTTTGTTGGCGCCCCCAAATACCTCAGCAGTATGTCAATGGACTTACAACGCTCGAAACCGGGTTTCGATATCTGCGGTTGGCAGATCATAAATAGTCCACCTGTAGATCTGTGCTTAATTACAAACAAACAAACAAAAACTTAACTGTACACAAACCAATCAACCTTTGTGTAATAAGAATAACTATGTTTACAGTTTTGTGAGGGACCTCTACGTAAAATAAATGCATAAATGAATGCACACACACACACACAAACACACACTATAAATACACACATGTTAATCACACATATTATGATAACATATACATTCAGCATAGACTGAACACTATATAGCTTTATCCTTGTAAATATTATAATAAAAAATCGTTGATAAACTCTTATAATTAACCATCGATAAACATCTGGCAAATAAGCGGAGTGCACTTTTGAGGTCTGTCTTTTTTTATTGCCCTTCAGGTAACTTTTTGAAATGTTCCAAGGTAATTTATGTGGATTGAGATTGGGTTCTGAGCTGACCAAAGCAGATTCTGATAATTATTTGTTTCAAACCACTAATGTACACTACCAGAGGTTATGGCTTGGTGTGTGATGACACTGATAGAGCTCGCACTTCATTTGAGGCAGTACAACATTATCCAGAATACCTGAATACAACAAGGTATTTAAACTTTCACAACTATTATCAATGATCAAAATGAAAACCAGTTGATATTTTCATGACTATTCACATGAGAATGTTCTGCTGTGAAACCCAGATCTATCTATCTAAAGCAAATAACCAGCGGTAGTGGAACTCACTTCTCCACACGATGTAGTTATTCATTATTATTCACCCTTCATTTTAACGCTGGAGGGACCATGGCGGTTGACACCTCATAATTATGATGAATTTATTATAAGCTGCAGTTCGGTGGCGAAATAAAGAAAAATGGAGCTTCTCGTACTGAGTGAGTGTGCTCATTGTAGTTCTAAATTGTCGTTAAAGTTCTAGGGATGTGTGTAGCGTAAGTTCATTTGAGCTCGGTAGTGGTTACGTTTTGTTGACCAAATTAACATCTTCCATTAGCAAATTCAGTGTTTATTCAGTTGGGTTTCAGTATGCCACGTACAATGGATTTAATTGGAAGTGAGTGGTTGAAATTCTTTTGTCATTCGTACCATCAAGTCTGCGTCAAATGCCCAATCAAATTACAAGGTGCGTGAAGTCCTTTCCTTGTATCTTGACTTCAATTGACTATGACAGATGCTGAACAGCAAAGCATTATGGTATTGATACGCAAATTTATTGAGTACGGTACCATTATCATCTAGAGCTTATTTTGTTTTCATAATTTTAGTAAGAAATTGAGAGTTTTAGAGTTTTTACAGAATAATGTTTACGTTTTTACTTACAGTGTTTTTAGTGCGAAATGAAAAAAGTCAAAACTTTCATGTTTTCTGCAAAAATCAAACACTTTAAAAAAGGAGTAGAATACTGATGTTTACATGTAACTTTTTTCACAGTTTTATTATTTCTTGTGGTTAAGAATGATGTCGAATGTTTGTAATCCTATTAGTTTAAAAGAAATCATAACTAGTATGAAATATATATTTTATAATTTAGTCTTTCGTGCGAAAGTAATTAAGTTTGGTTTGGGTTTTGCACAAAGCTGCTCGAGCGCTTTTTGCATTAGCCATTCCTAATTTAGTGATATATTATATAGAAGGCATCTATTCAACACCAATCGTTGCCAGCTCTTAGGCTACAACAAAAAGTGTGATTGGATGCTACAAAAGAACGTCCGAAGGGATAAAAAGACGAGCATGTTTCGGTGATGGAACCTGAATCCGTGACCCATAGATTTTGAGTTGAGCGTTCTAACCATCAGGACAGGTACAAAGAGAAATGCGCGTCTAAACTTTAGACTGCTAATTTTGACACTGGAGTAAGTGTTCTTGTTATTTAATAATGTGATGAAAAATGTGAAATCGAAACCCTCAAATTTTATGCTACGGTTTAATATAACAACAATAACACAAAGTAAAATTATTACCTTTTTACTTTTACTGAGACATATACACTTTTTCAGACAGTAGACAGTGTTAAGAAACATTACCTTTGCTGATCTAGTTGTTACTCGTGCTGTAATATTTTCGCTTATGAAAGAACCTAATCGAATATTGTTAAAGATTAATATTTTATATCTACTTCCTTAGTTTTTTTCAGGAAAAACCAAGTTTTTTGTTCAGAATTGTCTAAAGATGAGTGATACTGGTATCAATGCGTTAATTGTAAGGCAGAAATAACAGTAATTAAAAGCATTAACATTGTACGTGAACATTCCTAGACTGCCTGGAAAAGAAGAAACCAGTAAAATGACTTATTGACAACCGATTATGGAAAGCGATTCGATCATGAGCTTGGAAATACAGTAACCATTAATAACCGTGATACGAAGGGAGTTAAAAAAGAACATCTAGGCTAATTAACATTATGTAATTTAAGGTAAGTCGTCAGACGTTAAGAAGAAAGTCTTCTCGATTTTTGTTATCGTCTAACCCAGGCATATCACGTCTACTGGAAGACGTATATGAAAGTAAGATAAAGCACCGTAAAATACGTGAGCACATTTGATATGGCCTTACTTTACAGAATGTATACGTAGTTATCTTCCTCTGCAGTAAATAAAAATGGTCATATGTATTAAATCTCGTTCAGTCTTATCCATTAAGTTAACTGGTTGTTTAGCTAAGTTTCGATAGGAGGACAATTAGTTGCTTCTGCGCAATCAGTGTTTAACTTTTAAAGTTATCTCAGTACTCCTGTTTTGTACTCCAGGAACGTTCAGTTCATTTTTAAACTTTTTAGTAGATGATATAAACCCCGATGAAATATGTAGATAAATTTGACTTACGAAGTACACTTGGAATATTTGTTTGTCTGTTTACAAATTTTGCGTAAAGCTACATGAAAGCTATCTCCACTAGCCGTCCCTAATTTAGCAGTGTAAGACTACAAGGAAGGCAGCTAGTCATCACCACCCACCGCCAACTCTTGGGCTACTCTTTTACCAACGAATAGTGGGATTGACCGTCACTTTATAACGTACCCACGGCTGAAAGGGTGAGTATGTTTGGTGTGACGGGGATTCGAACTCGAGTCGGGCGCCCTACACTCGAAATGTTTATGTATTTTATGTTGGTATATTTTATTTTCATGTATCCGGAATAATTAGGCCTGGCATGGCCTAGCGCGTTAAGGCGTGCGCTTCGTAATCTGAGGGTCGCGGGTTCGCGCCCAAGTCACGCCAAACATGCTCGCCCTCCCAGCCGTGGGGACGTTATAATGTGACGGTCAATCCCACTTTTCGTTGGTAAAAGAGTAGCCCAAGAGTTGGCGGTGGGTGGTGATGACTAGCTGCCTTCCCTCTAGTCTTACACTGCTAAATTAGGGACGGCTAGCACAGATAGCCCTCGAGTAGCTTTGTGCGAAATTCCAAAAAACAAAAAAAACAAAAACCAGAATAATTAAAGAACATGGAATTCAATCTTCATACACGAACCATTTATTGTGAAAAGAAGGGTTTAATATTGCCAGAATATTAAACTTTATAAACGAGCATAAAAGATTGTTGTTGAAATTAATGGTTTTTTTTTTGTTTCTTTGAAATTTTCGCGCAAAGTCTACAAGACTTGTTAGCCTTGTCCGGAACAAAAAAAGGGGATAGAAAAGCAGAGAAAGGTGTTTTTACGTACTCAGTCTGAAAATTAAGGTTACCAAAATTAGGCGGTAAATGCCGCTAATTTTTACTTAAATTTAGTACCTATAAAGTGTGATATATTTATGCTTTACTTATAGAATGGTAATATAATATTCACAGAAAAATCATTAATTTACTAGAGACATCACTTAACATAAACAAAAATTAACTATTTAATAAATTCATTACATATATTGTGTTATAACTGAATAGAGTGCAGGTACGCTTTATACGAACCTGGTATTCTAGCAGGCACTTTGATAACAACATGTGCTCTTGCAGATAGATCATCAAGTATGAAGTTTTATTGTGTCAAAATAAGTTGTCTTACTGTTCTTCACATATGAGTATAAGTTTAAACTTTCTAGTTTAAAACAACGACAATAACTGATTGTTGACAGATGTTGGAAGAAGTAAACTTTAGGCCTATTGTGAGTACTAACTTATATCCAGTAGATGTCCAGATGACTGCAAAATATACGATTTCTGTTCTTCTCATACGCAGATAAGAGGTAGGTGTAAAATCGAAATAAAAACTAAATGTGTAAGATAAATATTTTACTTTCTTAATTCTTAGAAAAGTTGATTTTATAAATAAATAAGGCGTGGGGTCTTCATGTAAATAAACATTATGTATGAAGAAACATAACAAATTAAGTGTTTTGCCTTTTGTAACACAATGGTGTGTGAATAAATGACCTTGGAAACAAGGAAGATAATACTTTTTGTTTTTTTCGTAAAACAACGGTGTGTGAATAAATAACCTCAGAGATAAGGAAGATAAAACATTTTATATTTTTTTATTCGTGAAACCTCGCGTTGAAAGAGTAAAGTTTGATAAATTCAATTCACAGCAGGTGAAAATTTGTATAAAATCTGTAATTTGGAACTTTTATAAAACCAATATAAATGCAGTCAAAATCTGAGTTTTTTAAAAACTTCATTTGATTTTTCTAAATACATGTTTTTGTAATTTTGTGTTTTGCAAGTCTAAATTAAATTAACAATAATGCTTTCTAATTTTTCAAAAATCTTTCATTACTCCTATCGGTTCGAATTACATCACCGAACAAGCCCATCCTTTCAGCCGTTGGGACGTTAGAATATAACAATCAATACAACTTTTTCCTGGTAAAAGAGTAGCCCAAGAGTTGTCGGTGGGTAGTTTTAACTCGCTGTCTTCTCTTTAGTCTATCACTAGCTGTCTTCTCTTTAGTCTATCACTAGCTGTCTTCTCTTTAGTCTATCACTTCTAATTCAGCCTATCGTAAGTAGCTTTGCGCAAAATTACAGAAACAAACAAACACCTACTACCAGTTCTTAGACAATTTTTGTCTGACCGAAAAGTGAATTTAACTTTACTCTTATAAATTACTCACGGTCTCAACGTGAAGATCATATTTTGGGGATAACGGGACATGCACCATCAACACTCAGGTTCACAGTTTGGTTACGTTAACCTTTGGATGACTTCTGACCCTGAAAGTAATTATAATAACGAAGATATATCTAATGTTGAAACTAATTCGTAAATAAGATGTAGATAAAATCTAAATTATGATTTTAGTAGATGTTGTCGGTACCTGGGAATCAAATTTTACTAGTTTTTATCTTATTTTATCACGGAATCTAGTATAACTAGTTGTTTCTTGTGATAATTAAAAAAATGTATAACATATAATAACCTAAGTTTGAAATCAGTGAAACTATGACCCATAATTACAGTACCCATACAATACAAATTTAATGGTTCAATTACTATATTGCACTTTTATAGTTTAACGATCGTCGCCTCTACAATGCAAATTTAATTTCTTTAATCAAACTATTAATGGTAATTAGTAGGCCGATTTACTTACCTTCTTTAAGATAAATGAATTTCAGACCTGCTTTCGAGGAGACCCCGTAAAAGTGTTTTCTCGAAATACTCAGGTTCCCTAAGGGGACGGGATAAAGTTTTACCTTTGTGTAAATCTTGGAGCTGAATTTTTTAAAAGATTAGTTTGGCATTATTCAGAAGTTGGTGAATCCATCAATTTAGGAGAGGAGGCTTTTGGAAATCCCCAGTTTTCCCAAGGGGTGAGGTGAACATTTTTACCTGTGTAGAAATATCGAGATTGAGACGATATCACTTAGAAGTCGGTGAGACCAGCGGTTTAGGAGGAGTTACGTGACACACACAAACTCATATACACGTTGAATCGTATTATATATAAATTGCTGTTTGTTTGTATTGAATTTCGCGCGAAACTACACGAATGCTATCTGCTCTAGCCGTCCCTAATTTAGCAGTGTAAGGCAGCTAGTCACCACCACCCACCGCTAACTCTTGGGCTACTCTTTTACCAATGAATAGTGGGATTGACCGTCACAATATAACGCCCCGACGGCTGATATGGCGATCATATTTTATGCTACGGGGATTCGAACCCGCGACTTTCAAATTACGAGTCGATCTCCCTAACCATCTGGCCATGTCAGGCTAATATAAGTTGTTGTGTTTTCGATTGTGTAATGAATATTATACGTTTGTTGTAGTGACGTTCTAAATTGCTGGTGCATATTTTCCTAGCACTGATTTTCTTACATACTTGAAGCATTATTACTTGTATAAAAACTGCAGCTTACCACAGTTCTGTGTTGTTTAAAGAGCTTGTAGGGGAGGGGAGGGTACGTAATACAAATTTTCACTCTCACTCCAAGAATGTCAAGATTATTGTCATCTAGTTACATTCGTGAATAATAATGTAATGACATTATAAACTTTGAAAGAGAGAAGTGAATATACATCTTTGAGAATACAACAGCCTGTGTGACATCTTAAGCTCAGAGAAGCTAAATGAACAGGGCAGAGACCCCTAGGATTCGAATGTCTCTGTCTCTAAGTTTGGCCACAGAGAAGACAGCCAACAAACAGTACCTTGCGTCATAGAAATTTGTTGAAATGATTTAAGAGATATATCCCTAAACCGACTCCTTAAGAACTAGACCATATTCAAATCACTACTTTTCACAATGATTTCTAAATGTTATCTTCAGTCTTTGAATTTTCGAACTATTAAACATAAAACTGTTATCATCTATGTTGTAGAGTAACTTTATTTGCGTGATTATATCATCTATATCATATATCAAACTTCAGAACTGCTTGAATAAATATTGTAGTTCGATTTTAAAGAAAATTTCAAAGGAAATCCTGTCAGTTCAGTTTCCAGAAACGCATGAGTTTCGACTAGCCGCCTGTGACCTTTGATCTACAAGGAAGCGTTTTCTAGCTTCTAAGTCATAAAAAATCATAAGATAGAAATATTAGTGGGGGTATTTCCTGATAAGCAAATGCTATACAAGCTAATAAGAATCAACCATAACCGTTGGAAATGATTTCTATCTGCTCTCAAGTGTTTCTATTGTTGCTTTATTCTATAATAACCTTTATGAACTTCCTGATAATATATTTTTATGTTATACTGTTGAGCTTCTTCAGACCACAACACAGTTAAATCGCAGGTATACTTCACAGACCAAATAAGCCGTACTGAAGTTTTATAACATTAAATAGAATACAATAGAGTTGAATAGAAATACTTTGCCAATATCGAATCTGTGCAAGGGTAACAGTTTTTTGTTTTACTACAGTAATATATTGCAACTATGGGTATATATAGTTGTAGAGGATTTTCAGTACAATCTGTACAATTAAAAACATTGTTTAATAGATTCCCAGTTTGCCTCTGAAGAAGAAAGGTCCACCTTTCGAAAGCTTTCGGGTTATAAGGTTTTCATTATTTTGTTTCAAGACTTCTTGAATCTTGATGTTTGTTTAGCATCATGGTTGTATAGATGTTTTCAGAGTTGGGTGTGATACTTGATGCTTCCTTTAGAAAAATATTTATCAAAAAAAAAAGTTTAGTCTCTCGACTGATCTGGAAATTTAGTGAATTGATAACAGAAACTTTGCATATTTTCATAACGAGTTTTCTTTAACTTAATATACCTAGAATGCAGACCTCGAAATTTACTTACAGTAGGTAACAAGACTTATACTACCATCTCTCTCCTTAAGATTCGTTGATAATGTTGGAAAGTGTGACCTTTAGATTTATTTACGTTATAAACTTTCTTTGGACATTAATAATTTAAAATAAAAGTTGGAAGATATGGCATCTTATTTCACACGCAAAGAAAGACAAAAATCTGCGGCAACTTAAGTGTTTAAAATGTACACCTGGAGCTTACATACCATTGACGGACTCTTATTTTAGCTGACACTTAAGGCGAGATGTGATATTTTATCTACATTAGAGCAATGGTTGGTAAGGAATTGGTATCTCTTATAACATTTATATCTTACTCATAGCCGTCTTATAAACGTAGAGAAGAAACCCCCATTACGATACTAATGTTTTATCACCGTTCAAAATATCTAATGTTTCAATGTTGAAAATACCTTCCTTGATTTTTGGTATATTTTCCAAAAGTTCAGACTTAAACTGCAAGTTAATCTCTATCTTAACGTATTTTTCATGTTTTATGAAGTACTTACGATAAAATGCGGAAAACAAAAGTTCTGAATAAATATTGCAAAAATACAACAGAAACTAAAACAAACGTTCGTACAAAATTACAAGATTACGACAACTTCCTTATTTAAACACGAAATGCTATCAGTGAAGCATTATGCAAGTAAAACCAGAGGTATATTTCTTCGACAGTATAATACATACTCGAAATGGAAGTGAACCGAAAGGCCGAAACATGCATTGCGAGAGACAGCAGAACTACTACGTAACCTAGTGGCTAGCGTTCCGGGCTGAGTTTCTGAACGTTCAAGTTACTGTAAACTGCTGAGCATGCTCCGTATTTTCAGCTGAGTGGATGCTATAGTGTGACAATTAACTTTACATCTCGACGAACAGTAGTTATTTAAGCGGCAAGTATTGCTAAGAGATTGCCCTTCTCTTGTCAGTAGTTTTGATCTGGTCGTTTAGCCTGACTATTGAATTATGTGTTTGAAAATTCCATTTGCCAAACTATTATGTAAATCATCTATAAGACAACTTCTAAAAGCTTCAATTCGATGTAAATGCATCGGATGTATTGAAACTTTTAAAGATTAATTAGGTTTACTTTAGAATAGTGTGTGTTTTTTCTTATAGCGAAGCCACATTAGGCTATTTCTTGAGTCCACTGAATTTTAGAATAGTAAAGGAAAAAAATGCATTTGTAATATGTCATAAAATTAAAAAAAAACAACGAACAATAAACGTTTTGTTCAATGTTCCTGGTGTTGAAAAACCTGACTGTATGTTTTAGTTCAAATGAAACGAATACTCTGAGACTAAGAAATTTAATTCAATAACTTTAATCGTACAACTTTCATGTAATGTTTTGTTAAAACCATGGTGCGATTTGTCAAATTTACTTTTATTCTGTGTGCGTATTGGGGCAAAAAACATCATGATATGCCTTTAGAAATCAAATCTAAACTTTTTTTTATTTTTCACGTTTTATTATTTTTTAACTTAACGACTTTCATTTCATTTTTTTTCCTCTAAAAGTAATCTATTAAAATGAAAAAAGTAATGGTTTCTGTTTGATTGAGAACGTTCACCATGTTCAGATTCGGTAATTCATGTTGGAATTTTAGTTTTTTAAGACAGGTTTGGTTTGAATTTCGCGCAAAGCTTCACGAGGGCTATTTGCGCTAGCCGTCCTTAATTTAACAGTGCAAGACTAAAGGGAAGGCAGCTTGGGCTACTCTTTTACCAACGAATAGTGGGATTGACCGTTACATTATAACGCCCCCACGGCCGAAAGGGCGAGCATGTTTTGTGCGACGGGGATTTGAACCCACGACCCTCAGATTACGGTTTGAACACCTTAACCCACCTGGTCATGACAGGCCTCCTTTCTAATGATTGTATATAAATCATTATTTGTAATAGCCATTATTATAAATTGTATTGTTGGGTGGTGACGACTAGTTGCCTTCCTTCTAGACTTACACTGCTAAATTAGGGACGGCTAGCGCAGATAGCCCTCGTGTAACTTTGTGTGAAATTAAAAAAAAACCAAAAAACTATCGAATAATACAAATTAAACGTTTGACTTCTTTTCATAAGACCATCAGAAATCTTCAATATTCATACTTTCAAATAAAATGCAGAGATTTTTCCTGCTGTATCCAGAAACTATAAATTGATTTACATAAAATATACATATTGGTGTTGATTAGAATAGTGAAAAGATATGTCTCGATGCGTTTTTTTCCGTTATATTCTTTAATGACAATATACCTACAGCAGCTCTTTAAATATTTTACTACAAAGTGGTTCTAAAATATTTCGTTTGATTAATTATTATTCTTAAGAAAAGCGACTGTTTGGCTGGGGAAGCCGTAGATTCAATTACTAGAAAAGTAAGGAACTGCTAATTTGGAGAGAACAGTTTTTCTACATTTCGGTAATCTAATATTCATTTTCCATTTTGCGCTTTCTTCTCACCTTAGTTTTATGTCCGTGTGACGGGTTTCCCAGTGGGGGACAGCGATAAGCCTACGAGTTACAACGCTGAAGTTCGAGACTCGACTTTCTGCGATAGACTTAGCACGTAGTTCAATGTGGCTTTGTTCTGAAACAACTACATCAAACTTTGTGATGAATGCATTATCAAGTTTTTTTATGTCCGTGTGATGGATATTTCAATGGATTGGTTGCTTAAAGTTACAACTAAATGTTTCCAAGTAAGGTAAGAAAGTAAATAAAACTTCAGGGAATTAAAACTTATCCCGAGAATCTTTATATGGAAGAGGTTTAATATTATCGAATTTAAAAAATGGTATTCGTACTCACATGAATCGTGTAAACAATGGTATTTATTGAAAGACATCTTCTGTGTACGTGGGCCGAAAGGAATAGGTCATAGACCTTAAGTTGAGTTTGTCGAACCGCGGATTTGAAATCCCGTATTTGTACTCCTTTGTTTACAAAAATAAAATAAAGAAAGAATATAAGAGTATTACAGTGATTAACGAATTGGCGGTGGTTCGTGTTGACTAGCTGCCTTCCCTCTAGTCTATCAGCTCAAACACAGGAACGCCTTGAGTTGCTATGCACGATATTCAACAAACAAATATATAACTAAGGTCCAGATATCACCTTGACGAGAGGGAAGGGAGCTAGTCAGCTACACATGCAATCAACATGGAATCGAATAACAACATTAACTGTCAACCCTACATTTTCCCCTCAGGTGAAAGTGGCAAACGAATTAAGCGTTATCATATGTGAACCTTTGACTTTAAAGTTCGCAGTTCAGCATGCTAACTACTAAGTTACATTTATCCTTCTGTGTAAACAAAGCAAAGGAAGGTGTAAAATCCTTTATATCAATACCCATATTCCAAGTACTTTGATTGGTATTGATTTCACATAACAACAGAAGGAGATACCAATGATAATGAAAGAAAAACGTACAAAATCCCTTATATCAATATGTCAAGGTGTTAATTTTATATAACTACAAAACGTCATGTTACCGATATATGTGTATTTCTGATTCCAAAATAGCCTGTGAGCGAAAGCTAGACGTTTACTAGCGAGTGACTACCGAGAAATTAACTTGATATAGCAACAACAAACAACAACTTTAATCTTTAATAATAAATTCTTCCAATACTTAGGGTCAACGTGGGAGAGGAATATGTTTTGTTGATAAAGATTGCTGTAGTTTTAAAAAATACAGATTGTGAAGAAATGTAACTAGAAGAAACGACTTCATTCACATAGACTGTATATCCAGAAGACTGCTTCATATTTGCTATTAGCTTTGGATTCGTATCTATATTGTTTAGAGTTAGGTCTAAAGAGTTCAAAACTAATATAAAAAATAACTGGAACTGATTTTGATACAACTGTCAAAGTGGATATCAAAGACGTCCGACGATGGATGATTACTATTTTCGGTGTAAATTTCACTAAAAACTTAGATATTTTAGTGCAAACAATAACCACTAGTATTTGAATAAGGGCAGTAACTGATTAAGTACACAATATGGTCTCAGAAAAGTGTTACACTCACACACCTCAAAATGTTTCGGTCATGTTCAGTTTCACATAGCTGCCACAATTTAGTCAGGATATTTAGATCAGACTCAATTTGTTTCTCATGTCACACACATGTTAAGAAACTCTAGTAAAATGATATTCTTCAGTTTATGTAGCTTCGTTACTGCGACATTCTTTAGATGCTTTTAAGATAATCAGATAAATGACACTAATAAATAGAAGCTTCAGTATTAAAACTATTTTCCATAGTGGTACAGCGGTACGTATGCTGACTTTGAATGCTAAAAAGCGAGTTTCGATACTCGTGATGGGCAGAGTATAGCTAGCCCTTTGTGTAGCTTTGTGCTTAACTACAAATAAGGAAACGTACAAGGCTAGAAAATGAAATAAAATCAAACATATCGGTACGTGGAACGAAAAAAGGTGGAATTCCCTGATTTAGAAACTTAGGAATTCCGTCACAAATAGGCTTCAAACAAATAAAAAAAAAAAACTGCATGGTAACAGTAATCACCACCACAGTTTCTCTTCACTATATTTATCCACTGGTGTAACGAACAAAACATTAGAAGCAGACTACGTGCTATATAATTCTACGTCTCCATAACTTATGAATTTTAGATATTACTTGAGCTATTGATCCATTTTTTATATGCAATATATCAAGTGATTGGAAACACTTATTATCATGAATGTTTGGTTGTGTGTTTTGAATTTCTCGCAAAGCTACACGAGGACTGTTTGTACTAGCCGTCCTTAATTTAGCACTGTAAGACCAGAGGGAAGAGAGTTAAGAGCTAGCTCTTTTACTAATGAATAGTGAAATTGACCGAAACTTTATAGTGCCTCCTTGGTTGAAAGGGTACATGTTTGGTGGGACGGGGATTCGAACCCGCGACCTTCAGATTACGAATCGAAAGCTCTAACCACCTGGCCATGCCCGACCTAATTATCATGAAATCATAACAAACTTAATAGTCTTTATTATCTTTGAATGTAACGTTAAAATGTTGCGACAGATGGCAGGACGATAGCCGTTGACGATAGAATGTGTAAACAGTTAAATACCCGATGTGATTTATAAAAAGATACAAAACATTATGAAATTATTGGCTAAATTACGTAGTAATTGTGGTGCCTTTTTTATCAGAGGCTGAACTGGTAGTGAAACTTAACGACGTTTGAATGAGTAAGTAAAAGAGGAGCGAGTATTTTTTTCCATAAAATACAACATATTTTCTGTTGAGAATGTTTTAACAAACAGAATTTTCTTTTTAAGTTATAAACAAGGCCCTCTTGCATTGGTCTCTGAATTTATTTAAGAAATGAAAACATAATTAATTTGTTAATTTTAAGTTTAAAATTTAAATCTCCCTAATTTTGCAGCGTAAGATTAGAGGGAAGGTAGCTAGTCAAGGGCTTAATGCTTTACAATTTGACAAATAGACGTTTTCAAAACAAAACGTTAGAGCTAAAACAAGTTTATATTTCAGTTTATTTTAGAAACTACAATTAAAACTAAAAACAACTACACTGAAATCTTTATGTATTCATGAGACAAACAGAATACGTAATAATTTTACTTCTTAAGTTTGAAAACTAATTAGTATAAATATACTTGTTTTTCTAAAGGCTTAAACATCTTGCTGTGTTACAAATAGTGCATTTAGAAAACAGTTTGAATCGTTTAATCAAAGTGAACAATGAACACATTTTTGTGATTTTTATACATTGCTGTTGCCATGACAATCGGACGTACGAAATGCAGTTCTTGTATTAGGTAAATAGTAGAGTAGGTTATTACCAGAACTAGTTATATTTTTCTCTTTCTTTCTATTTCAAACTCAAAATACTCCGCTTACAAACGCACGTGTTTCTGGTTAATAAAGTACGATTTTTAAAAAATGATATTGACGATCCTTGAGAACACATGTGTGCTTTTTTTCCCCAGTCCTCCCGACATGCTGTTGTGTTCCACACGAGGCAAGAATTATCTGATGAAGAGGAGCCTCTTCTTCATTTCTGTGTTTAAATAACGGTAACTTTGAACATCAGCACAGACTCGTAAAGTAACATTCAACATAAATTAAATACGCATTTTCCCTTGTTTTTTATGTACGGGAGAGCGCAGACTTAATAAATAGGCACTGTTATCTTGAATGAACTCCAAGATAATAACCCTTTCACTGCAAGAAAGCTGGCAAGTACAAATTAGGTTTGTGCAAATAATGATACCACAATTTTTGCAGAACAAACGTACACTTGTGGAAAGTACCTGAAGAGACGCTTAGGTTAAAGCTCCAAACGAAACGAAACGAACAACACAGCAAAAAATTTACACATAAAAAAACTGGTAAATTAATACAGAAAAGAGGGTTTGCTTCTTTAACATTTTAAAAATCCATATCTCTTGTAAAGTCTCAGGTTAAATATACTTATCAAAAGACTTTTAAACTTAAACTAGATATATCTGTCTTTAATTAAAGACTAAATTTTGTCGTCGATTCGAAAGCCGTTAACGTTATTTAAAACATTGCTCTGACTATTTTATTAATAATATTACTATGAAATTGAGGATGACGAGAACAGTTTTGAGACTCTGACAAATCAGTAAACATGACACATGTATTCTGATTCTACGATATAAATCTCAAATAAAAAGTACTTTTATTGAGAATAATATGATGTATATAAATTATAAATAGAAAAATTACACATATATTTAAACTTGCACATAAAATTATTACTTATACACTTTAATACTGCTGTAAGTTGAATCTAACTGATTAAATACGTCCATTTGTTATATTAAGCCATTAACTACGTCAAGCCATTATTTACGTTGAATTATTATTTAAGTTATTACCTATCTATCTTAAGTTATTAATTATGTCATTACCTATGCTAAGTAATTTGTTTTATATAATTTTAATCTGTGCTAAAGTATTTAAGTTACTGAGATGTGTTCATATATTTATTAAATAATAATTTCAAGTTACTGGTACATTAAAAAAAATCAACATATTTTTAGTTAGTAATATATTTAGTAATGCAATACATTTTATAAGCTTATAATTTTACTACATAATAGATTTGTAGAACTGATGTGTTCTTTCTTTCTCTCTCTTCAAGTTCTAAAGAAATTTATGATAGAGTATGAGGCTGCCTTTTAAGGCTCGGTATAAATATAATAATAAAATAGAAGAAGAGATATTAATGCGATTTTATAAAATCTAGAGTAGAAACGAGGCTGTCAATCGGTAATACGAAGTCTTTTAATGTTTAAATTTTTGTGTCCAGTAGTGAAGTGATTTTTACATATCAGCATTTTGTGGCAATCTCAGATTTCCATCTGAGAATGTTACTTAATACAAAATGAAATGTAAACTTGTCTGTTTTTCAAACTTTACGTCTTTCAATTTATATAGATCTGGTACTGTAAGTTGGAATATCTACTATACAAACAGTAAATCTGATATCGAGCATTTCTTTTAGATTTGGCTTTTGAGGATTTTCATTTACCTTTTTTTAAGCATGGCATAATCTATCAAGAAAACTACGCTGTAAACGACCTGAAGAAAAGCGGGAAAAGGATAAGGGAGATGTGATGAAAAAAAAACAACATCTAAAGGAATTCGTTTCGTAAGATATTGATCGAGCATAATTCTGCCAGTGTGATCTCCGATATAATATAATGCCAGCTTCACCGTGTCTGTCAGTTAATGTCGAGTGACAACCAGTGAGGAATAAAGATTGGACGAAAACCTCTGCAGCAAGGAGATCATTACAGCGTTACCCAGACATCACCACGGAAGTTTTCCTCATTGGGATTCAGAAATCACCACGGAAGTTTTTCATATTGGGTAGTTCTGTATTTGATGATATTGTGGTTTGAATTACCTTCCCCATAAACACTAAATACTTTGTAGTACGAAAATGAAAAATTCAATATATTCAGGTTCCATTTATAAACAATTGTATTTCTGGCGTACATCTCACAGGGACTCAGCGGTGAGCTTGAGGACTTGTAACGCTAATATTAGGTGTTTGATCCCTCTGATGAACACCAGATAGATCATTGTTCAGCCGTGTACAAAGTGCGAAAAGGTGTTTGAAACGTATGGTGGATCTGTCCCAAAATCAACATATTCCGTAATGTGTACTTGTTCCTGTCTATACGTGAGCTGTAACAAGTCAGTTCGCAAATAACACATCTATATACTTTTGACCTTTATCAATACATACTTAGACAAGAGATTTAACTTCAGCAATATGAAGCTCCCATGATTAGCGACCTTCATACATTCATATTGCTATAAGTGGCTCTCGTGTAAACTAAATTAATAAACTATACATACTTAATCGTTTTAATTTAACGAATGACTTGGCACTATTCTCAGATCTTTAATCTATATTTTCATTGGAAATTCAACGCATGGGAAAGATTCCTTGATAGGATTGTGTTTAATGTCATAAAGGGAAAGGACTTGTGTTAAATCAGGCAAACTTAACCTCAGTATAATCCACTCATTTAGTTGAACTGATTTTGTATTTGTGTCATTCAAAAACAAGAACATGCTGAGGTTGTGCCCTAAGATAAAAAAGGTAAATCATAAATACATATAAAAAACGGAAAAGTAAACAGAAATTTCGCAGGAGGAGCAGAAATCCTGTTGTTGGTAAGAGGAGACAAAGTATGAAGAACATATAGTATGTGCAATCGCTTAATTTAGTGGTATGTAAACAACCTACTGGGTTTGTGGATACTTTGTGTGATTGCTACCTGTTTACTGCGTTGTAACAAAGTTATTCATTTAATTAATTTCGTTCGTTAAATGATAGTCATTCGCTGGGACAGTTGTAAGTCTTCGGATTTACAACGTTAAAACCAGGGGTTTGATTACATCTGGTGGATACAGCAGATAGCAAGATGTGGCTTTGATGTAAAAAAAAACAAACACACATTAAATGATAAAAATACATGAAAAGTATAACAAGCAAGTATTTATATTGGTGAGCACCGAACACGCAATACTTCATCGACGAAAGCACTGTTCTCTTTCTTGTACATGAACACACAATACTTACTTTTTTTCTCTTACATAAACACAAAATACCTCCTTAAATTTTCGTTCTTGTACATGAACCTACAACACTTCATTGATGAAAGCATTACCCTTTTTCTTTTACATCTACGTACAATGTTTAGCTTTCTGTGAGCTAAGAGAAAGAATCAGTTGTATGTTCAGAGACATAGAACGCTGGAAACTGGGTTTCATTATCTGTGGTAGACAGATTGTGTAGTTTTGCGTTAAAACAACTCTTTCGTTATATAACAGAAGGTTAGTGATACATAGCCAATTACTTCGTGTGAATTGTGTTTTATTAATGCATTCAACAATGAATTTATTACCCATTACAGTTGAGTAATTCTGCATTAACTGTGTAAGGTTTAGCGATAACTAGCTCATTGTGTGTTTTATTAAAGAAATGCTCTCAGCACTTAGCAGTGCACTTATTATTCAGGACGAATAGTTTTATAAATATTAAAGTTTCAAGGGAACCAGAAATACAATTTCCACACTTATAATTTGAACTTACATCCACTGTATTAATCGTTAACGCAGATTTATCTTCTACAGGTATCTGAAGCACAGAATGAAGAGAAGTGTGTTTATTAGACATCACACGTTATCAACTTAGATAGGCCTTTATAATCGTTTAGACTTATATTATCAAATATTAACTTTACTCTTAACAAAAGAAACTTGGTTTAAGAAGTAGATGAATGCAGGCCATTAAGTTCTGTTATTTGAAGACCTGTTATTATTCACGGTCGTGCAGAGAAATTACGGAGATGGTAATTGTTTTATAATTTTTTTGTTGAACTGTTGTTGAACAGGCAAATAGCCTGTGTAACGTCATAAGCCGTCTGATCTTTGTAAACCGTGGAAGAGCATAGAGGGATACTTGACGCAAGAGTTCGTGCTGTTTAAAATAAATACTGCCTAGAATATTCATCAACGTATCAAACCACACTATACAAATACAGGGCAGTTCGTTTATACCAACTTCAAATTTTCTCGTTAAGAATGAACTAAGTAGATTTCGAGTTTCTCTTACAGTACTCTTCGGAGAGAGAGAGTGTATGTGTTTTATTAGTATAAAACTGTATATTAGTGTCCACAGTAGGGAATAGAACTCCCAATTTCAGCGTTGTAACTCCGAAGACAGAGAGGAAGAGAAAAAATACAGTAGTGGTAGACGAGCCATAACTTAATCAGTAATCTTCGAAACTGAGACATATGTTCTAAAATATGAGAGTAGTACTTACTGTTTTAGTTAGGTTTGAGATCAAGTTCAATTAGAACATCATCTTAATATTACAATCTTTAGAAAAGAACATCATTCTAAAGAAAAACAAATGCCGAGTACATCATAGTCTCTTTTGATATGAGTATTTTACTGGTAAAATGTGTCTTTTTTATATTAGTAGATCTATCCCTATGTTTATTGGTGGTATTTGTTGGTAATTAAGTATAAAGCAACAAAACGGACTATCTGTCTACTACGAGTATCGAAACCCGGTTTCTAGCGTTGCCTCTGGAAGTCTTTATGTATTTATATTTTTACTCTTTAGTAAACATAAAATAATGTGTTAAAATGTTAAAATATCAGAAAATAAATTTATTTACTCGAAAGTGACATTTAGATTTTTTTAGCCTCTTAATTGTTTTATGGTAAATACCTGTTGACAATCTTTTATCTAAATTATAGTTTAAAAACAAAAAAATTCTTATAACTTTTTGTTTCATCGAATGTTATTGGAAAGTCTTATTGTAATAAGACTTATTATTATAATTATTGTAATTATTATAATTATTGTAATAAATCAGTTAAATATATTTTTCTGGAAATTTCGAGATACCATTAAATATACCAGCTTAAAATTACAACATCAAACAGCAAATTACAAGGATATTTAGAAAAATATCATAAATTCCAGAAGGAAGAAGAAACGAAAAGATTATAACTCAAATATTATCTACCTGAAACTGGAAGATATTAGGATATGAAATGTGGAAGTCCAACATAACTCGTTGTATTATACTTTGTTGGTGCTGTTCGATTTATGAGTCTGACATGTTCAACCTATATTGCATTTTATATTGTAATTTATTTAAAACAAATTGTGATAATAAACCTGTAACCGTTTTTGATCTATCCCAAACATCTAAAATTGGATTAAGATCCGGTGGTTGTATCAGTTAATAATGATAACTAAAGCTATTGCCATTTTAATCAAACTAGTGTGCTCGGTTTTTGCACTGCGATCTTGGTAGATTAACGAGATTCCCACTGTCCCTATCTACTATCTAGCGAAACCACAGCCAACTAGTAGATCGAACATGATTAACAATAACGCACATTTTAGATGTCATTCATGTCATCCTTGTAAAGGTATAAAGAGCCAAGACCCTGTCATAAGGACGTTTCCCACACCATTACACTACCTTTAGTAAATTTCATTCCAGAATTAAGTGCCTTATGTAATAATATCCATATTCATACTCTATATCAGTATATAAAAGTGTCATTCATTGTCTACACTTTAAGACCCTTCAGTGACCGAAGAAGGTCGAAACGTTGTTCGTTTCTCTACGTAAAATATTTTCTCAATCCAAACGAGTTGTTTTTACATATATATTTTGGTTTAGACACAGTTGGTATCTGTTGAATTTTACAAACTTATCCAATCACAATTTCTCTCTGGCACTTATCAACGACTGACATCCATAGTGAAAGAGGTGGTTTCATTGAACTGTCACTATTCGTAGATTTTATTGTTTTTAAACATCTAAGGCACTCTGTAATGATTCTATGAAGGCCGAATATAGGCTTGCTCTTATGTATTTTTTTGGAAACTAACGATGATATAATACATAAGTGTATTTATTTGTTCATGTAGTCCTCTGGAACATTGTGTGATCAATCTAATTTATGCATGTAATTAAATAAAGTGTTTCATAAATGCATTTTGTTGTATTTAGGGAGAAGAGTACTACTGAGTGTAGTATAAGTGTAGCTACTAATTCTCAGGTGTTTTTATTAGAGAATAATAAAAGGAGCAGAAAGCATAATATGAATACCGAGCTGAAAGCTTTCGCAAGAAATTACAAATTTAGAAAGAGTAATGTGCAAAGACTTTAATAATGATATAGAAATCAACCGATGCACAACAAACTTCATTTGTGTTAATAACATTCTTAAACAGAATAACCATATGACAAACAAGGTCATGAAATAATAAAAAATCGAAAGTCGCTGATATGTTATATTTTAAGTTTAGCTACAATATAGTAAATAAGATAAATCGTAAGATATATTTCATTTTATCCAAAAAGTTTGATGAAGGAAATGAACTAACACATTGATGAAGAAAATGAACTAACGCATTGAAAGGGAGAAAAAATAGATAAATATATAGTGTAAAAATAACAAAACAGGAATTAGCACACACGAAGATAGAGCTGAACATTTTTAACATCTCTGTATGAAGTCCAAGCACTGAATATGAAAAGCTTAGTCTCAATGGAAAATACACAGGAACGAAGAAGAAAATTTGACAAGTATGGTAATAGTAGATGAAGAAGCGTAGTAAAATACGGATTGTGAACGACAAGGAAAAGGAAGCTTGGATAAGTATAAAAATAGCTGATGGAGAAGCTTAGTCAATAACAGAAGTAAACTACAAGGAAAAGGAAGATTCGGTAAATATGAAAACTAGTTGGTGGAGAGGCCTTTATACAAGAACAACACTAAACTTATTGCGTTAGCTATTATAATGTTAAATCAAAACACTTAATTTTAAATGTATTTTTATTACAACAGAGGCCTAAAATTTCACAATGTTTAATCTTTGACTAGATCTACCTGTAGGGATTATTGAAAGGTTAAAGTTCAAGGAACTTCTGTATATACTTGAAATATCAGAAACTACAAACGAACAACGTTTCATAATATATAATTAAAATTTTATTTAAACCGATCAACGGTTACAAAAGCCACTATACATGTTTCAAAGTGGTTTCACGTCACTTTCACAAGTGTGAAAAACAGTTACTGTGTACTATATAAGTACAAAAGCCATGGTCATGTAACTACTAATTCACAATTGCAAAAGGTAGATCATGCCATCTGCATATTTTCTGATTTTCTAGCTCTTCAAGACAAGTTATTTTGGCTCTGTTTAATAATTATTACAGTGGTTTTTCTAATATTTCCAACAGTCGTATTATTCGTTCAAACCAAAATAATCGTTTTTTTTTCCCACTGGGTGATATATCCAGTATAATTTACATGTTCAGTTAATACATAGTTTTCGCTTTTGTTTTTAACATATCTAGCTGGCCCTCTTCATGATTTAGGAATTGAATGGTATGTAAGAGCAGACGCTAGATACTTATAGTCATATAAGAACAACGATGACATACCGCAGACATAATTAAGAAAAAAATACAACGTATATTTACCGCTTCAAGCACTGAATACAGGAGCTACTTTATATGGAACTGCAGAGTAATATTATAGGAGATTTCTAATGGGTTTGACCCCGCTAGTACAGCGGTATGTCTCCGGATTTACAACGCTAAAATCAGAGTTCGATTCCCCCTGAGCAGATAGCCCTTTGTGACTTTGCTATAAAAAATACACACACACACACTCTAATGTATTTTGTCACAGCGATATAACGCAATGTATCATTGCAGTGGCTAAAAGAACAGGGAATAATCAGATTACCAATTAAACCATTAATATACTTAACAAACTATTATGTATCATTATTCATTAGTTTCTAGTGAATACGAAACTGCGCAAAGACATGCTTTATCTATTGTTTCGGTTAACTTCTATATGGATTAGACGAGATTCGCGGAATATACTTTTTAATCATAAATACAGATCGAATCTTTTCAGACTTTCATTTTCAGGGAACATTGACAAAGAAAATTATAATAAATTCGTTAATGTTTTTGTGGGTTTTTTTTTGTAAGAGCAATGAAGAAATTATAATTATAATGTTTGGATTGTTACTTTCACAGTTAGCAATACTTATGTGAATGACCCAGAAATTATCCCTTTGATGAGTAAAACGGCAAATTAATATTCAACGCTCCTTTTCAGTATCAACAGCTATTTTACTATATAAAATTAACATTTGTATTGGGTAATACAATCTGTATATTTATATCACAATTTATATAACCACAACATGAAAACCCGGCCATTCTGAAGTAGGAGAGACAGGCACAAATCTCCAGTGAGTGGAATATTTCTTGATACGTGCTAATGTTTTATGAAACTGAAGTTTTTAGATCAATATTGGGTGGGTTTGTTTTGAAATTCGCGCAAAGCTACTCAAGGGCTATCTGTACTGGCCACCGCTAATTTAGTAGTTATAGACTAGAGGGAAAGAGCACTCCTCACGCCAACTCTTCAGCTCCTCTTGGTATTGACTGTAACTTTAAAACGCTCTCACGGCTGATAGGGCGAATATGTTCGTTAACGAGGATTAGAACTTGCGAATGACATATAGCGAGCAAGTCGAGCGTCCTAACCACGTTATTCAGTATTATCTGACTTACTGTTGAACATTGGTTTGGTGCCATTAGATCTGTAGGATTGTGATACTGTATGAAACTGGTTTTCTTTAAAAGCTCTAAATCATGAAAAATACCAAGAAATCACAATACAGATGAACATTTACAGAAGAGATTCTGCTTGCTATTTTGTATTTGACTCTAAAAGTGAATTTACATACAGTTATTATACAATATCAGCGATATATAGTTACTGGAAATGAGAAAGGTTATTTCGAAGTCTCAAGTGAGGCGACATGTTTACAGGAATTTGATAACATGTAAAATGCACCTCATCCTTACCAGTATTTATTGGTATAATAGCATCCAAGACATACCTGTGAAAGCTTTGCAGTATATTAGGAGTAGTTATTTTAAGAATGTTCTTGGATGGAATATCGGAAAACTGTTTGAAGATAATCACACGATAACATTTAATCTATTTCACAACATTACACATGAAGAGTGTGATGTTTCATAGACTGAGTGACATACATCCTACCCGCGGCTTCTGTTTAATTTTTTTTTTGAGAAATACCCTTCCGAACTTTGCAGCGTCGAACCTTAGCTTTATGGTTTTATAATAATTAACAAAATTTCCTCCATATGAGACATGGATAATTATGCTGCAAAGTGTTGTTAATATATATATGTAATATTTCAATTTCCCATCATTACTTTATATTCACACTTATATCTATACATATAACTTTATGTTTATAATAGTAATAACGTAAAAAAAAACAAGCCGAAACAAAATAACTGTATGTTTATATATACATTTTCCATCATAATTATATCTACAGGATACTTATGTAAGTTTGTTTGTTTTTGAATTTCGCGCAAAGCTACACGAGGGCTATCTGCGGTAGTCGTCCCCAATTTAGCAGTGTAAGAATAGAGGGAAGGTAACTTGTCATCACCACCAACCACCAACTTTTAGGCTACTCTTTTACCAATAAAAAATGGGATTGCAACCCACCACCAACGTTTGAGCTACTCTTTCACCAATGAACAGTGGGATTGACTGTAACATTATAACACCCACACGGCTGTGAGGGCGAGTATGTTTGGTGTGACGAGGATTTGAACCTGCAACCCTCACATTACAAGTCGAGCGCACTAAGCACCTAGCCATTCCGGGCCATTTATGTAAGATTTATATCACTTCTTATAAGAGCTGATAATTTTTTATCAATATTTTTAACTCACAGGAAATGTCTCGTAAATTTCGTATCATATCTATACAAACTCAAAATGTTCTGCAAAGTTTATATAACCTATGCACTGGTAATTTTATAAATGCTCTATGAACTACTCTATACACACTAGAAATGTTTCTATACAGTATGTTTTATCGTATAATTTAAACGCACTAGAACTTTTCTAAATGTTCTCTCATCTATTCTATATCCACTAAAAATATTTATAAATGCTTTATCGTCTTTTCTATATGCAATGAGAATATTTCTAAATGTTCTATCATTTATTGTAGATGTGCTGAAAATGTTCCTAAGCTTTCTTTCAATATTTTTATTCGAGAGAGAAATGTCTGTATACTTGCCATGATAAATTTTATAAGCGCTGGATCTGGTCCATATACTTTTTCCTCTGGTGGCTCAGTGATAAGACTTAAGATTTACAATAATAAAAATAGTGGTTCGATACCCACGATAGGCGAAGTATAAAGAGCCTATTATGTAGTTTTGTGCATAACAAACAAAGATATTGTAGGCCTCTTAGCAATATTTTAATTGCGCATGGAATGTTCGACAAACTATCCGTAAGTACTTCCTCTCAAGGGAGAATATGTCGCCCTTTTTATCGTCACAACTATATGTCTAAAGAAAGGTTTGTAAATTTCCATTATGAAATCCAGAAGTGCCAGATTGAACCATAAACTTTTGTCCAGTATTTCATTTTCTAGGAAGATGCTTAGTATTCTTTTATTAGAAAACCATCCCTCGCCAATGTGAGACATTAATATATAAGTGAAATGGATTTACAAAGCAACAATATGGAGTTCGATTTCACGCCGGGAATGCAGCAATCAGTCCAATATTGTTCTGCTCTAAAACAAATAAGCATAATCTTCTATTAATAGCAATCTGTTTAAGATAACATTTTGTAAATATTCTATGAGTTTTTGTGAATTTAAGTTTATTTTGTAAACCTGAGAATACTGCACATTTTTTAAACCTTTGGAAAGAAATGTTAAAATTAAAGTTTTTGAACGTAAAATGTACATTTAGTATTCCAATAACATTGTAATACTTTTTTAAAAATTGTCTTTTACTGATTAAGGAATTCATTGCCCAAGAAATTTATCATTTAGTCAATTATTCAGGAGAGTTTGGAGAGATTTCAAAATCGTTTTCTGTTTTCTCATTACCCATATAGAACTGCTGTAATTTCAAGGCAAAAAAAATGCCATCTTATTTCTTGTTTGTAGAAACTTGATAATAAGGAAATAATTTTAATCTAGTTTTTATGATTGTTCTACCAGTAATTAAAGCTAATTACCTATGTCAATAAGAATTATGTTAGCAGAGATAATTCTCTCCAGTGGTAAATGTCGAAAAACGTTGTCAGTTATATTTATATCGTCTCTGTTTATTATCATCATCCAACAATACAACGGCTACTCCTTGAATTTTGTAATTGTCAACAAGTTAAAAAGACAATTATGTTAATTCTGATTCTTTGTTTAAAGTGTATACAATTGTATATACATATCTAATATTAGTATTTTCGCGCTTTTCAACGAAAGCGGAATACTAGCGAAATCAAGCTATAATATCTGATATAAAAGACAATTTTACGTAAATATTTAACCATACTAGACAGTTTGCAATAATAAATAACGAATATATCTAAATATATCTATTTGAAGTTAATACTTCGTCACGATTTGGATAAGATTTCACAACGATACTTCTTTATATTAACACTATCACAGATTGGTCTGTCATTTCTGGTAGTTTCTTCTTCGATTTAACTCATAGATCACATTAGGTGATCATTCCAACTTCACTGTTTCCTACCAATGATAACGTCAATTTAACGACTTCAAACGCTACCATACAGGCCCATTATCTCGTCACTTTCCAGTTTTTAATGGGCTCAAAATTGCACTGATCACACTTTAGAGTACTCACTAGTCGCTAAATGCAGCGTTTTGTAAGGACTAACCTATGATCACACCAAACATAAAAGTTTACAAAATGCAGTGGTAAAACAGCTAAGAATCGCTTTCTGTAAAATAATGTATTATTGGTAAAGACAAGTTAGAACACTCCAGATAACATAAAAACAATATTGATACATCTTTATATTTTTACGTTTTAAATATTAATTTAGACTTAACTTAAAAATATTTAACGTTTTGTACATACCATTTATATATACAATGCTTCATCACGAAATACATATATATTTAAATCTTGTGCTTCATAGTACGGTAGCAAGTTTTACTTTTAATTACCATGTTGTAATGATGCTGAAATAATTCTTATAAAGACGGCTGGTATGGTTATTAAAACTTATACCAGCCATCTAGAGAATACATTTTTCTTTAAGTGTTTTTTCTATTCATCGTGACTTATAAAAGGCAATGTTAGATTTTTTCTTACAAATAATAGAGCAAAGCGATGTTTGTGGGTATCATATTTTAAATGTCAATAATACGAGAGAAAAAAAAGTAAAATATCGAAATGTACAAGCTTAGATTTGAAGCTGAAAGTGAAATAGAGAAAAAGGGAGTGACAGATTGTCAACTTCATAAATCCAGAAAAATCCTCCTATGTAAATCATGAAGTTTTTGGAAATGTCAGCGAGTCATCTCTCGTCGATAGTGGTTAGAAATGGAGTTTTTAAAGTCTCCGAAAGAAATTATTGAGTCCAATCGATTTACAAATACTAAAGCTCAGAGATGCCATCGATATAGTTATGTATATACCTAATTAGACACGTGGATTTCACATCAAAAATCAAAACTAATGAAGGATGTTACTTCATTAAGCCCATAATAACTTAAAGAAGAAGCAATACAATAATTTTTGAAGCAACATGTTTTGGAAATCAATAGAACCAACAAACAATATACATGAAAGAGATATTAAACTGATCATATATATATATCTGATATTTTTCAACATTCAAAGAACGCTACCATAACAAAAACAAATATAAAAGCTACTCGTATTTTCTGAGTGACTAATTAAAAATCACAAAGAATACGCGTATGAATATAACCAAAAAATAAACTTATCATATATTCCAACGTTTCGAGTTTTCTCTCAAGGTGCCAGTAAATTTACGTTCCATAAGGCTAGGCATAACTTATTAATATATATATGTATTGATAACAGCATACTAGCTAATGGGATGAAAAGGTCACAACGTTGTTAATCACTAAACAGATAAATGTTTTGTGTTTATTATATATAATAACATAGCGGCTCACATGACAAAAATGTTATAAGGAAATATTGTGTTAAGCGGATAGAAACTGGTTTGTATTTATTACAGACGATAACACTTAATCTAATATGATGAAGATGTAAGAATGCTGTTAAGGATTAAAATATAAAACTGATTTTGTTTAGTACATATGTCAACTTATATAGTAGAGTATTAAACCAGTAGCATATCCTTCGTGAAATGGTCTTTAAAAAACAAACCGTTAGTTCCATAACAAAATTATTCACTACTGTTTTAAGGCTTCTAATTTGATCCAGAAACGTACTTCTGGCCTTGTTTTACATCTAGAAGTAAACAATAATTCACTAGTAATATATAAATAAGATCTTACTTTTGAAAAAGTGGTAGATGTAAGACATCATGTGTATAGAATACTGATGTGTGTATATATATACACACATATATATATCATTATTTTTATTTCTCACTTCTTGCTAATTTAACATGAGTAGACAGGTAGAAGATGCATTTATTATAATAATACTCACTTTTTATCTGCCTTGAAAATGCGCATGCACTTTACTTCCTAATAAAGCATGCGTACGCACTTTAACGAATTTAAACAAAAAGCGGATGTTAATATACTATAGTAGACCTATGTTGTTATTTACTGATGGTATTACGTAGAGTAAATGTTAGTCATATCTAAACTAAAGGAAACAAAAAAATTACATCGGAGTTATAAATTTTTGACTCTGCGATGAGAATTCTTTTCTATCATTCCAGAAATTTTGTATTTAACAAAGTGATGTTGCAATAAAGATAATAATTTTTGCCACAAATGGTTTATAGGTCTCTGCTTGTATGTACACAAGAGAGGTTATTAGATCCCATCATGTATCTAAACGTGCCTTTTGTGAAGATAATGTTTTAGAAATAAGCATTACTGCTATGAAAGAAGGAAAAAGTGAACGCCTTTGAGCTGAAGAGTAAGATACACTAACGAACTATCATAACAAAAGTGAAACCAATTAACACCCGACTTACAAACAATTAAAGATATTAACCACAATTCATTTGCTACTATCGAGCACACTCTGGTGCCAACATTTACTTTACATTTACCCACTTGTATGGTCTTTATAAAATTAAAAAAGGAAAACGGAAAGCGCTCAACGCTTTGGATTCTTAAATGAATCACATGGACTCTGTCATATTTTGTTATTCCTTTAGAGGAGAGTACCACACGACTTGGCGGTGGGTGCTGTTGACTGAGTTCCCTCTAGTCTATAAGTTCAAAATTAGGAATGAGTAGCACATATAACACTTAGATTAGCTTTGTGCGAAAAGCTGAAAATTGAACAATTAACCAGCAAATACATAGAGAATTTTTTCTCTCGAAACAATGTTTTAAATCACTAAAAATATAAAAGTCTTAACGATTTATTTTACCGATTTTCATTGGTAACATTTAGTACAGTTATTCGGAAATGAAAGAACTGAAAAATAGACTTCGCATTATAATTTTATAAAGGCCCGGCATGGCCAAGCGCGTTAAGGCGTGCGACTCGTAATCTGAGGGTCGCGGGTTCGCATCCCCGTCGCGCCAAACATGCTCGCCCTTTAAGCCGTGGGGGCGTTATAATAATACGGTCAATCCCACTATTCGTTGGTAAAAGAGTAGCCCAAGAGTTGGCGGTGGGTGGTGATGACTAGCTGCCTTCCCTCTAGTCTTACACTGCTAAATTAGTGACGGATAGCACAGATAGCCCTCGAGTAGCTTTGTGCGAAATTCAAAAACAAACAAACAAACTATAATTTTATAAAGTAATAAAAAAGGGAACAATATAAACATCTAATGTAAGAACATTTAAACAAAATTAAAAGACTTTAGATGATTGTTGCGGAAAACAAGTAATTAGTCTACTTTTAGAATTAAAAAAAAAAGACAAATTAAAAATAAAGTTGCGTATTTAACAGTTACGACGCTTGAAAGATACATAAAGATGCACTTTCAATTAATTGTAGTTACATGTACAATTTATTGCTGGTCAGTAGTAATATCAATAGAGAGTTCTTCAGATTTTTTTGTGGGAGTACACATTTTTCCTTGGGACAAGACCTGGGGAAGTAAAATCATTATAATACATAGTCCATAGGCAGAAAAAGAGATGCTGTCTTTACATATCTATAAAAGTTCCCTGTTAAATCTTTCTTCAAGTGAAAGACAAAGGGATGTCTCTCTCTCACATCTCCCCCTTCTCCTCTCTCTGTTCATTAAATTATGTAAGGCAATCTTTGATGGACAAAATATATTGAACATTATAACAAAGAGTGTATTTTTTGTGTTAACACGATTTAAAATTTTTAGCTCTCAATGTGTTTAATAACAGTTTTATTAAAACGTATTATCGCATGAGAAATTAACCTTAGAAGCATTACCGTAGATTAGAACTTAAAATGTCAAGTTATAAAAGTTTCTCCACAGCGTATAACATTAGTTATATATATTCAGTGAAACTTATGGTTGTTCCATGAAACAAGGTAATGAGTAGATCCACAAGTATTTCCTTCTAATATATCTATATACATACATGTGATGCAGTTAGGATTAAAGCGTCAGAACACTTCAAAGCCGATAAACTGTTCTATATAACAAATGCAATAAAACCTTAGCCAATCTTAAGGTGAACTAAGTTTCCTTTGCTATGGAATCAACAGTCTGTCATCGTCATTGTTTTCATAACAAAATCGAATTTGTGTGAAACAAAGTTAAGACTATTATCTTGTGTAAATGAGCATTTTACCTTTGATGCACGTGATACAGAGTAATTATAAATCACAATATTTGCCTGTTTTACGAGTTCTGTAATAGCTGTGAAACCAAGTTTGACTGCAATTTTATTAATACATTTAAACTAAATCATAGTCACAAACAGAAGTGGCATATGTGGTTGTTGAGAGAACATTTGTGAATTCGTGGCCACTATTTTTACGAATGGAATTCTGTGTTAATACCACTTTTTCATGACATTAAATATACAAATTCAGTCTTTTGCTGGGTACTCTTGTCGATTCCTGTTTACTTTCCACGTAAAATTAAAGTTCTAACAAATAAAGACAAATGGTTCCAGTGAAAAATTAAAAGTAGAGAAAAATCAACTTCCAGGTTACATGTTACTTTTGAGAAGTGAAAGTTCGTAGCATCACAGGTATACATAAATAAAATACTAATTTTAGTGACTTGTGATTGGTTGAGTCCACTTTTAGTAACGTGTGATTGGCTGAGCCTACATGTGAGATGAATTATTCTGCAATTCTAACCTGAAAAAGCAAAGAAGAGCAACATAACAACCGGTTTTGAACAATCTGTATTTTGATAGCTAAACAGAAATCGGTATAATAACCATCAGAAAAAGTTGCTAAAGTTGACTTTCTTTCTGTCACTGGTACGCTCGATCAAAAATATATAAATTATAACTTTCTGTAAATAAGGATTAGCAACACCTATTGACATAAAAAACTGGTTCAGACATGTAACCTTCAAAGTAAGAAGACTGAAACTTTGGTTACTAGGGCTGTCATAGGTTGAATATGTTATAATTAGTAATTTCTCTGCAATGATAGTTATATATACATACAGTGAAACAAAAGACGCATATTTATTTAAAGCTATTAAATTGTTTAAATTCGTTCAAAACACTTTTAAACAATGTTTAAAACAATTGTATGAAGAGAAGTTTCAGAGAATGCACATAAGGGGTCTTGTTAGACCCATAATTTATTTTCCACGTGTCCAAATGTGGTATTTTACGCAGCGCAGTAAAGTTTTTTATGGTTCAAAATGAAACGATTGTTTAACAATTTACAGAAAAGAAAAGTAGACGTTATTGGTATAAGTTAATTAACCTTCTTACACCTCTTTTGTAAGTTCAGACTTTAAAATTGTTCCCTTAAATTGTATCTGGAATAGAAACTAAACAGCCGCTTGGTGTAAATAACTTAATATATACTCTTAAAAAAACACACAACAAAACCCGCAAAAGGCAAAATTTGAGACAAATTGTTAACAAGTTTATTCCGGGTAGTTCTGTATGACATGTGTGAAACTTTGCACATTCACTGCTGAACATCCAAAGTCTGCTAAGGCGAAGTCCACGCTCACTAGTTGAAGTTTAACGTCACTCAACGTCAATAACGAGTATGCCCCCCGTGAGCATCAATAACTGCTTGGCATCTTCTGCCCATGGAAGCGATGAGATGACGAATCACATCCTATGGAATGGCTGTCTACTCAGCCTGCAAAGCTGCTGCAAGCTGAGGTAGAGTCTGCGGTTTAGGTTGTCGCCGTCGCAGACGTCGGTCCAACTCGTCCCAAAGATGTTCGATGGGGTTTAAATCTGGTGATCTGGAGGGCCAGGGAAGAACGTTGATGTTGATGTTGAAGACAGTGATGAGTCGGGCTGTGTGAGGACGGGCGTTGTCATGTTGAAAAACGTCGTTGACGTTCACCATGATAGGTTGCACATGGGGCCTAAGAATCTCGTAGATGGTTGTGTACGGTCTGATCGGAAATCCTACACAGCTCTGGTATGGTTGAGGCAGTAGACGTCGCAGTGGTGGTCCTATCCCGAAGGTAACGTAACAGGATGTAGCAATCTTGTGCGGGCGTGGTCACACGAGGTCTGCCAGATCGTGGACGGTCACGAGTTGATCCATGTTGTTGGTGGCGACTCCATAGCCTTGTGATGGTGCTTGGGTGGACATTCACAGCTCTTGCAACATCTGATCGAGATTCGCCTGCTTCCAAGCGACCAATGGCGTTGTTGCATTGTGCTTCAGTCAGTCTTGGCGTAACTGTATCGCGTGTCGGTGGCTTAACACTGAGCTATGGAAACCGAGAACCCGTTACTTTTATAGGGATTTTGCACATGTTGCACTTGCAGAACATGCAGATCTCTCAAACAAATTTATTGGACACGAATGCGTTTTGGCGAAAAATCCGATGTTTTCCTCCGTTTTCAAAGTGCACAACTTTTATTGTCATTTTGGTCTGACAATCAGTGCCTTAACACGTGTAACATCACATACTCTGAGCTTGTAACGGTACCACATATATTTCTCTTTAAAATAACAAAAATATCCCTTTTGCGTTTCTTGTTTTGAAGAGTATATATTTTTAGCAGAAGTGTTTGCATATAAAGAATAACAAAAATGAGAAAAAGAAAATCAACTATCACACAAAGTGAACTTCCAATAGGAAAGAGAATTTTATAATCACGAGTGAAATATTGAAGAATATGAGCTTAGTATGTAAAAGCACGTTAATTTCCTTACTACTTCTTGACAGTATGCTCACAAATGAGCAAATAACTTTGAAACGACCAAAGAGTAATATGCAAATATAAAATAGTATAACTCTCTCTCCAACATTCATAATTCTCTCACTTCAAATTCTTTCTTTGTGAAATATTAGTGTACTGTTACAAACAAATTTATTACAAGTTTACAGTGTCAAACCTACAAAGATTTATTTGGAAAGATTCCAGAAAACCAACATCTGTTCATGCATAGTCACAGTTAAACTATTGTATTTCATACTCTAGATGTATATGCAGGCATATTGGTATTCAAATTGCATGGCAAGCACAAAACAGACGAATGTAAACCCTAAAATGCTAAGATTTATCATGACACGATACGGCTTTGTAGTGTTAAATACTTTGTTTTATTTCCCATTTTTGCCCAGTATGGCCAGGTGGTTAAGGCACTCAACTCGTAATTTGAGGGTCGCGAGTTCGAATCCCCATCGCACCAAACATACTCGCCTTTTCAGCTGTGAGGGCGTTATAATGTGACGGTCAGTCTCACTATTCGTTGGTAGAAGAGCAGCCCAAGTACTTCCCTCTACTAAATTAGGGACGGTTAGCGCACATAATCCTTGTGTAGCTTTGCACGAAGTTCAAAGAAAGAAACAAAATTTCCCATTTTTAATAGTATCCTCCTCATTCAGACAAGAACAAATAACACTGAAATTTTATACAGGCTCTAATTTTAATTTATAGAGTCTACTTTTGTATGCAAAGAATAAGGTTGTAATGGGATTCTAAATTATCTAATCTGCTTTTGTATGCGAATAATAAGGGATTAAAAATCATTATTTAAAAGCAGAGCCGGAGGTACAAAATATTGCTTCTAATGGGGAAGGCATTTAGTCATCCCTACCCACCGCCAGCTCTTGGGTTACTCTTTTACCATTTTACCAAAGAATAGTTGGATTGAGTGGAACATGTAACGCCTCCACGGTTGAAAGAGCAAGCATGTTTGGTTTGACGGGGATTCGGATCCTCAACCTTTAGATTACAAGTCGAACGCCCTGACCACCTGACCAGGCCGGGCCTGAATGTATGGGAGAATGAAATGACAATTTTACTTGGAAATAAAAATTATTTGAGAGGAAAACGATTAAATGCTCCCGTTATTTTTTGTTATTTAACAACAACAAAAAAAACCAAAACGCTTCCATAACATAAAATATTGTTTTGAATAATGGAAGCTAGCTGACAAAAACAAACGAAATTCATTCGAAAACAAAGGAAAAGATATGATAATGTGTACACGTGTTAAAAGTTTCACGCTGTTCGCTGGAGTTGTGTGATACACTTAATACACTAGCCGCTACCCGCAAAATATTTGCAATGGGTTTCATACTCTCGCTTGAAATTTTCGTATTCTATCATTTTCACACACGCTATTTAAACTATACTTTCTTTTTGGCATTGTGTGTTAGATCGATAAATCCTGGTCAATTTGAAAACGCTTTACCCAGCCAGACAAACAAACCCTTGTAGATGCAGCTTTATTCAATTCAATAACACGAGACGTTTGCTTGTTTGTAATTAAGCACAATGTGTTATCTGTACTCTGCCCACCACGGGTATCGAATCCTGGATTTTAGCGTAAACTAAACAATAAAGTAAAGTAATGGTACATAATAATAGTGTACAGAGTTTAAAACAGTTACGGCTTTACAAGTTGATATAAAGAAACTAAAAAAAACGTAGTATAGAAAAAGGTAGCTAGAAGGTGTTTATAGCAGTCTACAACACCAAACGAAGGTAAGTTATCAGTGATGTCGAGAAAACCCACTTGTACAGAAATATATATGCAAAAACGGCTCGTTTGGGTTGAGAAAATATTTTATATAGAAGAGCGAACAACGTTTCGACCTTCTTTGGTCATCGTCAGGTTCACAAAAAAAGAGGTAACTGACCGGAAGCTGACCACATGTTTGGAAGGGGTTGTGTAACTGAGTGTCGGAATGTAGAGGGCGGTGTTAGATGTTTGAATATATAATTTATTTATTTTATTATTTTAATATAGGTATAAAGGCGTCTCTTTATATTGGTTTATTTTGGGTTTAAGTTGTTGTATAAGTAAGGCTTCTTTAATTTTGCGTTTGTTTATGTTTGTTTCTTTATTTAGTATTTGAGTGTTTTCTATGGTTATGTTGTGTTTATTAGACTTGCAGTGTTCGAAAACGTGTGAAGGTGACTTTTTATGTTCTTTGAATCTGGTTTCCATTTTTCTACTTGTTTCTCCAATATAGAAGTCGTGGCAGTTATCACATTGTATTTTATAAATAATGTTGGTGTGATGTTTGTCAGTGTAGTTTTTACACAGTATAGACCTCAGTTTTGTGCCTGGTTTTTGAATAAATTTGGTTTTAACTGGAGTGTCATATTTTGTTACTAGTTTTTGCCAAATGTTGGTTATTTGTCTGCTGATGTCAGGAATATATGGTATACAGCAGTATATGGTTTCGTGATTTTTTGATTCGTGAGATATATTTACTTTTGTTGGTTGATTTTGCTTTCTGTCTAGGTGCGTGCGTATGTTTTCTACGGTTTGTGAAGGAAACTTATTGATGTTGATGAAGTATTGTTTTATTTTGTCTAATTCATCGTTAATTTTATTTGGTGAGCATAGTTTTATGGCTGTGTTTATTTTGTTTCTCAGTATGTTGAGTTTTTGTTTTGTTTCATGTGCTGAGTCCCAAGGAATGTATAGTCCTGTATGGGTGATGTTTCGGTGGATTTCTGTTTTGAATTGTGTGTCGGTTCTTGTAATTTTGAGGTTAAGAAATGATATTTGATTGCTTTCTTCCTGTTCACATGTGAAGTTAATGTTGGGATGTATAGAGTTAATGTTATTGAAAAAATTAAGTATGTGTTCTGTAGATTTGAATCTAAGGTAAGTTATAGTAACGTAAAATAAATGTGAAGTTATAATGGAGGCAAACTTAGCTAATTACGCAGAAACATTTGAATGCATATCCACAAAGTGAACGAACTGTGGATAAGTATTTTAAACGTAAATGAGTCGATAAAGCCCATGGAAACTGTATCTAGTTTAATGTTCATTTTGTCAGGAAATTACACGTGGTCTAAGTGTTGTTTGTGTGAAATACACTACAAATAAGAAAAGGAAGTTGAAATCGAAGCTAGTCGTCACGTGATAACAACGATATTGTGTCACCGTGTACTATATTCGTTGCATTGAAAAGTAAGACTAAAATCAAACAAACAGGTAAGATGATTCTAAATCGGAACGTTAATATTCAATTCAGACTTCTCGGATAAAGGCCTCTCAAACAGTACGAGATTTGCGAAAAATGTTATGCATAAATAAATGCCAGCGTGTAATGTTTATATGGTTTTGGTCTTACTTCATATTTCCTTATTTTGTGTTCATTTCAGGCGTGAGCTGTTTTGTTTTTGAATTTCGCGCAACGCTACCCGAGGGCTATCTGTGTTAGCCGTCTCTAATTTCGCAGCTTATCACCACCACTCACTGCCAACTCTTGGGCTATTCTTTTACCAACGAATAGTGAGAATGACCGTTGCATTATAACGCCCCCACGGCGGAAAAGGCGAGCATGTTTGGTGTGACCGAGATTCGAACCTGCGACTTCAGATTGCGAGTCGAGTGCCTTAACCATCTAGCAATACCGGGCCGAGAGGTGTTTGGTAGCATCAGCAAGTTTTATTTAATCTAATTAACCAAAAAAAAAAACATTTGAAAGTAAAGGAAATTATGAAAAAGATATTTAGCGAGAACATTATAGTAAAATACTTACAGCATGTGTTTGAACGTTTCTAAAATAAAGAAACTAAAGCTAATCATTAATATAAGGAACTGATGAACCCACTCGCTGAGTTTATCATATTAATTACAAACATTATTAATCAAGCAACTGATTAAACAACAAAAGTTATAAAACAATAATACAATGAAAGCGGATTTAATTTATTTAACAGTTCATAGTGTTAATTGGACTGTTTACTAGCTCCTTAGTGCTAAATGAATCAACAGATTTTTGTGTACAGAATTTAATCTCACTGCTTGATTCAACGCTTTTATTACAGATTCATTACATACATACGACTTTGACGTACAAGTGGATAACTTACGTTAAGTAGCTCTCATTTACACTGCAAAACATCCAACAAAATGAATGAATTTTGGCTTTCTTTGAAAACATAACGTTTTCATTATTTTTGAAAACCCGTTTATGATATACAAATATAATTTAATATTTGTTTTAGAAATTCATATCTAAAATTTTAAAAGTATAACATATTTCCCATCTTGTTTGTTTGCTTTTTATTACGAAAATTACCCATTGGCTACTTAGATTTGTAATACCTTTATCTGTACATATACAGATCTCATGTGAACTGTAATAGAGGAGTAAGATTTATAAAATAACAATAACAAACCTAAGTGAAATAGCACAATTATCTATACAGATCTCATGTGAACTGTAATAGAGGAGTAAGATTTATGAAATAACAATAACAAACCTAAGTGAAATAGCACAACTTCTATACAGATCTCATGTGAACTGTAATAGAGGAGTAAGATTTATGAAATAACAATAACAAACCTAAGTGAAATAGCACAATTATCTATACAGATCTCATGTGAACTGTAATAGAGGAGTAAGATTTATGAAATAACAATAACAAACCTAAGTGAAATAGCACAATTATCTAACAGAATTATACAAAATTTAGATATTGCTTTAGCAACAAACATCTATGGCTTTAAATTTGATAAAAACAGCATCTGGTCAAAGAAGAATCGTTTCCAACATAATCTCTTCTGTTCGGTACGATAATTTAAGAATAAATATTATACTGCAAGTCGATCGAGAAGAATATAAATTAGATCCACTTAGTATTTCATAAACTGTTCGAAACCAAAGTTTTCGAATATAATGATTATTTGTTTCGTTTTCCTTTTGGTTTTTAATTTTCTTTTAGATTTCATCCTCGCTAAGACTATTTTTCACTGACACATTTTTAGTTCTTTTCTTTTCTTTCTTGCACCAGTGAAACTTCTGTATCTTTAATTTTCTAAATAAACTATCAACTTATTCATCCTAATAACGTTCTCAGTGAAAGATTTATTGCATATTTTTTAGCGTCCTTTTCTAGTTGTAAAAGTGATAATTAATTTTGACTATAAAGTCTGTATGGTTGGTTTAACTTCTAAAGAACAAATGACGTGACATTCTCTAAGTAATTTATACATAGTTGTGTGATAGGGTTATACTTAACATTGGTTGTCATATCTTATGGTATACTTGTTTGTAAAAGTGTAGTTTTATTTATTTATTCTAAGATGAAGAATTTTCGACCTAGGATAGGCGTTTAAGCGCTAGCTACATGTAGCATTACCCGATGACCAAAGCCTACTTCTGTTATAGTATTCTGTTTTCAGTTTATATTCACAAAGAGTATGTACAATTAACCTATTTATAATGGATTGTTTAAAATTTTCGTCGTTAAAAATTATCAAACATTGTTCCATAATTCCAAGATTCACCTATCTCTTTTATCGAACATAAAGATGCGAAAATATAACATTTGGTGTGAAGTGAAAAAGGGAGAAATAAATGTCCTGTTAGGCATATTTATTCAGGCCCAGCAGGGCCAAACGTGTTAAGGCGTGCGACTCGTAATTTAAAGGTCGCGGGTTCGCATTCCAGTCGCGCCAAGACTAAAAGAGTAACCCAATAGTTTGCGGTGTGTGATGATGACTAGTTGCCTTCCCTTACACTACTAAATTAGGGATGGCTAGCACAGATAGCCCTCGAGTAGCTTTGTGCGAAATTCAAAGCAAAAGCATATTTATTAATGAAATACATTGTTAAAAAAAAAGGTAATCAAAATTTATGAACTTTGCTAGAATTTGTTACGTACTTTATCGAAAATGTTTCTATTCTTTTTTAACCGCCAACTCACTCTCGTCAAGTTAGTTTGTTTAAATAACGAGGGCTAGCTGCGCAAGCCGTCCCTAATTTAAGAGTGTAAGATTAGAAGAAAGGCAGTCGTCACCACCCAATGCAACTTTTGAGCCACTCCTTTGCTAACAAATAGTGGGATTGAGTGCAACATTATAACGCCCTCACAGCTAAAAGGGTAAGTATGTTTGGTGTGATATGGATTTAATATAAAAGGTTATTTACTTAAAAAGAACCTATATGATAGTTTAGTTGCCTATTTTAACTTTTCTAATTTATAAGCCTGAAGATTTTTAGCTTACGCTGTTTATGTACTAAATTTTATGTCCTTATCACTTTTATAGCTGTATGGGTAAAATTTTGAAACGATCGCGTCATCTATAGTTAAATTATCTTTTCATGTAATATCTTTGAAGTTTGTATTCGTTGAACGTTATATATTATATAGTTTTTCCCTCATTCAAAATAACGTTCTGGAAGAGATTCTACCTTCTAGTTAACATTTTGATCTAGTTATCAATTAATTGTCTAACAAAGTCTTGTCCCATAAGTTAATATTGTATCCTTGTTATCATTTTGCTGTTTTAGAAAATCATGTCCTCGATCGTTAGTATTTTATCACTATTCTCGTTTTGTGTCTGGACGTTGTATTAACCAAATGTACACGGGATCGTAGTGGAAGAGGAATGTTTAACTATTATGTTAATTTATTGTGTGTTTCTACACGAAATGGGGTAAGTTTTTAATAACACGTGCAGATGTATTACAAAAATGTTTATACTCCAGATATATCTATGAATTGAAGGCGTCAAACTGAATCAGAATATAAAATATTTTGTGCCTCGTACTGCATTTGCATAATCTCAGAACTTCTGAAACACATATCTACAGTTTATTAGTGTATTATACATCGTATTTACTCTCTTCTACCTCAATCTGTTGCTAAGTCAGCAGTGTAAAGTAAAATGATTTAATGATAGCCCTGATTTCAAATACATTATAGCATGTTGAATAGCACTCTGTAAAAAGTCATGACGTGAACACTTTGATGTGTTTAATGATACAGCAAACTGTGGTGTGAAAATCGCTCTTAAGGAAATTGTTCTTTAAAAAAATGGTCTTTAAAATTTCTGATTCTGTTAATGGAAAAAAGACACACTTTTCTATAATACACGGTATAACGTATTCATTATAGATGGTCTTAAACGGTTTAAAGAACAGCGAGAGGAAAAGGAAGAAATGCGAAAGTAAGATATCCATCTTGTCTTTCAGTTCACGTGAAAAAGTTTATCAGTGAAGTTTTATAGATATATATATAAAAACTGCAACTCTTTCTTTGCTTATCCCCCGCTGGTACAGCGGTATGTATAGGGATTTATAACGCTAAAGTCAGGGGCTCGATTCCCCTCAGTGGACGCAACAGATAGTTCGATGTGACTTTGCTATAAGAAAACACACATACAAGCTCCTCAGCTTGTAAACTGTGTTTTGTAACGACTGAGTTTCCCATCTCTTGCCCGAAGGGAAAATGTATACTTACATAGTAAAAGTTGAGGAGCTCCGACTTGTAATAACACTGGAGGAAACCACTGGTAAACAGCATTGTAATTAACATTGAGGTCCTTCAGTGGCAAGCAAGGTAAACTGTGTTACAAAAAAATCGACCGATAATCTTAATTAACATTACTTGTGTATGAATACCTAGTCATATGTAATACCTTAAAATGTCTAATTTTGAAACTATTGCCGACTCCTCTCTGTTATATGTTATCTTATATGTATGTGTGCTTTCTTACAGCAAAGCCACATCGGGCTATTTGTTGTATCCACCGAGGGGAATCGAAGTATTTAACATCTATTACGAATTTTAAAAAATCGCAACTTGGTGCAGGATACAAGACAAATAACAGCCTAAAGACTAGTATTTCTTTCAACTGCATTTGGACAAAAACGTCCCGCATGATGAAGTATTTGTAAGATGGCCAGTGTTAAAAATATCTTACTACTTAAAAGACTTGAAAATATTTTTCCGGGTAATGTCAAAAAGCATTTTTTATGAAGCAAAATTGGGGCTATTATATTTCTATTACAAGGTTTGTCTATTATCTATATCGTCACAGAGGTTTATAATGCTTGTAAAACAGATAACAAGTGACAAACATTTGTTGAAGAAAAAGTATTCTCTTACAGTCACTATTTTAATGCAAGAAATTGTGTGTTAATACCAACTATTTTCATTATATGAAATCTGAAAATATAAGCTGTCATCCTGGGCACCTTTGTTGACTTGTGTGTGCATTACATACAAAATTAAAGTTCTAGCAAACAAGGGAAAGTGTTTTCCTTTGTTAATTGTTTGTTAGTAAAAATGTTTACACAGCAATCAAATCTGAGTAAATGAAAAGTGAAGAAAACGAAATTCAGTCGATTTTCAGCTTTTTCGTGATACATCTCGTATAGCTTTAAAACATCAAAGATGCTTGTTTTGAGAACCTGAAGCTATGATTGGTTAAAACACAGGTATACATTAATGAAAAACTAATTTTAGGAACTTGTAACTGATGAGCTACCTTGTGAGTTAATCATTATACATATCTAACTTTAAAAATCAAAACAACAACAACGTTTTTAGAAAAGTACTACAACAAACATATGAAAAACCTATAAAATGTATTTCGTGATTAGTTGTCTTGTTTGTTCAATGTCGCGAGGGCTATCTGTTCCTAATTTAGAAGTGATTAATTGAAGGTAAGGCGGTCAGTCAACACCAACTAACATCTCTTTAACAAGGAAGAGTGGAATTCTCAGTAATATTATATTGCCCTCGACCGCTAAAGGGCGAGCAGGTTCAGTGACGACATTCGAACGCGATACATGTTTGACTGCATTTATTTGAACAGGCATTTAACTCTCTCGCACGTGACACTACAGTTGAATTACTGATAAAAATCCGACTTTGATTAACCGGTACTTCTGCTAGACCTACGACCGTATAAGATGAACATAAACCTAGATGATAATCATGAATAAATAAAATAATACATAACCATCAGTAACTGAATCTTGGTAACATCTGTTCACACATAAATTAGGCCTAGTTAGGTTAGGTGGCTAGGATGATCGACTCTTAATTTGAATGTTGCGGGTTCGAATCTCCGTCATAACAAATATGCTCGCCAATTCAGCAGTGGGGACGTTATAAGGTTACGGTCAATCCCACTATTCGTTGGTAAAAGAGTAGTCCAAGAGTTGGCGGTGGGTGGTGATGACTAACTGCCTTCCCTCTAGTCTTACACTGCTAAATTATGGACGGCAAGCGAAGATAGCCCTCGAGTAGCTTTGCGCGAAAAACAAGCAAACAAACTGTTTTCCCTTTAGTGTTACACTGCTAAACTAGGGATGGCTAGTGCAGATAACATTCGTGTAGCTTTGCACGAAATTCAAAAACAAACAAACATAAATTGCTACTGACATATAATTATCGAAACCAGATGAGTGAATCTCTGGCTCCCATGACCGTCAAAAGTGAAACACAATAAAAATGTTGCTTTTATTATTTTCTTGCAACAATGTTGGTTGAAATATCTTGAAAAACATGTGTCGAAGTCAACTGTGAATTCTATTTGTAAGAAAAAAATAAAATTATTATTTCCTTTCTCTTTATGATAATAGGTAATTTTAGGAATAAGTTATAACTTTTACTACAAGTAAATACTTGTAAATGGCGAAATATAATCTCATGTATGAAACAGATGCATCAAATGTGGTTAAAATACAGTCAGATAGGTAAGATAATACATATAAGAGATAATTGAGACACTATTAATGATAGAATCGTTTCATACTACATGTGAAATGAAATTGTAAATAAATAACTGTCTCACCAAAGTAATTATAAATATTTACCTTACATTTTGTTTTTTTTTTATAAAAAAGAGCAGTAATTGGTATTGGTTATAAACCAATAACGAAAGAAATCATAGGAGCAGTGTCTGAGCTGTATCACAAAATAAACATTCCACTGTATGCCAGATGGCGTTGAAACTGTTTAATTTCGGTATCTCCATAAAGGCACGATTCTATAACTTTAAACCGTTGTGTATAATAACTTCTGAGTTTTCTCCTCAACATCTTGTCTTGTGCAAAAGTATATCTAGGAGAAGGAGAGCCAGATTTTGTTTCTTTGTTTTTCGAATTTGGCGTAAAGCTACACGAGGGCTATCTGCTCTAGCCGTCCTTAATTTAGCAGCGTAAGACTAGAGGGAAGGCAGTTAATCATCACCATCTTACGCCAACTCTTGGGCTTCTCATTTACCAACAAATTATGGGGTTGCCTGTTACATAATAATGCCCCCAGGGCTGAAAGGACGATCATGCTTGGTTGACTGGGATTCGAACCTGCGACTTCCAGATTACAAGGTGAGCGCTCTAACCTCGTGGTCATGCCGGACAGAGTTAGATTTTTTTCATAACCAGAAGAGTACTTTTTGTTATTTGTTATTTTTTGAATTTCGCGCAAAGCTACTCGAGGGCTGTCTGCGCTAGCCGTCCCTAATTTAGCAGTGTAAGACTAAAGGGAAGGGAGCTAGTCATCAGCACCCACCGCCAACTCTTGGGCTACTCTTTTACCAACAAATAGTAGGATTGATCGTAACATTGTAACGCCCCCCACGGCTGAAAGGGCGAGCGTGTTTGGTGCGATTGGAATTCGAACCCACGACCCTCGGATTACGAGTCGAACGCCTTAACACACTTGGCCATGCCGGGCCTAGTACTTCTTGTAAGGAGTTATATTCAAAACGGTACTCTCGTTTATAAATGAGGACAGTTCACCACAAAGATTTTAAATGGAACAGTTGAAGCATATAAAGATGCGCATATGATGTGGAAACAATATGGATAACGAAGATGCATCCTTTGTGTTTATTCTGTAGTTACAAGCCACTTCCTTGGAAATGAGTTTCAGAATATTCAATTGATGAACAACTAATGTTACTCAGAAATTTCCAGTGTTGTTTTTCTCTTTAGGTTTAAATTATAGAAGGAATGTGCAACAACCAGAAACCCTAATGAAACTCTGCTCTTTTATTCGTCTTCTTTTTTTCTTCATGTGTTTCGAAATGTTACTAGGTTGTAACTTTTTTCTTATATTTTACATAATGGGTTAAGTGCATACTATTTAAATCTATCGTTGTCGTCGCTTTGACCATTTGTACACTTTTTGACAATTAACAAACTTCTTTAACAAATTCAGTGGTTGTTATTAGTTGAATATTCTTCTTTGTGAAGGGTCATGCCTTTCCAACTGAAATTTGATTTGAAAAGTCATCATGAATGCGGTTACTATACTAGGGTATAGTGTCATTTCATGTGGCATTTGCGTTCCAGATTTGTCACCACAGTGCTTTAACAATAATAAAAACACACTATATTAGAATTTGCTCAGTTACGTAATAAATTGCGTTTTATTTCAAAACATAAGATTGAAATTATTTGCTTCGTCATTGCTTAGAGAATAAGAATGTGTTTTTTTCTTAGAATAGGATAATGTTAATTAGCTCAAAAACAAACCAAAAACGATCAAAGTTCTGTTAAAAAAGAAGAAAACAATAAACAACATGATTTTTTATTGATAGGAAAAAAGTTTACATTTATGAATGAACGACAAGAGAAGAGAATGGAATGCAGTTGTTAGAACAACAGAATTGGAGTAAAAATAAAGAGGAAAGGAAAACATGCAGAAAACAAAGAGAGGAACCAGAAATATACGAGAAGATAATAAAAACCTATAGGTTCACATTGATTGCTCAGAAATAAAAAAATAACAGAGAAAAGATGAGGTAGGAAAAACAAACACTGAAGTGATATCGACAGAGAAAGTGTACGAAAGCGTGAAACCTCCAAAAAGGAAGAAACGAAATCATGAGTTATAAAGTTAAAAGAAAAGACGGTTATTACCCACTAATGAGGAATGGGGTGAAGAAAGGGGAGGAAATAGAATAACAAGGAGACGTGAGAAACAACAAAAATAATTGTACATACTAACACAGAAGGTGGAATGGCGAATAAAAGAAACTGAAAAATGGTTTAAGAAATACGAGTACGAAAGAACGCAATATTAGAATGGAGAGAAACTGTAACATAATAGCATATGCTAGTGATGTAAATTACTTGTATATTCACGATTTTCTTTAAGATTTTTCCTGTTTTTTTTAAATATTTATAGCCTAGGAATTTATGCTACTTTAAAATTCACAAACTCTCTTCAAACAAAATGTTGATAAGTTATAAAAAGGGGGAGAGCACAATATCACAAAATAATATAATGTATACATTAGTGAAGCAGAGCTTTTGTAAATATGAGTGAGTGTGCTTCCTCATAAAATGATTAAGTATCAAATTACGTCTATAACTGCCAGGGACAGTAACCCTTGAGACCATAAAAACATTATATGTCACAATCAACAAATAAGAAAACTGAATTTGTATGCACTACATGATCATACTTACCAAAACCCAGACATCAAACTATCTTCATATTCAGAGGATCAATACATTCAACGCTAAGTTTCCGAATATTTATGATATTACATACTTCTCAAAGCAAAGCTTGCAAACTCATATATTAACAAAACATACTCTATATCAACAGTAATTCACAGTGGTTTATGAATTATTTCATTTTCGCAAGATATACAAATGGTTTTTTATCATAATTTTGCACTGGCCTGGTGGTTACAACACTCAAATTGCAATATTTAGGTCGCGAGATCGGAACCTTTCTCCAAAAACACTTGTCTTTTCAAAGGTGGGGGCATTATACTGTGACGGTGAATGCAACTACTTGTTGGTAGAAAGTAATTAAAGAGTAGGTTGTGAGTGATTTTGACCATCTGCCCCTCACATTTTAGTGTATAATTTTAAAAGTAGGAACGGCTAGTGCAGTTATTCCTCAAGTAGCTTTATTTGAAATTTGACAAACAGATAAACAAATGTCAATCATGATTACGGATTACAGAGTTACTAACGACTCGTACATTTTTATTTGACAGTGAATAGAAAGGTGTTGTCGCTTATCTCTGTGATAAGAATAAAGTTAATTGTTTATTTTCGTGGGTTATACAGTATTTTGAATTTTATTTGTAGCATTAATTATCTGCTTCAGTTCTTTGAGTTTTTTCTACATTACTTTTTAGAATAACTATAAATTAAGTAAAGCGATCGTAATGGCACTCATAAAAAATCTAAGTTGTATTAATCGTGTTTCATCTATCGCTTATTGTGTGCTGTCAAAGGAAGTATTGCACTATTCAGCCCCACGGTGGATGCTAAGTTTAAAATCCAGGGATCGATTCCTCGCGTGGGATAAATCAATTATCCAATTGTGTAGCTTTGTGATAACCAACAACTCAGTGTACTGAAACTTTTATTCATGATGCCTCTTTAGAAATTAATGCACTATATAAAAATTATTTATTGCTGATGTACAGATTTACGGGTTCGTGAGCCCTTCGTAGGTTAGTAGGACAGTTGGATATTTATTGTTTAAAACCTAGTGGCTACGCCACGAGGGGCTATGGGGTATTTGTCCCCCAAAAGTAGGATCTGTTTTCACTTGACCACCAGTAAAAACTTGAAAAATATTGAAGTAAATATGCAGAGCCTGTTGATTAAAAGATTTAATTTTTTAACAAGAGTCAGATTTGGGTTGCTAATCCACTTTGATAAACCTTTTGAGAGAAGAAAAAGTCCCTCCAGACAAATAACATCTGCCCCAAGAAGGTGACTTGCCCCCTATTGACATACATCTTTATATTATATTCCTAAATGCAGTATTACCAGTGCATGATACTTACTGTTCCAGAAATTTTCATGTGTTTCGGATGAGTCAGTACGAAGACATTGTTATAACCGTTGGAAAGACGAGATAGAGATGCACCTATCCTTCAGTGCTGCACCTCACACTTGGCTGTTTCTTAACTAGTCTAGTTAAAAGAAATTAAGGTTTGGGTATTGTCAGCTCATTTCTTTTGCAGTAGAGTTGACTTGATTAAACACTAATATATTTTCTTTCACTTAGTTTCTTTTATTATTATTTCATATTTTACAGAAAATAAATTTTATTGTTTACGCAACGATAAAAATGGCAGGTATAGACTGAAATTTTCTTAATTTTCTCTTAATTAAAGTTATAGGTCTTTTGTACAGTTGTTACAATGCCACTCAATTCCACGGTGGAACAGCTGTAGGCTTATGAACTTACAAATCCAAGGATCAATTCCCTGCAATGGACGTATAGCAGCTGCCCAACTGTGTAGCTTTCCACTAAAAAACGACGTCTGAATTACCAATCTATTCTCTACAAATTGTTGCTTCTGTGTAGGTTTATGGATACCTATGTTATTCATAGGTTGAAGGGACATATTTGTAACAAGAAAATGAGTCACGTCATAGGATAGTAAGTGACTTATTAATATTTGTTTATTAAACAGATACTCACCTATAGTTCTCTTTGCAATAAGCCACATTTTTGTATTCTTATATCAGAATCAGTGAGAATGGGATTTAAAATACATATCTAAGAATCATCGTAATATTCGCTTTCGTGTCGATAAACCTGAGCTACCACAAGATACCCAGTTAGTATAAAACATAATGAAGTATCAATACTTCACCCTAAGTGCACATATGGGGTCAAAGTGCAAATGCCACCGTCTTTTACAGAATGGCATTCCACATGGTATTACGTATTTGATGTCAGAGTTTCAACTCTTTGTTTTATGCTACAATGATGATGTAGCAGTAATTCATGGTTGAGTAAATACCGGATAAAATATATGATGACAATTAATAAACACCCGAAAAATTCTGCCGCTATGTATTTTGGCGATCCTCAAGTTTATGTAAGTGCAATATGTAAACTGTACAATGTGTAGACTGTACAATATGTAAGCTGTACAATGTGTAAACTGTACAATTGACAAAAGTATATTTATTCTTCACATGAACATCACATTGCACTCGGACATGTCTCGAATACAAACGTTTTTGAAACACATCTGACTTTTTTGTATACAACAGAAAATAACATCTCAATATAAATATGCCACATTTTGTATAGAAACAGCAGTTAAATTCAGAATTATAGTCAACATTCCTTCTTTTCATTTCAAAAGTATGGAGGTAATAATCTTAACTTTATATACCAAATAACAAACAATCTGACGTACAGTACTATGAAAGATAAGTTTATTAAGTGTAAACGGAAGTGAAACATATATTAATATTTGATAGTATTAAACAAAATAAGCTTACTCTAGTAAAATCGTGCCATGTATTTTAATAGTCATAATTATGAAAAATATATGAGGTAAATAGATTAGGAAGCATTATCTAATCTGAGAAAATCAAGTGAAATATTATGCAAATGAACAAGACGGTTCTTAATTAAAAACAGTGAAAGTATTGAATATGATATGTTAGTGGCTGATCCATGACCTTGTGTGGCATTTTATAAAGGAAATAAAGAGTGTTAGGAACGTTAAAATTTTGTTTCAAAAGAATCTTTTTTTCTGATGAGCGGTTTAATCATGTTAGCAAAAGACAAAAGAACTGTCTGTATAAGAAAGGTATAAATATTTTCAGTAAATATCACAAGTAACATAAAGTGAAAACAACTCTGAACGATCGATCTAATATTAGTCTGATGTGTCACCTGTTATTAATGAAAAATAATTGAACTGAGTTTCGATTAAGCTCTAACTTCATGGTTGTTCACGAAGTGGTTGAGTTATTTCACTGTTGTTTTGACGTTTGCCTGATCAAAGAAGCTTATGGGTAATTCTTAATCACGAGAAGATTATGAACAATTTATAGTATCACTAAGATTTTATGTTGGTTGACATTCAAGTAAAAGTAATCTTTTAAAATCAAACTTGCCATTTATTTCTGTTAAATACCGTAACAATTTTGTAAGACAAAGTGGAAAAATATCTAAACGTGAGAGAAGAAGTTATGTAGAGTTTTGCGGATATAGAGTAGTTCTGCTAAATTACAACGTTTTACGATATGAAAATCTATATAATTAGCGACGAAATACAGATTCTAAATTTCCACAGGAATATAAAAAAATTGAATTGTGTGGTGTCGAAAAGTGTTATTAAAAGTCCTGTTAATTTAAAACACTTGGTGAACATACATTAAAACTACAGGATCGGACCTTGAAATAAACTATATCTGTTTCTTTTAAACGTTTCCGATAAGAAAGTATCTTATCGTACCTCCTCAGTGGTTCTAACGTTCTACATAATATGCAGACTATGTGTTGAATAGTTTATTTGCATTTTTGTTTCTGTGGCATAATTATATACATTAATTTAGAGAAAACAGGCCGGGACTAAGCAGAGTAAAGAGCCGTTTTCCTGTACTTTTGATTTAATGAAATATTTCGTTTATATCGAAAAAAACACGTAACAGCACAACAGCCACAGTATACAAAAAACAAAAGGATGGATATTACTAACCATCAAGCAATCAATAGTTTTTAATCTATATTGTTAACCCTGTTAAGCTTCAAGTAACAGTAAAGGTAGTCTCGCAGTCGAAATTACTGGTTCCTATAATATAAAAATATTCTGACACTGAACTTATTTGCCATTAAAGGTAACCTGGTAGTGTAACACAGAGTGTTCACTGTTGGAACATAGATGTTCACACTCACACCTCTAGAAACCGGATTTTGATACCCATGTAAGGTAGAGCAGACAGCCCATTGTGCGGCTTTGTATTTAATTCCAAACAAACAAATAAGCAACATACATATAGAAAGTAACCAACTGTGCTAGAAAAACTAAGCCGAAAGCTCACTAGATTTGAAACAATGTGTGTGTGTGTGTGTCGAAGTTAATTATTTTATCTAAACATCTTGTGTTTTGCTACTGCAATACTTTCTGCTGCAGGCAAGTATATGAAACAGGTGTTTGTTTCGTACACTTTTACATGGTAAGTCTGCGGACTCAAAACGCTAGAAACCAAGTTTCGATACCCATGGTGGTAGAGCAGAGATAGTTCATTGTATAGCTTTGTGCTTAACTAGAAACAAACAAATAAACCCTTTTACACTGAGGTGTTTGTGAACGATAGCCCTTATTACTGAGTTATTACATATCGTCACTCTATAGAATATCAAGTTTTTTAAACATATTTATTTATGAAGCTGTTTTTAGAACTAACGGGGCGGTGAACAAGTTGTTCGGGCGGTGACGTGACACTGTGTGTGTATGTTAAAAACATGAAAAAGTTACAAAAACTACATACGGTCTTGTTAAATCACATTAGATTTGTTAGGGTTACAAAATCTACACAAACACGACTGTGCCACGGGAAAAAAATAAAAAGATATAAAGTCAACATCTTGATATATTTTTTGCAGCATATCTAAATCGACGGGTACACGATCTTTGGGATACAAGGAACAATAAAGACGAAATCTGGAGCAGGTCCAGATAGTTACGGCAAGTTTTATGGACCGTAAAATAACCGTAAGCAATCTGTACGCTAATTCGTATTTTGAAATTGTCTAATAAAGACCACAAACCAGAAAATATGTTCTGTGTGCAAGTCTATCGTTCTTATGCTCTCGGCTACTTTTAGATAAGAAATGTTATCGCCACTAGTACGAAAACAACGTTCTTACGGCAATGTTCATAAATATTTTTGTGCATGTAGGAAACTTTTATTGGGTCGTTTTTCTTGCTCTTTGACTTGGGATAGTAACAAAATAAATTCGAAAAAATACTGTAAAATAATAAATTAAGAAATTACAAAAACATAACGATTATCCTGTAGAATTTATTTGTAACGCTACTTTAATTTATAGTGAACTTTACAGTCGTTTATTCAGACTAATGGATTTTAACAGCAAATCAAGCGTCAATTTTTTGAAATTTCAAACAGAAAAAAAGTATTTATATTTCCCTGTACAACTTTACTGGTGACACTATAAAATAGTATTCTTAATAAACTACTTTATACTAAAAAACTAACTTTTCCAGTAGGTGCAGTAAAGTTACAACTATTTAGTATTGCTATTTAAATAAGTTTTTAAAGTATAGAAATATGTAAGAGAATATGATGAAAATAAAATAAAATTTAATTATTGTTTCTCGCACACTTTTCAATGTAAAATAAGCTTATTTTATCTTCCATCTGTTTCTTATAAGCAGTGTGTTATTTTTTTACAAGTATAACTGCTTTAAGCTAATACATGAAAAACAAAACACAGAAAAGTATAATATAAAATACAAGGACTGATAATAGAGAGCAGTGAAATCTCCACTGTAGTATCATAGAACTGGAATAAGTAGCATTTTATCTCTACAAGGACAGAACACTCTTGTTCCGCAATCAATCTCAATATCATACAGAAAGTAGATACGTTTTCCTTCTTGGTTCTTAACTTAGGATTAAAAACAATATTTGAACTTATATCTACTCTGTGTGTTTTCTTGATCTGTAGGGATTCAACCTGAAAAATATTTGATTAAATTTCAAGTTGCAGTATTGTCCATAGTGAGTCGTTATCTATTATTCATTTTCTATATATACATTGTAACTGTAATTTGAATATTATTTTAAAGTTCAGTAATTAGCGATTCTTGACTGTGAATCTGAGGGCTCATGGTTTTCGTTTTGTTGAAATAAAATCGTGCTTCGTATTCTGTGGCTGTGAATGTGCTGTAAAAGTGATGGTAAAACCTCATTATTCAATCAGGCTAGAGTAGTCCAAGTGTTTGCGAGTACTTCCTTGCCCTAGTTCAAATTTAGGTACCGAAAATACTTCTCGTACAGCTTTATGTAAAATTCTGAAATAGACAATAAAAAATTTGGTTACACTAAAAAACACTCGCACAAACCATTATACACACACACAGTCGTTTATTGGCGTATTTTTTCCTGTTACCTGAAACAATCTAAACGTTTAGACTCAGTTTTCAACCAAACCTCGAATTGCTATTTACTTTATCAAATAGCATTTCCCTTTCTTCAAAATGTTACTGGTGACAAAGAAATGCTTAAAAATTATCTCTTAAGCTCACCAAAAGTTATGAGGTAAAAACAGGTATGTAAAGAATATTTTCTAAAAACAAGAAAGTTATATAAATAGCTCGAAAAACGTCCCGAGGTCCTACGTGAGCTAAAAACTATGAGTATTGAAATTAACTGGCATCGAATTTTAGATCCTTTGGGAATTTATCACTTATTTCAGTTCGAAATAAATACTAGATTAAAATTAAAACATTACTATATCAGAATTTCTTTTTATAATGACCCCCTTCATAAATATTTACATAGCGAAGTGTTTTTGAAAGCTGAGAAAAGAATGAGATAGCTCCAAGAATATATTTTTCGTTTATTCGGTTTGCAATAAAAATAGCAATACATTTGAGAAAACGTCGGCATTTTCTAAACGAAAAAATATTAAAATTTAGATGAGTTTATTATCAACACTATGAATATTTACTTAGCTGAAACTAACCATACGTTTTATAATTAAAGAAAATGTTTAATATTTCTTAAGCTTACAATGTACGTAGGTTATCCAATAACGTCATGCACTGCTGAAATAATGCAGGTAAATACATACAGAAGTGCTTTGGTTTGTTTTTTTTCAGATATTTCAATATCAGTTACGAGCTTATAACAAGACATAGAATTTTAAAGACAACACCAAATTGATAATCAAATCTAAACATCGAATCATTTGAAATTACTTTGAATTAATAACTCGATAAAGCTTACTTATAAAAATGAAGCTTGGCAATTCCTTAATATATATTAACCGAAGAAGTTGAGTCTGTTTGTTCTTGAATTTCGCGCAAAACTACATACACGAAGGCTATCTGCGCTAGCCGTCCTTAATTTAGGAGTGTAAGACTAAAGGGAAGACAGCTAGTCATCACCACCCACCGCCAACTCTTGGGCTATTCTTTTACCAACGAATAGTGGGATTGACCATCACATATAACGCCCCCACGGTTGAAAGGGCGAGCATGTTTGATGCGACGGCGATTCAAACCCGCGACCCTCAGATTACGAATCGAACGCCTTAACCCACCTGGCCATGCCGGGCCTAAAGTTGAATCTTATAATATTATAAAGGGCAGATTTGAAACTAACAGGTTTAAGTTATTAAATAAAAAAAAAGTGATTAGGTAATGAAGAGAAACCCCCTTGAAGTAAAAATGTATTCTCAAAACTGTTAACCTGAAGATGACCTAAGAAGGTCGAAACGTTGTTCTGTACTTTATTTTAATTAAAGTTTTAATACCCGTACTAGCCGTTTTGAGACTACAAAGAAATAACTACGTTGTGAAAATATCTTTAAGAGCTGCTGTTGACAAACAAGGACATTTCAACTAAGCTAACTGTATGTATATATATATGTCATCTCTTCAGTTAAGTTACATATTTCTAAACTGTTGATGTCTAACGCGGAGAGTGCATCATGAAATAATTTGTAAACCATTTTAATCAGAGAAATGATCGAGTTGTTAAAATTAAGTTTCAAAAGAGAGACGGCGCTACGTGTTCTCATCTGTTTGTGTACATTTATTTAGATCGTTATTGGAGGAAGAAAAGCTTAGTGAAGGTCTTATATGCATACGAGCTGTTGTTTTGAATTGCAAATAACTCTCAGTTTCCACAAAAGCCTTAGAAAAAAGACCAAAACTAATGCTGTGCTTGAAAATAAGTTCCATTTGCGAGAGTATACAAAATAACTACTTTTTTATAAATAAAGAACGAGAATGGAAAAATAAAATAAAATTTATATCGTTTTAAAATTTTATTTTTGAAATGATCCACTTTCGAAATGAAAGAAATTTTATTAAATAGAAGTAGCGATACCATGTCTATCAATCGATAGACATGGTATCGCTACTTTTATTTCTTCTTTATAATTTACTAACAGTTTAGTGATGGAGGCCTGATTGCTTCTTAACATTCGTGTTAAAAAACAATATAATGTGTATTGTACATACATCAGAAACTTCCAATTATCTTTTACTTAGAAGAAGTCATTATTTTTATTTATTTACGAATTATAAAATTGTAATAAAACTAGTACTATTAACATACCTCTGCCTAGAGTGTTGACTACAACGAAAAATACGCTAAACTGTTATGTTAATGTTATAACTCTTTATGAAATCTACCCATTCGTTCTCGTATAAGGATCGTCAAAACTATACACATTTTTAGTTATAAATAATACGTAAATATTGGTTAGAGTATTTTCTGACTAAAATAATATCTGGCTTTCTTTAGGAAATCATCTTTCATAACGCATTATAGAAAAAGAGAGTAACTACTATACAATGTAACTTAACACTTCCTAAACTAAAATTTTGTAAGACGTAACTCACCGTATAAATATATATATGTATATACAGTTTTTTTCCCCCAAACTAAAAGTTTTGTAAAGAACGAGCATAAATTATATACATACATTTTGTAAATGTGTGTGTGTGTTTTCATATAGCAAAGCCACGTGAGGCTATCTGCTGAGCCCACCGAGGGGAATCGAACTCCTGATTTTGCGTTGTAAATCCGAAGACATACCGCTGTACTAGTGGGGGGCTATTTTGTAAATATAAAATTTTATTATCTAAACTGTAACTGAAGCAAAAATTATTGTGTTTGAGCTGGAAACACACGTCTGTGGTTAAGTATTTCCCTTAAAACACGCTGAGATCCAAGTGTGGTGAAGATCGGCGTTCCTTTCCGTTTCACTGAAATATATCCGTTCCAAAACAATTTCTTGCAAGACTTTAAAGATGTTTTAATTATCAACGGTTTCACGTTTAATAACTTATTCTACTTGGATTACCAAGTTATTTAGAGATGCCTTAAATTAATAAAAAAAACAAACTGCCCGCTAACTCAGATGGTTGTACTTATATACCTAACAGTCGCGAATATTACTTTATATAGATAACATTACGTTCTTCCTGGAGAATTCTATTGGCTTTTAAGCAACTGTGATGATTTAAGTTTTTTTATTGTCTCGCTTGGGACCACAAATAATTTTAAACTTTTAGCAGATTGTTTTTTTCGTCGTATCAAACACTTTTACATTTATCCAAAACCTGAAGCCCATTAGTCGAAAATAACTTAGGAGATAGTCCTGATAATCTTTGGAAGTTCTGAGTTTTTGTAATGAAGAGAAAGAGGCTGGTTTGCTTACTTCGATTTCCGTTTCTTCAGTAGCTAAGTGTATGTTAATATTAACGAAACTTACACGCCAGTGTTGCTTTTTCTCTTTCAAACAGTCGCAAATATCTTTGCACATTTTCAAAATTGTTGGTGCTAAAATTATCATTCACTTTACAACAGTGCGGATATGCAGTTGATTTATTATTTTTAACAACTAAGTTTTATGCAACAAAACAGACGCGTTGAAGTAATTTTCATTCACAATAGTTAAATAAGTATACACATACATGTATGTATACCCACAACTTGTGGATACAAATAAGAAAACACTAACATCCTTAAGCCATTCTGTTTTCTTTCTCTTTTTTTAAACTAAGATTCATAAAAAACAGCATTAAATTAGGTAGGAGACATATTTTGTTTGAGATTATTAAATATTATGAAAACAAACTGCTTTTCTATAGGCCCAGAAGAAGGCATAACTAAAGTAAAAGTTTTATTCAAAAGAAAAACGATAAAGAAATAGAAAAGGAAAAGTATATTTGATGAGCTTTAATTAATTTGTTTTAATGTATTTGACTGATATAATGATCGTGTATTATGCCTGTACATTTTTAAAAGTATGTATCTAATTCAAGTTATTTATGTTTAGTTAAAAAGTAATATTTGAATGCTTTTATTACAGGTTATCTGTAAAATTACATACTAAAGAGAGACCTTTGAAGCCGGTAGCAGAAAATAATAAATAAATTCACGGGACTCTCAGAAGAAAATAACAAAAAAAGAAACATTTGTTTTTGAATTTCGCGCAAAGTTACACGAGGGCTACATGAGCTAGTCGTCTCTAATTTAGCGATGTAAGAGTAAAGGGAAGGAAGCTTCTCATCACCACCCACAGCCAACTCTTGGGCTACTTTTTTACCAAAGAATATTTGGATTCACTGTTACATTATAACGCCATCATGACTGAAAGAGCGGGTATATTTGGTGTGAAGGGGATTCGAACCCGCGACCTTCAAGTTACGAGTCGAGTGCCCTAACCACGTGGCCCTGCCGGGCCAAAGTAAAACAAAAGGGAAGAGTTTAAGTATTCCAGTGTTTTGGTGTATGAAAATGTATGTAATACTTTGTTATTACTCAGAAAACAAGCCGAAACAAAAAACGCTACGTCAACTGAAACGATTTCGGCTGTACAAGCTGTAATGTGAGATTATAAATTGTACCTTAAGTGTTGGAGGTGATTGAGGAGGTAGGACCTACATTGCTGTGGGGATACACCGTCTATCAGTTTTAACCTTCATAAGCCAGTCTCACATAAGAAATAAAGAGTAACATTAGATATAGAAATTAGGAGAGCTAGATGTGGGTTCTCAAGCCCACAACGTCCCACATTTATAGCACCCTTTACTGTCTGCAATCTTTTATGGAAAGGTGACTGGTCTCCCAAGTAAAGAAATAATTGAAATAAAGAATAAAAAATAAGAAAAGGAAATAAAGTACTATCATTTGAAGGTAAATCAGATGAAAACTTACCTCTTGATGTTAGCATTCCAGCCTCCGGTATGGTAGAAAGGCACTAACTGACAGCACAGCAAGCGAGCTATACCAGCATCAAGCGTCCCATCCAGGTGTCCAAACAAACTAGTATAGCTCCCAATCACCACCCATTCAACAAGTCTACTGTGACTATCATGCTCTAAACAAGCCTTGAGCACCCACATCTCGCTCTCCTAATTTATATTTCCAATTATATATCTATTGCTACTCTTTGTTTCTTACGTGAGACTGGTAAATGGAGGTTAAGACTGATAGATGGTGTATTCCCACCGCAATGTGGGTCCTACTACCGCAGTCACCTTCAAAACCTATGGAACATTTTATAATCCATCATTGTAGCTTGCACTCTGGGATCTTTTCAGTTGATGCAGCATTTCTTGTTTAATTTGACTTTGTTTCGGCTTGTTTTTTGAGTTGTAACAAACTAATATAACTAGTCAGAGGTTTAGATTTACTGTTTTTAACGCAGTCCTTCCTCGTGATTTTACTTATTTTACTATTTAATTTCGTTAAGATGTATTTATTTTAACCATAAATATACGTACTACAGAGACACATAAGTTCAAGACTGTAATATCAAACGTATTTTAATACCTAAATCAAAGTAATGGGCACAAAATTAAAACTACTGTTGATATAATGTCGTACTTAGTACTTAAGCTACAAGACTGAACACAATCTAATATGTGTTAATAGTAATAGCCGTTCCAGCAAAATGCATATGTAGTTACTGAATGAGCTGAATCGTCAAAATTATGTCACTTCTTATCGTGTCATTGATCTTGTGTTCCATTGTATAAAATAGATACTTTATATCAAATTTTCATTGCATGAACACATTATTCCAAGCTTAAATAAGACAAATCCTTATTTCAGTTGATTAAGAAACTTCTGATATATTAGGTACTCACAAATTATGTACTGATTATGATAAAAGTCGAGAATCATGGTATTATAGTTACTAAGGATGTTATGACTAGAATAACTTGATGTTGTGGTCACTAATCATCCTACGGACATCATAGTTGATAAAGGAGCTACAACTAAAACAGTTTTGAAGATATAGTCATAATTGTACGTACAGTATTATCAAAACATGCACTAGATAAAGTCTTTGAGAATAGTGACTTTAAAGTCACTAATGAGCTACGACTAAAACAGCTTGGTGTTGTTGTCGCAAATATACTTAAGTATTACTACTGAATAAAATCTAACAATAGCCGATTTTCCAGTGATTTTATTTATAAGAAAAAGGGCCGCCTCTTTACGTTTTCCAATATTTCTGATGGCATATTGGAGTTATCTTTCACTAAACGATCAGCCAGAACGAACGCACGTGGAAAGAAACATGTTATTTCACTATCTATCGTGAAGGTCGGGTAATAATTTAAAATTATTATTAGAGGAGCGTATAATGACGCACTTTCCTCAGAAGATGTGCACTATTTTTGGAGAAAAATATCAGTATTCTAAAGAAATTGTACATACTTAGACAAAAAACATATACTTAAGCGAGAAAAATATGCGTAGACGAGAAACGTATTTCTAAAGTTTTTTCAACGTACTGTACAATATTTATGAACTCAAGCGTATATTGAAGGAATATCACTTGAAGTACAAGTTCACAGCGGCATGTCTGCGAAGTTACGACGCTAGGGTGAGGGTTTCGATACCCCTGGTTGTCAGAGTACAGATAACCCATCGTGTAGTTTTTTGCTTAATTACAAACAAAGCTCTTAAAATAGAGATAAAAATACTACAAATCTCTTGTATACACTAGTTTTGAAAGTTGATAAGTCAACTTATTTAAGAAAATTAACGGAGTTATCTGTTTTCACTCTGTCATCAAAATTCGTATTTATAATACTTTACATTAAGGTCTGATTAGGCGTGCCAGAAACCTTAATGACATCAAAGAAAACAGAAAACTTATTTATTTCTAAATATATATATACCAGAGCCTGAGATTACAATCCAATGAAACGTTCAATATCAACAAAAATTTTCTCCTGAGAAGTAAAGCCGTCTGAATTTGTTTTAAACGCCATTGGATTAGTTTGTGTTCAGTATAGCGTTATGTTGTATACCATATGTTATCGTATCAGAGCAGAAATATAAAAATAACAGCACCTTCAAACTGCCTTGAACTTCATAGGGAAGTAAAAAACCGTCAATTGCTGAAGAAGAAATATAGGAATGTGTATAGTTAGTAGATCAGTCTATAGTAAAACAATAAAGGCTGAAAAAATAATGACACTAAATAGAATATTTAAGGCATTTAAAATACCTTAGTTTGAAGAAAGTCATTGTTCTAAATTATCTTAGAAATTATTTTCGTATATATTATAATATAGCATAAAATGTTTTGGATTTTGTATATTCTCAAGAACATTGAATTTTTTTCTTTGTCTATAATATTTAAGTTATTATCATAAAACCCCGAATTTTTCAGTTGTACGTTCCACCAGATGCACACACTGATTAAACATTCTAAAAAAACATTTGTATAAAACATCATTTGCCTGCACATTCAATATTATTTGATCTGATTAATTGATTTCTATAAATGCAAAAATCTAGTCGTAACTGATCACATACGATTATATTAATCGCGGGATTTTCTGTTTGTAGACACTCCCTTCTTTGAAACGTGTCCAAAATTCGTTGAATTTTCATGGACAAAAGAAAGTTAAACCTTTCAAGTTAGGTATTCGCTTGTGTCACTTTTAACCTTTCTAGTAATTTTTGAACGTGACTTTGCTCAAGATTGTATCTGAGAAAATTCTCCTGGAAAATATATGTGTGAAAGTGGCATTACTCGAATCTAATATTCCGTTATTTCATCGTCAAAACATAACTCGCGATATTACGTTTTCTAAACTTCACTATTATGTAATAAGAAACCTAACCGAATTCCTAATGTAAGATAAAGTTACATGTAATATTCAAGTAATAGCAAAAGTGTGACCTTATGATATCAGACTTAAATGTCTCGGAGTTCTTGACGAAACATAGAAGTTCGTTCATTTATGCAGCTTATAAACAGATTCTAGTTTCGATTTATTTTCTCTAAAACAAAAACATCCACTGTTAAATACTATTAATCTCGAGATAATTGAAAAAAAAAGAAACCAACACATGTCGTCCACATGATAAAAGTTATTACATTTCCTCTCATGATTCATCATCCAGATCAAGATCGTTTACTTAAAAGATTCTGCGATCTCTAGAATGATAAATTTTGGCTTTTATTTTAATAAGAGAACCATAAAGTAGAAAAGGTAACGACACACGTGTTTGAGACACTCAATTCTTGGTACTATCGTTAAAGATAGTAGTTGAATGTTATATCTATGCATAAATTCTGGTTGGTCCTAGTATTTTATTTCGTCTCTTTACTTCTTGGCACACTTGGTTAAAAATATGAATTTTACAAACTCACAGAGCTTTGCAATCCCAACGATATAAAACAAATTGCTACAGGCTAGTAAGGAAAACCAATGACATTATACATGGATGTGAAATATTTCTTAACTATGTAAGTATCACATTTTAAAACTGTATTCAAAGAGGCAGTTTCATATAAACGATTATTTATTTGGTTTGTTTTCAATTTCGCGCAAAGCTACACGAGGTCTATCTGCACTAGCCGTCCTTAATTTAGAAGTGTACAACTAGAGGGAAGGCAGCTGGTTATCACCACCCACCGCCAACTCTTAGGCTACTCTTTTATTAACGAATAGTGGGATTCACTGTCACATTATAACGCCCCCCACCCGGCTGAAAGGGCGAGCATATTTGGTGTGACTAGGATTCGAAACCACGACTCTCAGATTACGAGTCGAGTGCCTTAACCACCTGGCCATGCTGGGCCATTATTTATTTATATATATATTTATATATCTCAAATTTCACACGTACGTCACAGATATGATATAGATGTACTATTTAAAAAGCAAGAGTAAATGAAGACAAATTATACTTTTAACACATATCTATTTTCCCGCTTATTATCCCTAAGGTATGTTTTCAGACCATACGTTTTTTTTTTACTTGAATAATCTATCCATAAATACTCTATAAACGCTATCTTCGTATCTACAAGTGCGCAAGTATAAATATGTACATATATATATATCTATAATAATATATCTTATTCTATGTTAATTGATGCTGGAAATTGCATACTACAAGTCAGCCATTTCTTTGCAAATATTGCTCTTTGTTTGTACACAACGAGATGTTTTTTCTTTATCTAAGTCTAACGTACACGTTTACTTCGTTCTAGTTAATATTAATGTCCAACAGTCTCTGTGAGTTAATCGAAGTTATTTGATGGGAAACTAGCCGATTAACCTTGTACCAACAATTGACGTCGTTCAAGAAATGATAAGAGCGGCGAAAACAACAACAACAACAACAACACAAAAACTCACGAAGTGATAAGGGGGTCTTGCAGTGTTGAATTAGCTTAGATCCCGGGGTCCCGTTATATCGTTACATAGTACTTTGTATTAGCATTTACCTCTAGGAATTGAAGATATTTTCGTTCGTGTTGTTATCATGAGAAAATGTAGATTAGTTTTGTTTTGCATGCTGTTTCTAAAGATGTTATATTAAAGAATGGTTTCAGTTGCACATTGTGAGAAACCACAGCTTCAAGTAACATTTTAGAAAGAATTAATAACATTATTGCTAAGTTAAGCAAGACCAGATGGTCTTACAATGCTAATTATTGTTACAGACCAGTATAACAATTGCTATTACAAGTAAGAATAGTGTATTTTAATTAGCTACACCCATTTCAGGCTGATTTTTTAGTTTCGTTTTAAGTAGATATAGGGAGTTAATATTGTATTGCTTCTTCAATTTATTCTATGAACTTTATTTCATTATTTGAAAATTATATGTTACAATGATAATTAAAGTTTTTATAGTGAGATCAGTCATATTCTATGTTTAGAATACATTTTGCGATGTTTAATACCGGTTGGAATTGTTGGTATTGATTTACTTGTTTTCTCAAAAATGCTTGACAAAAAAGGAGTAAAACGTGTAAATCCTGCGCTGAAGTGTAATTATTTTCAATAACTTCAGCGCAGAGAAAACAAAATGATGTCATATTGTTATATTTAAACCCAATAATAAAATAATCATTTGGAATAAATAACACTGCACAACAATTTTTTTGAAAAGTTTTGCTTCCTAAGAAGCTTTTGCTGATTGTGACAGGTACTTGGTGGGTATGCACAAATATAGTTTTCGTTTTCCTTCATCGCGTAGAAACTCTGAGAAATAGACAGTTAACTGTTTACCGGCAATAACGTATTTAATTGCGTTTATGTTTCTAATACGCTATTAAGTTCAACATAATTAAAAGTGTTTTGCTCCTGATTTTCGTTTGTATTCAATGTCCGGTGCATCATGTTGCAGTGTCCAACAGTAGTCAGCAAGCATTGAGGGATTCCAATTGCCCTGATATCGTTTTTCCATTGTAGCAATGTCCTAGTGAAACTGAAGATTTCGATGAAACGGTACGTGATGGGCAAATTAGGATGTAATTTTCGTGATCAGCAACCAAAAATCTATAAGGAACACCCAACAGTGTTCAAGAAGCAAAAACTTTGTTGTGCAGTGTAATCAAATATTATTACACAAAGCAATTAAAAGCTAACGAAAATAATAACTGTAATAAAAATAACAATGATTTTATTATTATTTTTCACACACATGTATTTGAGATGTCTTTCTTAGTGCATATTTGCACAACTGAACATATGCACCTTGTCAACTGATCCACAAGCAAAAACTATTTTAGTGTAGAAAATATGATTTAAATGCTATTATTATTGACGAGATTTGATGTTCTCTTAGATTTAAACGTAATTTAACGCGTAATTTCAATCTTTAACAGTCAATATACTGTCATTTGTGAGAAAGAATCTTGAACATTACAACTACATACTTGCATTCAGCATCATGTTTTTATCTAATCACGATAAGAAAAACTCGACACTTTATTAATTTCTAGCAACTAAACCTTGATATCGTACAACGTGTTGTTTTTCTTGTCTGAGCTATGTATTTACAACAATGTTCACATGCCATCAAAGAGGAAATGGTGAGCTGCAGAAATTGCTCTCAAATGAGTTATTGGTTTCTGCTGCCCACTTCTTTTGTTTTTACATTTTTTTTAAAAACTGTAGTCGTTGAATACCTGCAGGTTTAATATAAAAAAGAAATTATTCTATCTTGGTCAAGAAAGGTAAACCAACACTTTTACTTCAGTAAATAAGTTTCTTCAGAACGAAAATGGAATCCATAAGCTGAATTATTTCACGTTGTATGAGTTAAGCACTTTCAAACAGATTACTTACTCGAATTACTAGCTGTATGTAAAATCGTATGAATAAAAACAATATTTTGCAGATGGACTACAGGTTACTCACACTTAGACACTGTACCTCCATTTGGCGGTGTATATTTATTGCTTAAAGAGGAAACCGGGTAGTTTGTGAACTTTTTGAAACTTAGTGCTTTGTTTCTTGTTCTCTATCTGTACTATTTGATTATTATTATAAAAGTTTGCTGAAATAATTAGGTAAGACAATGAAATAATAATAATTATTATTCACAAGATACACTCGTCATTTTGGTTTGTTTTCAATTTCGCGCAAAGCTACTCGAGGGCTATCTGTGCTAGCTGTCCCTAATTTAGCAGTGTAAGACTAGAGGGAAGGCAGTTAGTCATCACTACCCACCGCCAACTCTTGGGCTAATCTTTTATCAACGAATAGTGGGATTGACCGTAACATTATAATGTCCCCACGGCTGAAAGGGCGAGCATGTTTGGTGTGACGGGGATGCGAACCCGCGACTCTCAGATTACGAGTCGAGTGCCTTAACCACCTAGCCATGGCGAGTCTACACTCGTGAGCAGCTAATGCGTCACTTAACGTTTGTTTGTTTATGAATTTTGTGCAAAGCTACATGAGGGCTATCTGAGCTAGCTGTCCTTTATTTAGCAGTGAAAGACTAGAAGGATGCAGCAGCTAGTCATCACTACCCACCGCCAACGAATATTGGGATTGGCCGTAACATTATAACGCCCCCACGGCTGAAAGGGCGAGCATGTTTAGTGCGACCAGGATTCGAACCCGCGACCCTTAGATTACGAGTCGAGTGTCTTAACCACCTAGCCATGCTGGGCCCGTCGTTGTTGGACTTCAGGTCAAATTCAGGTTTTATATCAGTCAAAGGGGGTTTAGAAGTATCAAAATTTAAAGCTTTAGGCCCGCCTATGTTTATATAAGTGAAGCCCGATGGTTTAATCTTCAAATTATATATTCGTTTAAAACCTTGTCTCGTTTGTTTCCATGATGTTTATCGTTTTTAATTTGGCACATCAGACATCAGAACTAACACATATCTAAAGGCAAACAATACAAAACCTGAAAACTGTTTTATTTTAGGTATATGTGTGTACGTATATATTATTATTTCTGGTCAAAATAGAATAGATCAGAACTATATATAACAATTAATGTAACTGATTTAATATTCTGGCTCGATTAAGAGTGTGTAAAGTTTCAGAAAGAAAAACATATGATGGCTTGCATACACTCGAATTGACTATTAGGGTTTTATATTAATATTTTTTAATAATTGTGTTTTTTTCTTAGAGCAAAGCCACGTCGGGCTTTCTGCTGAGCCTACCGAGTGGAATCGAACCCCTGATTTTAGCATTATAAATCCGTAGGCTTACCGCTGTACTAGAGCGGGCCTTAAATAATTGAATAAATAACTTTCTTGTTAATGGAATAAAAAGAAAATGTTTAGTACTGGTTATTTTCGTCAACCGGTATAATTTGTTTTAACTTGGCTCGGTAAGGCTAGGTGGATAGGGCGCTCGACTCGTAATCTGAGAGTCACGGATTCAAATCCTCATCACACAAAACACACTCGTCCTTTTACCTGTGGGGTCGTTATAACGTGACGGTCAATCCCACTATTCGTTGGTAAAAGAGTAGCCTAAGAGTTGGTGGCGGGTGGTGATGACTAGCTGCCTTCAATTTAGTCTAACACTGTTAAATTAGGGACGGGTAGCGCAGATATCCCTCGTGTAGTTTTGTGTAAAATAAAAAAAAAACATTTTAATTATGATATGTATCTGTAGTGCCATATCTACAAAACTATATCTTCATTCATTATAAAATATTTAGCTGCCTATCCAAACATGTGCGTTACCGCTTGAAACTTACAAGGTAATCATAGGGTAATATGCTAGATACAAAGACAATAAAATATTGTGTAAATAAAACTGCTAAATTTCTTTCTTTTGACATCAAGACAAACGTACAGTGACATGTTCTAAGTATGAAAAGACATTTCACAAAAAAAAAAAAAGAACCAAGTGGTGTGTCTATGTATTAAGTTCAATGTGAATACGGTTAAAGTTCTAGTCTCAAGAATATTGCATCATCAACAACAAGGAGAACTATAACAAACTAGAAATGAATTAAAGTTATTTTATTATTTGAATTGAATCATAAATGTTTTCGAAAACAATTCTGTTAAACGTTTTATTTTAACTATGTATATTATAACCTTAACAATACGCTCAACTGTGCTTCCTTACTACCCTGTGTTCTTCATACTGTTTTATGATATTTACGACTTAATCGATTTTTACACTTGATGACTTTTACTCTGAGATAACACGTGATCTACGACTTACAGTAGAGAGAACATAAAAATTTAGAAACAGAACTGGTTAGCTAATTTACTGATACTATTTCTTGTCATACAATTAAAAAATATATAATGGAGTCAGGTAGTTCTCTTATCTTTAAATAAAAGAAAAAAAATGCCAAAATAAGTAGAGGATGCTACTTGTAATCTTGTTACAGAGATGAAATTTATTGTTTGAACACAAACCTAAACCTGAGCTATTTGCAATGTACCTCTCTCACGGGTATCGAACCCCGATTTTTAGTATTATAATTTCAAACTTAACGCCAATGGCTCGGCGTTAAGTTTGAAATTATTCGGGCCGTGTAGGTGGTATACTTTACTCTTGTTTTATAAGTTTTTGGAAATTAATTAGGATGAAATACGTGTCCTCTCTACGATACAATAAAAACAATTGTGTAACTCATACGTCATAAGAAAATCCGTTTTAATCTGGAAGGTGGTGTCTAACATTTGTCAAATTGTGAAGCTTTAGTACAGCAGTGATATTCCGTGCAAGATGAAAAAACAAAAGTTGATACTTCAGTAATAGTGAGAATATTCTATGGAACGTTATATGTAAATTCATGTTCTAAGAAACGTTTAAGAATTAATAACTATATATTCGTTATACTCTTACGTTCATAGAAATATACATAAAATTTTATTTAGCGTATGCTCTTAGCATTCAATTAACTCGTGACGATAAACTTTGCTTAATATGTGATTCAAAAAAGTGTATTTCGCAAAAATTTAAGAAAATAACTTTAACATCTAAGAACTAGAGATTTAAACATGAGTTGATTTGGTTTTGAATTTCGCGCAAAGCTACACGAAGGCTGCCTGCGCTAGACACCCCTAATTTAGCAGTGTAAGACTAGAGGGAAGGCAGATAGTCATCACCACCCACCGCCCACTCTTGGGCTACTCTTTTAGCAACGAATAATGGAATTGACCGTCACATTATAATGCCCCCACGGCTGAAAAGGCGAGCATGTTTGGTATGACGGGGAATCGAACCCGCGCCCTTCAGATTACGAGTTGAACGCCTTAATCCATCTGACCAACATGAATTGATGTTAGGGTACTTGTGTTTATTGTGACGCTGATCACCTTCATATATTATTTTTCTCATACTGTTTGTATTAAAAAACCTTCATTGCGTATAATAACTTTAGCTTTTTCCAACGTCTAATACTGTCTTAAAACCTTTTTAAAAAAGAAATACATGTAGCTTGTATTTTTCTTTGTCTACGGAATATTTTATGCCCTCTTAGTATTTCTAAAAGTAACTAAAATTAATGAATGAAATTAACGAAACATGGTATCATACGTTCATAACTGTGGTCGAATTATTCGTTAATTTAATTCATAATGTCCTTTAATGGCCTGGCATGGCCAGGTGGGTTAAGGCATTCGACTCGTAATCTTAGGGTGGCGGGTTCGAATCCTGGTCGCACCAAACATGCTCGCCCTTTCAGCCGTGGGAGAGAGATATTGTGATGGTCAATCCCACTATTCGTTGGTAAAAGAGTAGCCCAAGAGTTGGCGGTGGGTGGTGATGACTAGTTGCCTTCGAGTAGCTTTGTGCGAAATTAAAAAAACAAAGTGTCCTTTAATACACAATAAACGTAATTATTGGAAATTAAAAATAACACAAAAACACGATTTTTACTTCCGTTTAAAATTATTTAAAACAATATCGGTTTAGCCTGAAAGGTTTCAAAACAGTTTGAAATTAGACGGAGTTAAGAAGTGTTGGATAACGAACTAATGGCTTTGATTGTGACAGACTAATCTACCTTATTAACTAGGCTATATATAAACATTTATATAGCTTATGAAAGGATTTCAGAAGCCGCTTTATGATTTCTTGAAACGGGTTTCTTTGTTGCATTATTCTAGGCTGTTTGAAAAAAAGTGTGCACATGTTTGGCTCTAGTTAATTAATCTGATTCCATGAAGGATTTAAGAAACCGACCTATACGTGGCTGACAATAGCACCAATTTTCAGTAGTAATATCTTGTTTTCCATCAAGTAGAATAACGGTTGATTATTAAGAGCAAAGCTATAGAATGGGTTTTCTGCGCTGTACCCATTACAAGGAATGAGCCTCGATATTTAGTGTTATAAGCCTGAAAGTTCACTGTCGAATTGCGAATGACAGTAAAGCAAAACAGAGGATATTGCGAATAAAACTAAGATGGTTAACGAAACCTTTAAATAAACGTGTATGCAGGTATTAAGAATATGATCACTTTAAAAAGTATCTGTCAGTTACTGACAGTACGTAATACAATAATTTGTAAGAAGAGACTCTACATTACATGAACTATTACTCTGATATGTTACAATTTCCTTGTTGATTTCTATAATGCAACTATTTATATTGTGCTTTAGACTATAATAAAATAATAGAGTCCATGATAAATCGCTTTAAATGTAACAAATTTCTAATTTTTTTCCCTAAAGGGAAGGGAAATATAAAATGATTTTAGTGAGTAGGTGTGCAAATTTTGTTGAAGCAATTCGCTAGCAACCATCACATCACTTCCAGTCCTCATTCGACATACAGTGCTTTTTAATAGTATATACTAAACTCACGCATGCTCCTCTTATGTGACTTGACTAATGATTAAAGTATTCTTTGCTTCCTAAAACAATTTTATAAACTGAAAGAATAAAAATAAAAACATGCCTCTCGTGTCTTCCTTTGCTCAAGACAAGAACATACTTGTCGTATCGACTTTAGAATGTTTTCAGTATGTAATTGTTCTAATCGTAAATAATGTGATATGCCAACAAATTAATCTATCCGTGATATATATCCAACTGTGATATAATGGCCACTATTTTCAGGAATATTAAATTCACTAACTTGGCTAGTCAGCTTATCGAACAGTGGATCGTTTTTAATAATGTATTAGTATGCCAGACTGTGAATCGTAGGGTTCATGATTCGCTTTACGTTGCCGAAAAAACTGCGCTTCGCACTTTGAGGCAAAGCAACTTTGTTACTCTGTAAAATTGAATATCAAATCCCACCATTCATTTAGACATTAGGCACTTAAACGTTGTGTATCATTTCATAATTAGAAATGGCTATGTGTAGATATTTCTTGTGTATGAAAATGTTAAACACCCAAACTAACGATTTGTTTGAGTTGCCTCCCATTAACACAGTGGTATATCTGCAGACTTATACTGCCAAAAACCAGATTTCTGGTAAGCAAAGTACAGACAGCCCTTTGTATGGCGAATAACAATTGTCTGTATTTAAACTTTCAAATACCAACCGCTCACACAAGGGAACATTAAATCATGCATTTATCTTGTAAATGTAAACAACACAAAAAGTCCCAACTAGGATGTTTATTACTGCAGATGAAAGTTGACATAAAATGAACCAATATGTTTAATGAAATCACAAATGAAACATCTCTTCACTCAACAGGTGTAACAAAACCACTAAAAAAATCTCACTATCCAGTAAATGTAATAAAATTCCACCTAATGTTTTTTTGTCTTTTTTTTTTACGAACAAATCCAGTAAGATCTGAAATAAATCCCATTAGCCAATAATCAAGAACTTAATGAAAAATTATTGTTCGGAAACAGCAGATATCTTATCTTTAAAACAAAACAGATCAGTTTTCATAAATACTTTTATTGTATATATTATTCATGATTGCTAATATATATATATATAGAAGTTTTTTAGAGGCATGGGTACTACGCACCACCTATGCTTGTAGAAAACGTGTATATGTATTTCTTGTTGTTGTTCTTGAATATCAAACATTGTTAGTTATTTGTCATATAAATAACTTTTTAGAAAAAATAAAATTCGCCTTACAAAAGTAATAATTTTTCCTCTGGTTGCTCAGACAAGGAAATAATTATTAAAACGTTAAGGCATGTGTGACCTAAGTAGTTTTACAAAGGTTAAGAAAGTCTGAAAAACTGAACGTTAGCTTGATTGGGTTGATTCGGTACTTATCTTTCAAGTAGTGAATGGGTCATATAAATCTCTCATTGGTTTCCTTTCTGGCAGTTTAGCTTGCAAGAAAATACAACCATCAGATCAGAACATTAAAGTCAAAAGTTCACTCTATCAGGCAAGCTTGCTGTTGGATAAAGTAGGAAATACAATCAACCGAGCAATATCGCAAATGGCTCGGACCTGAAAGATAGCTACCTCAATCCAATGAGGCCGTATAAGGAAACAAACAAACATAGAACAGCTATGTGTACAAGTTAGTCCTTTCTGGTAACGTTCCCCACGAGTTCATAGATTGCGGTCTGAATTGCCCATGTGCTCATAAAAACAAAAAATGAGTTACCTGCTTGATTTAAAGTGTCCCATTGAAGCTTGATTAAGCTTCCCGCCAGATTGAACTAAGTAACTCCTCAGAATTTCTGAAAATGAAAAGAGCTATATTGACTTAAATTTGTCGCTGCTTTGGCTTATTAATTTCCCATCGGAATATAAAGCAACTAACGACAGAAACTTTTCGATGTAGAGCAACAATGAAATAAACATTTTCGATACGTTTTACTTCTACTATAATTCTTCACCTCTTTACCATCTTCTCTTAGGCGTATTTAGAGATATCTAGTAATACCACTGAAAGAAAAACCACGTATATTCAAAACATTTTATGTTTATTTGTTAAAAATGTAAGCTCAAAATCTGCAGAGTTAAGTTAGCACAGTGGTTGCCCTTGTATCAGAGCTCTGACTTAGAATCCATGTATGGTCACAAAATGTTTCCCTTACTTTAAGCTATGGGTGCGTTATAAGACTGGCAGTCAGTCCCTTAGCGAGGGCAGTAGGGTGATGTTGACCGATTGCTTTCTTTCTGTTGAGCTGTTCAAAATTAGAAATGGGGGAAAATGCTTTAGTAGTTTTGACATAAATACAAATGACACTAAAATATCTCAAAGGGAAAGACAAAATAATGATTACAAAATCACATATTATATTTTCTTCGTCAACAACTAGTTGAAACACAGTTAAAAATCAACCACTAGTTAACTTAATTTACGAATTTTGATACTTAAATTATTCATTTGTATTCTAAGTTTGCGGTCTTTGTAATGTTAAGCCAACTGAAGCTAGGTTTTAATGTCTTGGAAGCGGTTAGCTATAAATACAAATAACACATGATTTTTAGTTGAAGTAGTTGAAGTTTATAGCAGGAACATAAAACGGAATTGGTACAGAGTTGTAGGTTTTAACATGAGTCTCGTTCATCCAATCGTAAGCAGATTTTTTTTAACGTACAAACTTCGTTTTACTTGCTCTTGTTGAAGTTAAGCACAAAACTACACGATGGGCTACATGCGCACTGCCCACCACGGATATTGAAAACCGGTTTCTAGCACTGTAAGTACGCAAACATACCGCTGTACCACAGAGGACTATAAGATAAATATTAAAACATTTTTTTTTTTCTCATTAAAACGTTTTACGCTTGTTCTCTCACTATATACGACTATCTTGATAAATAAGGAGAAGTTTCAGACTGGCAATCTTTCAAGCTGGTAAGTTTGATATATTTTTGTTTGAATAATTATTAATACAACGTACGTTAAAACAGTGTCTTCTTCATGGGCTAACATATTTCAAATATTTGTACAAGTCCATGTTGTAACTTTACTTTTGTTTGTTTGTTTTGGAATTTCGCACAAAGCTACTCGAGGGCTATCTGTACTAGTCGTCCCTAATTTAGTAGTGTAAGACTAGAGGGAAGGCAGCTAGTCATCACCACCCACCGCCAACTCTTGGGCTACTCTTTTACCAACGAATAGTGGGATTGACCGTCACATTATAACGCCCCCACGGCTGAAAGGGCGAGCATGTTTAGCGCGACGGGGATGCGAACCCGCGACCCTCAGATTACGAGTTGCACGCCTTAACACGCTTGGCCATGCCGGGCCCCTTAAAATCCAAGATCTAATTTTCAAAAACGATAAAACCCCTCAAACAAAAATTAAAATTTTTTAAGGCTTACCCATTAATGAGAAAAATTTGATTGTTTTTCACTGGAACAACTGAAGAATGAATAATGCAATTTTTTATCATCTGAACAGCAAAAAAACAGAGACAAATCTGCCCGGAAGAAAGATGAGACTAGAAGTGACGAGAGTCGTGTGTATACGCAATTGAGAAACTGAAATTAATCATATCACAAAATTTATAATTTTTTTTTCCTTGGACCACCGACAATAGAATCACTGTTCTAAAATAAAGCTATGTATTTACCATTGTAGAGTTTAAACAGCTTTTTTGGTAGAAGTTATTACGTAATTATCCAAACGAGCATGAAGGACTATGATTAAGTCGTTTCTATAGGGAGTAATAAAACTAAATTAACTGGAACAGAGCAAGACAAACCATTTTTATTACGTTGTTATAAACAGGACGTAAGTTACTGCTATAAAAGATTCAAAAATTGCGCTGCATATTTTGAAGACGAGAGTGCGTTAGAAAAGTAATTATCAAGTCCTGTAATTCGACTAGAGTAGCCCCAAAGTTGGAGGCAGCTGGTGTTAACAATCTACCTTCCCTCTAGTCTATCACTTCAAAATTACGAACAGTTAGCACAAATAATCCTCGATTATTTTTTCGCGTGATTCAACAATCAAACAATCTTCTAAGCATTTTAAAAGCGTTTTACTGTAAATTAATTGTATAAATTTTACACTTATTTAATGATGAAAAACCCATCTTTGTTATTGCATATCAATCTAAACTGCATTTCATGCAACATATAAGCAAGATATTTAAATGTGTAAGTGTGTTTCTTATAGCAAAGCCACAACGGGCTATCTGCTGTGTTCATCGAGGGGAATCTAACCCCTGATTTTAGCGTTGTAAATTCGAAGACTTACTACGGGAAACAGATATTTGAAACAAAACCCCTTAGAAGTCAGACATAGCCATTCTTATGGAGCAAACGCTCAGCAACATTCGCCTTCCGTACAACCACTTTTAATCAAAGATATATATAGTTTCATTTTCACAGATATAACACCTCCACAGCTGAACGTGTTGAGCGTGTTTAGTGACATACTGAGACTCGAACCTTGAAACTTCCCACCTGGTGCGCTAGTTACAAGGTCACGTTCAACCAAATTTGGTTAAGAACAACAATATATAAAGACTTACTGAAATTAAATTTAATTAGGTGTCTTTTAGGAATACCTTACAGATAAATCAGCTTCTAATGTCTGGGTCATTGGAATGTTATGTTTTCAGATTTCAGTAAGTTATTCACAAATGTCTTGCTTTCAATAAACTTTTACCGAAGCTATGTTTTATTTGCTAGCCAATCAGATTTTGATCACAATGTGTTTCAATAAGTAAATTCATCAGCATGTGAAATACACATGACTTTCGCCTCAATGATATTAAAAGGAGTAATCATTTCTATACTGGCCCGGCATAGCCAGGTGGATGAAGGCGTTCGACTCATAATCTGAGGGTCGCGGGGTCGCATCCCGGTCGCACCATACATGCTCGCCCTTTCAGCCGTGGGGCGTTATAATATGACGGTCAATCCCATTACTCGTTGGTAAAAGAGTAGTTCAAGAGTTGTCGTTGGGTGGTGATGACTAGCTGTCTTTCCTCTAGTCTTACACTGCTAAATTAGGGACGGCTAGCGCAGATAGCTCTCGAGTAGCTTTGCGGGAAATTCAGAAAAACAAATCAAACAAAATTACTGTTATTACCGTACGTTTTTAATAAATACACTGTAACAGTACAAGTCATCAACGTCTAGATTTAATTGTGTTAAAATTCATTTTCTGAAATAAAAAAATTAAATTATTTTCGAAATAACCACCGATCATATCCACATGTACACAAAACTTGTCAAAGTGTGTAATATATTTCTAAACTGTTCGTAGCTTATTTCACACAATGTTTTGTAGGACACTTGTTGTTTCACAAACCATACTTAATCAATAATCGCCTTACAGCTAAATAAACGAGTTACTGATTAGTGATATTTAAATAACTATAACCTTCAGACTGTATATCACAAAACACACGTACATATATCTGCATGTCGTTTTTAAGTTCATAAAACTAACGAACACGCATCCGAGGTCTAACAATATAGACAGTTATTTGTGACAGCACGTGATGAAACGTAAAGCATGGAGATACTGACGTCACCAGCACACACGGATTATCAAGGCTATTATTTAGAACTATCAGGCTATATATAGTTAACACACTAATAGCAAATCGCACGCATACAGTTTAAACTTAGATTAAGACTATGCATGTACAGTGTAGAAATACAGCATGGTTCGTAGAAATAAAGAGTGACAGTTCGAAACGTCACAGACGGTCTTGTATAAGGAAATATAAAAAAATAGAAAAGCAAAGGATTGCCTGATCTATTTGACAAGTAACAGTTTAGCTAATCCAAGCAAGTTTTTGATAATAGTCAGTGTTTGTAATATGCATACTTAGCGTTAGTTATTATAATACTTTAATTCTTGATGTTCTAAAAACACGTAGGTCCAAGCAGTCTTGATAAAAATGAAATACAGGGTGGCCCGTAAGTCCCAACCCATCCATATATCTTATGTATCCAGTGTATTTGTGTGCTGTCACTAGTATTCTTGCGCTCATGTACCCACGTACTTGTCACATTACGCTCTTCATGTGTAAATGGGCTTACATTGCCCATATTTCTCTGAAAAAAAGAAAAAATTATAATGCATGCGTAATTTAATATAACATAATAACATATGGATGGGTAGGGACTTACGGGCCACCCTGTAGAAACCCTATAACCCGAGCGCTTTCGAAAGGTTCACCTTTCAAAAGCGCTCGGGTTATAGGGTTTCTATTTCATTATAATACTTTAATAATATCAATGTTCCCTTTTACAGATCGTTAAATGCGAATTCAGTTAGACACAATACATGTAACTCTATATATACGTTCATTATACTGAAATTTCTTTACTCAACGTTTAAATGATTAATTTATTACTCAGCTTAAATTATTATCAGGACGTTTCAGTCAGTCTGCTTAGAATAAAATTAAAGTTCTGTCTAAACTTGTAACATTTATATTTACGGAAACATTTATTAAAATAAAATTTAATTATAATACACTGTCGTTGTTTATGCACTTAAAATATATTAAAATAGACGGTTCACTGTAAATATGTTGTGAAGCGTATCAGTTAAACACATTTTTTTTGTATTTAATTAAACTGTACTTTTTAAATGTAATTATTGGTGATGAAACATTGTCGCTACTTATGTAAGTCCATTATGTAGTTATGCAAAACACTGTGTAAGATTGTATTACTAATATTGTCAGTCAGCGTTACAACAAATCGATTATACTTAAATAAGTGAGATTTAGTTATTATTTCATTTATCTCATGATTAGAAACATTACTTCGATATATTAGACGAAGGTTCAAATCATCGTTAATGGCCGGTTTGATATTTCTAACAGTAGCGATAAGTTTATTTTACGACATTTTAGTAATAAAAACAGGACAAAGGTTTTGTTTAAGTAAATATCTACATCAGGATTTATTACAATTGTACACAAAACGTACTGCTTGTCTAAATATCTTGGGGAACACCAATAACTGTTAATTACACAATAAAGCATACTTTTTCATCTTTATTTCATTTGTCTATTGCGCCCGACATGGCCAGGTGGTTAAGGCACTCGATTCGTAATCTGAGGGTCGTAGGTTCGAATCTCCGTCACACCAAACATGCTTGCCCTTTCAGCCGTGGGGAGCTCTATAATGTTATGGTCAATCCCACTATTCGTTAGTAAAAGAGTAGCTCAAGAGTTGTTCGGTGGGTGGTGATGACTAGTTGCCTTCTCTCTAGTCTTACACTGCAAAATTAGTGACGGCTAACGCAGATAGTCCTCGTGTATCTTTGCGCGAAATTCAAAACAAAGCAAATCATTTGTCTATTAATTCATTTTTTACCTCTGATGATAACTTCTGGAACTATGACCTCAACTCCTTTCCCCTTCCCATAAGGCCGTTAATCAACGTAAGGCGGTATCCTATGGACAGTAAACGGCGAGGCTTACCGATCACGCGAACCAGAAACGTTTTAATGTAAGTAAAATAATGTTCATTATAATTTAATTACATAATATTAAATTCCATCGATATAAGCATAAATGAGCAATATGTCAATAAATACTGTTATACAATTTTTTAACTCCAATTAAAACGATTCATAATTGTTTTATAAAAAATAAATGTGGAAAGTATGTTTGTATACTAAAGACGGCTGATATAGGTATTAAAACTTTCATTAAAATAAATTATAAAACAACGTTTCGACCTTCTTAGGTCATCTTCAGGTTTCCTTGTTGTTCTGTACATTATTTTTATTAAAGTTTTAGTAACCCTCCCAGCCATCTTCAGAATACAGTTGTATTTCAAGTGGGTTTCTCGTCATCAGGTCGTGAACCTGACGATGACCGAAGAAGGTCGAAACGTTGTTCGCTCTTCTATGTAAAATATTTTCTCAACCCAAACGATTGTTGTTTTGGAATTTCGCATAAAGCTACTCGAGGGCTATCTGTGCTAGCCGTCCCTAATTTAGCAGTGTAAGACTAGAGGGAAAGCAGCTAGTCATCACCACCCACCGCCAACTCTTGGGCTACTCTTTTACCAACGAATAGTGGGATTGACCGTCACATTATAACGCCCCCACGGCTGGGAGGGCGAGCATGTTTGGCGCGACTTCGGCGCGAACCCGCGACCCACAGATTACGAAGCGCACGCCTTAACGCGCTAGGCCATGCCAGGCCCTCAACCCAAACGAGCCGTTTTTTGCATATATAGGTTGTTGTTATTGTTTTTTTCTGTAACATCATTGTGGAGTCTTACACTTTAATATAGAATTATATATCAGTTCTGGGATAACACACGTTTGGACCATTCTACAATAACTAATGTTTCCGAATGTCTACTTTCCGTCTACTTTTTTACTGAAAACCTAAAGGTGAGTAGAGTATTGCAGTTTATTTCTATATTCTATGTTGAAATATGCCTATTGTACGCTATATTATAGTACTATCTGAAATAAAATAAACTCATTTAAAGTAATTATATAATATTTTGGTCTCTGATCTAGAACCAATTGGCCTGGCATGGCCAAGCGCGCAAGGCGTGCGACTCGTAATCTGAGGGTCGCGGGTTCGCGCCCGCGTCGTGCTAAACATGCTCGCCCTCTCAGCCGTGGGGGCGTTATAAAGTGACGGTCAATCCCACTATGCGTTGGTAAAAGAGTAGCCCGATAGTTGGCGGTGGGTGGTGATGACTAGCTGCCTTCCCTCTAGTCTTACGCTGCTAAATTAGGGACGGCTAGCACAGATAACCCTCAAGTAGCTTTGTGCGAAATTCCAAAACAAACTAAAACCAATTTCTTTCATTTTTTCTCGTTTTCTTCAGTGTAATAAGCAAAATACAAGTATTTTAAAGAATCTTACTTTATCTTTTTATTACTGCTTTGTGCTTTTGTAGATTACATTTATTTTTTTCTAGACAAAAATAAAATACGAAAAGAAAATGCAATAATTAAAAATGCTAACGAATACATATATCGTGCTAAATGTTACAGTTTTTACAACTCTTTATTCAAACAATTTTATGTACTAAAATATTAAACAATGTGATATGTGAAACCTAAAATTACATTTTAACTGAATAAGCACAGATTTTTAAAGAAAAATTTCTTTAAACACAAAACATTATAAACTTTAAATACTTTTAGTAATCACCACCGTATACAGTTCTGGAATTTGTTCATTCAAAGAAGATCTCTTCCACAAGTTAACATTCCTAAGAAGGGAATACCACAAATTATTCGAATTTTCTTGACCTTCTAAAGCTTGGTTAAATTTCTTACAAATTTACTCTGATGCTTTGATTACTTGGGGTTTAAATCATTTAATGGAATGCTCAGCATGTCTAGCTAGGACAGTAAAACATGATCACAAGTAATTGAAAGAAATACCTCAAATTTCATCTAATACTTCTTTCTCAAACTAATATAATGTATTTTTACAATCTGCTTGTAGTTTTCAGAGTGACCACACACACACACACAAGACAGTTTTACAAATTTTTTCTTGTTATATTTTACTTTAGTGATAATTAAAAGGTAAGAAAATTACAATTTCCCCCCAAAACGCTCTTTGCATTGTGTTATACTAAATTGTTTCATAAAACTAAAAATACAAATGATGTGTTGTTTGATGTGATGTCCTTGTTCTATCGGTATTACTTACGCGATGACGTTTTGTTAATGAAAGTGAAGATAAAGTGTTCGTAGTATCAACACGTGTTGTACTAATTTTTATACTTTATTTGACTACACAGTCGAATTACATTTGGTAGATATTTTTTAATAATTTAAGTAATTTTAAAATACTTACTTTAATTAACGCGTGTTGTTATAAATTAGAATATCTGATTTTAGTTCTATTTATAAGCAGGGGTGTCCGGTAACTATATACAGTCACATTTGTTTGTTTTTGAATTTCGCACAAAGCTACTCAAGGGCTATCTGTGCTAGCTATCCCTAATTTAGCAGTGTAAGACTAGAGGGAAGGCAGCTAGTTATCACCACCCACCGCCAATTCTTGGGCTACTCTTTCACCAACGAATAGTGGGATTGACCGCAACATTGTAACGCCCCCACGGCTGGGAGGGAGCATGTTTGGCGCGACCGGAATGCGAACCCGCGACCCTCAGATTACGAGTCGCACGCCTTAACACGCTTGGCCATGCCGGGCCATACAGTTACGACAGAAAGTGTTCGTACTCCTGCGTCGTGAATAGTTTTTCCTTATAACTTAAAAAGTATCACGATTAGAATAATGAAAGTATAGTATATTATAAATATTATACTAACACATATCTACATAATTTTTTATGTAAATTGAACGACAAATAAACTGTTTATAAACAAATAACCAAACATAGGAGGGGCAGAAAGTGTTCGTGCGTCTACTTTAATGGTCAGTTGTGTCAGGTGAATTACTTGGCGCAATCTCTCCTCATAGCCCTCCATGATCGTTTGACAGTACCTGACTGGTATTTTCTTCCATTATTCTTTACAGAAGGCCTCCAACTCTTGCAGGTTTATTGGATGACGCTGATGAACCCTGGTCTTCAACTCATGCCAAAGTTTTCAACTGGGTTGAGATCTGGTGACTGCGATGACCACTCCAGAACGCTTATATGGTTCCTCTGCAACTAGGATTGCAAATATTTCGATGTGTACTTAGGGTCATTGTCGTGCTGGAAGATCCAACGACGCCCAAGCCGCAAGTTCCGAGCATCATTCTTGATATATGTGCCTAACATATCAACGTACTCTTCTTTTTTCAAGATTTCGTTGACGCGGTGAAGGCTGCCTACACCAAAAGAGCTGAAGAAACCCCATAGCATGATCGAGCCACCTCGGTGTTTAACTGTAGGGACGGTGTTCTTTGGAAGATTTCGTTCCCCCTTCTTACGGAAAATATTGCGAACATCATTGTGGCCGAAAAGCTCGATTTTAGCCTCGTCTGACCAAAGAATACTCTTTCAATTGGTAAAGGGTTTATCTACATGCTTTCTTGCATACCTCAATCGTGCTTCTAAATGAACAGGCTTTAAATATGGAGTTCTACGAGAACGGCATGCTTTGAACCCAGAAGAGCGTAACATGTTCGTAACTACAGAGGTTCTTACTTTAGCCCCAGTTTCCCTTACCAGTTTCTGTTTTCATTACGTGTTAAACGAGGGTTCCTACTAACTTCTCTGAGAACCTTCCTCTTGGTTCTCTCTGGAATTTTGGTGGGGCGTCCGGAACGAGGGAGGTTAGCAGTTGATCCTATAAGCTTAAACTTGGCAATTATGCTTTAAACAGTAGATTTCGGCACATTAAGTTGTGTAGCAATACCGGAAAGAGACACACAAGACTTGTATTTTACAATAATTCGGCTTTTTAAATCACTGGACAATTGTTTCCTGTTCGCTATGATGACCAAGCAGATAATGACAAAGACGGCGCTAAATTGCCGGAAGTACATTTTTTGTTGGCTAAATTCCAATAATTATGAACCCAATGTCTAGTTCTGGAATGGTATAATGTAGTTTATTCGCCAAAATACACAAAATTTTTACGGGAATATCAGTTTTTTTACACGTTCTGAAGTGTACGAACACTTTCTGCTCATCCTATTTTTGGTTATCTGTTTATAAATAGTTTATTTGTCGTTTAATTTACATACAAGTTTGTGTAGATGTGTGTTAGTATAATATTTATAATATATCATACGTCTATTAGTATAATCGTGATACTTTTTAAGTAATGAGCAAAAACTACTCGGGACGCAGGGGTACGAACACTTTCTGTCGTAACTGTATAAGATTACATGTAAAGCTAAGACAACAATTCTTGATGACGAGAAACTCACTTGAATTAAAAATGTATCTCAGAACGGCTGTTAAGGGTATTAATACTTTTACTGAAAAAGAGAGAACAACGTTTCGGCCTTCCTAGGTCATATTCAGGTTAGGGACGAGAGTATAAACGGGTACCGAATTGTAGGGGGCGTTGCAGGTGGATGTTAGGTTATTAATACGGCACTCCAAACCTCACAAACCTGATTGTCCACTACGACCTATAATGTCGACTTACGAATCATTTAACTACAACCTCGGCAAATATATAACGTGGGCATTTTCTAAATATGTAACATCAGCTGGCTCCTTTTAAAAAGACTCTTTCAACTTTAAATATATTCTTAATAAACTAAATCATAAAGCCTTAATAGCCAGTTTTGAAGTCCCAACAACTAAAGCCTGCAAGATAGCTTCAGAAGACCACATCCCATTGATACACATTCCCAGCAACCAATTAGCCACCCTTATAGAATTCACTACTACCAAAACTAACATTATGTTCAATAACCAAAACTACCTACAAATAAATGGACTAAGTATGGGTAACCCTGTGCCACCAGTTCTTTCAACATTTTTATGACACAGATTGAACCTCAAACCCACCACTATATGGGTAAAGGTATGTTGATGATACAATTGCTGGATTTACATCTACAGAACACACACTTAGTTTTTTCAATCACGTTAACTCCGTACACCCTAACCAAATAGCATTTCTTAACCTCAAGGTCACTAGAACTGATACAATTCAAACAGAAATCCACAAAAAAATCACGCATACTGGATTATACATTCCATGGGATTCAACACATGAAACAAAACAAAAACTCAACATATTAAGAAACTAAATAAACGCAGCCACAAAACTATATTTACCCGATAAAATTAACGACGAAATCAACAAAATAAAACAATACTTCATCAACATCAACAAATCTCCTTAAAACACTCGTGAAAAAAATTTTTACACACACACCTAGACCAACAACACTATTTCATCGGTAATGTATTGGTTAAAAATCATAAGCACCGGACTACCTCACAAACAAACAACAATAAATCCCAAGATACAACCAACGACAAAACTTTACACTGCTGCATACCATATATTCCCGACGTCAGCGAAACTATAACCAACATTTGTAAAACACTTATAACAAAACACAAAATTACAGTAAACACCAAACTTATTCAAAACCTAGGTACAAAACTAAAGTTCATACTATGTGAAACCTACACTGACAAACACAACACCAACATAATTTAAAAAATACAATGCAACCACTGCCACGATCTCTGAGTTGGAGAAACAAGCAGAAGAATGGAAACTAGATTCAAAGAACAAAAAAAACAAAAAACACCTTCACACGTTTTTGAACACTGCAAATTAAATAAATACATCATAACCATATAAAACACCCAGATATTAAGTAGGGAAACAAATATAAACAAACATAAAATCAAAGAAGTCCTAATTATACAGCAACTAAAACCAAAATTAAACCAATATAAAGGAATACCTTTGTACCTATACTAATTAATAACCTAACATCCACCTGCAACGACCCCTACAATCCGGTACTCGTTTATACTCTCGTCCCTAAAACATGTGTTTGTCAACGGTCACATTCAAACATTCTCTCTTTCTTAACTTGAGGATAACCTACGAAGGCCGAAACGTTGTACTCTACTTATCAGTAAAAGTGTTAATACCTATACCAGCTGTTCTGAGATACAAAGCTAAGACAGCTCTGTAAAATCGCTATATAAGAAGAAGAAAATTCTTAATAATTATATCATTATATGACATTATTTCTTTACTAGCGGATCATCAGTTAAATAATCAATCATGTGTTTGTTACGTAATGCGAGTTGACAAGTTTCGTTTTAGAACTCAGGATATTTTCAAACGCCTAATATTATTCAAGTCACGAGCTTATTCTAAACGTTTGAAACTAAAATACGACACCGACAAGTTGTATTTAAGTTTATTTAGTCTAAACAAGTAGTGTAACGGTATAACGGATTTAATATTGTATATTTATCTCAATATCTATGTTTGTTTCAGTTTAATATATATTTAGAAATGCATGTAACTTATATTGTTAAATGTGTATTGCCAAAGTTCCGCCTGTTCTCTAAATTTGTAGAAGGTTCTCGGGTGTAAGAAGCAACAATATATGTTTAACGCTATTGCCAACTAAATTTTCGAGAACCTCGCCTAAAGTTGATAAATCAACGCGCCAAGAGACAGCTTAACATTATCGTTGGTTTGCTTTTGTCAGTACACTATAAACCTCGGAAGATATAACTGTGATTAACGCTTATTAATCGGAAAACTACAGATATTGGACCAGGAACGTTTATAGATTTCGAACATTAAAAAATGTTTAACATCAGTGAATTAACTTCGGACGTCAGTATTTTTACGAGAACATTAAATACCTTCGTTAAAAATCATTATAAATTGTATTGATGCTTGTATATTGAAATATATGTGTGTCAGAATGAAAGTTGTGTATATCATTTTTATTGGCAAATATATATTTGATACATATACACATTCCGTTAACTTCTAAATCAAAATTAAGATTTCTGACTATCTAAAATCGTAATACGTAATGTACGTAACATAATAAATCAGAGATTAGTTAATTATGTCCAAACAGAAAAGTATTTACCTTCTACGACCGTCATATTTATTTTGTCGCATGGAGCCACACCACACATATATTTTTTATTAATGTAACTGAATATATTAGTGGTGTCATGTATTATTAATGAGTTACGGATTGTCTATCACTTTGTTAATTTATATCTGTCCCAACGTGTTGAACAGTACTCGACTGGTTTCAGATGCTTACTGTGTATACAACTGAAGTGTGTTTTTAACGGATCGTTAACTAGAAAATGAACAAAGCGTATATTTTTTACAGTCACTTTCTTTGATTCTGTAAACTGAAGTCCACCTGCGAGTAAATAGTAAATCTGGTGACTCATTACGCTAAATAATATCCTATGTTGAACCTCTGATGTTAATATATCACAGACAATCCATTGATTAGCTTTCTGCTAAAACGAAAAACGAAACTAAAGCGATTGGTTTCAATAGAATACGTTTTATTCATATGAAACAAAACTTCGTTCACAGAAACAAAAGTGATTCATATAACAATTCAGTCAATTTGTGATTCAAAACAAATTCGTTGATTCGAACATATTCAGTTGACGAAAGCTCTTGTTTTTCACTTCCGGTTTTTAAGCACTTTTCTAGACATAAAAACAAAACGACTTTTTCTTTTCTGACGTTTGTTTCGTAATCAGCTTAATTTTCCCCGCCCCAAAAGATCACTGATAACTTCGATAAAAATGGTTATTGGTGGTGAAAAATATCTAAATATGATAAAAGTGATTAAGGAGGGACAAGAAACTAGCAGAATTTACAAGTTATAATAATGTTTAAACTTAGTTCATATATAGCTCCTTACAGATACTAATTATACATACAAACCTCACTCTAGCAATATAATAACAATGTATATTCAAGTTTTTATTTCTGTTACAAATGTTTCAAAGTTACAAGCAAATAAAACACGAGAACTATTTGAAATCGAAACTGATCATTTAGTATTTAAACATTTTCAAATATAAAATATTGAAACGTAAAATTTCTTACCTGGTTTTAAAAAAATAACAGTTAATAGCAAGGGTTGAATTAGCAGCTTGAGCATCGAATAAGAAACATACAAGGACGTAAGTATAATGTTTTAATGACACATGGATGTATGTATTGTTTCTGTTTATTTCAATTACCGCATTGATTTAACTGACATATGTCAAAGAATAAGTTGGCTCTATTTTTTTGTATATGCTCCCGTAACTATGTGACAAAAGTCCTTTTTGCGTGCATAATGTTGAATTTTAATATAAGATTGTTTGATTTGTTTCGAATTTAGTGTGAAGCTACACGAGGATTATCTGTACTAGCCGTTCCTAATTTAGCAGTGTAAGACTAGAGGGAAGGCCAACTAGTGGCTTTATTGTAATAAACGTCAACGAATAGTGGGATTGACCATCACATAATAACGTCCCAACGGCTGGAAGGCTAAATATAAGAACAAAGCTATGGCTAATAAATTAACAATTTATCACTTTTCGAATATTTCTTCCGCATGTATAATATATCTATACAAAATGAAACTTTAACAGGTGTAAGCAAGGTTTGGAATTATTGTTAGCTTATAACCTGGTTTAGAATATCTTCACTATCTACAATCATAAAATAACACGTCATTAAACAGTTTTAGTTCGTAGGTAATTTTATACAAGTAAGTTATTATTACACCTACTACTGCTTAATTTATCTTGCCATGAGCAATAGCAACTACTTTAGTAGTGTATGACTTGAGCGAATGTGTATTTTGTGATGTATTTATTTCCATGCAGAATATTACGAGATAAGAGAAACTGTTTGGGATTAGTGTGTGAATTGTTTTATTATCTGTGGTACAAAACTTTATTTTCTCACCAAAGACGTACTTTTCTACGAATTACATTTATGTTTCAGTGCACTGTAGTTTGAGAGATGACATGTTTAGTCAATGCAATACAAAAATTCTTTAAACTCGTGATACTCATTTTCACCCATAATTTCTACGCCTTTATAGAAATGTTTTAAATTTCCGTCTTTGAGTATTGTTTTTGTTACATGCATTTGATTAACTGTTAGCTTTCAGACAGAGTAAAATAAATTCCACATAAACGTTTATGATCCTCTTATTATTATTAAAAAAATCTTTCTAAGACTTACTTAATATACGTCTAAATATAAACAGTTTTTTCGTCAGCCACATTCATCTTAAAATATTGTTAAAACGTTCTATAAACAATTGAACCGTTTTGTTTGCCAAAACATTTACCGGCAGCTTTTCATTTAATCCCACTAGTACGTTTTGACACTATTATTTTAATTTCATAAACATATTTACCAGTTTGTCATTGTTGTGCTATCTGTATTGACAAAACACAGTAACATAAAAACAACTACGTGTCTGCAATCCGTTTCTCAACACTTTCAGACAGACAGGCTCGATCAATGCGGGAATCTATAACAAAGCCAACCAACTCTTGATCTTTGTCGGGGCCCTTCTCAACCAGCTGGCGTGATCTTGTATACTTGACTGGGAGCTTTCTTTCTGTTTGTGTTCTCAGAAAACACGCTAATCAGCATGCAAATTAAAGAATCTTATTTTAAGAGCATGCCAAACTGTGAAATACTTCTTTATAGGGGAAAAAAAAGATACAAAAGAAATATCGATTTAGTAACAAGCATGGTTTTAAACTTTAGTTCCTAGGATGAATAACTGGTGGCTGACAAACATATCGATTTCTTGGATACTGTATCTTTAATCTACAATCTATGAGAAAGTTATCGATTACTCACTTATTAAGTATTTATCAATCAAGGAGAAAAGCCTACTTTTTAAAGTGATAGCGTAAAACTTAAAACTATCTAGTTGATTTATTAAATAAAAAAAGAAAATTATTTCCAACCATTTGAAAGAGTTTAGATACCAAATTATCAGTTTCGATTTGCTGCTCGTGCAGTAGAATAGCTTACATGGGATTTCGCGCTAGCACAATGGCAAGCTAACACCCAACAATTGGGTTATTAATCACTATGTGGATAACTAGAATATTTTTGTCAGCTTACACTACCAATTTTTGTTTAATACGCTTAGTAACAGAGCGAAGTATCGTTTATATATAAGCTTGTTACAATAACTAGTGATTTAGGATTGATTAGAAATGAAGTTTGGCAAATGATTCCTTGACAGGAAATCCGATGCAAAGATTATTTAAATAATGTAGTAGCATAGAAGAGAAAAGCAATTGGAAGCAATTTTGGACTCATGAAGTTATATTGTGAACTTGGAAAACATGGGAAGTATATGTGTCATTGTAAAATTTTTTATGTCGGTGTCTAAGTGTAATGCCTTACTGAAACGAACGCTTTAACGAAAGGTACAACACCCACTCCCCCCCCCAAAGAAAAACAGGAAAATTTAATCTCCAATTAAAACTTTGTAAGATTCAGTGTAAAGCAGAACACATCGAAAGATTTATTAATTACTTAATTAATTATTAATTAAGAAAGGTGCATGTGTTGGTTGTGATTACTATCAAAACGTAAAATAATTAGAACTGATTTTCATTTATTTAAATACAAGCACTAGCATAGATTAATAAGTTTTCCTAAACACTTTACACACACACATATGTATATATAGGTATTAAAGGTTGAAATTTTATGAAATTACGCTATACAACTGGATATAGATGACATGGGTGCTTCTACTGCTAGGAAGACCCCGCGAAAACATATAATGGGCTGTTTAATGTAGTGAAATATTTCATTAAATGCGTGGATTTTGCAAGATTATGTTACAAGATTATGAGAAGGTTTTATTATAAACACAAGAGTAATTTTTCTTTATAATTAAAGTTCACCAATGGTTTCTTTTTTATAGGAAGGACACAGATAGCTTGAATTTTCTTCCTGACAATAAATCAGATATAATTTAGTCTTTTAAGTTTATGGCCACTTAAACGAAAGACCAATGCCACGTGCAGGTATTACGCAGATATTGTTAAAGCAGCATAAACGTTTTGTTTTGTTTTCTAATATAGCTTTAATAGGCAATTTATGGGTTGTGTTTATTAATATGTGCCACAGTTATTGTATCAACTGAGTCCACCAATGATATGCGTACGTAGAAAAAGCATAGAAAGTAATGTGTTTCCCGGTCTAAAATATTGGGTTCGATTCCGCACAGTGAACAGATCGCAGTAGCTTATTGTGTAGCTTTGTGTTGAAAACAGCAAATATACAAAGCATAAGAATTAAAAAAACTTGTGTTTATTGTTTGCACTTATTTAGTATTGTAACAAAAGCTTCTTGTGAGTTAAAAATTAAATTATTTTTAAGAGACTAAAATTGTCCAAGTACGACAAATACGATTTATTTTAAAATAAACTGTTACATAAATTATACATTATTTATTGTAATATGCGACAAGCAGTTATGTTAGAAAGAGTAGGTTGAGATGTGAATACTTATTAGTATATACATGCATACATATATATGTATTCTAGATTATTTCAGTTAGTGTAATTATATTAAAACTTCTAGATTAGTTCAGTTAGTGTAATTATATTAAAACTTCTAGATTAGTTTGTTAGTGTAATTATATTAAGACTTCTAGGTTAATTCTGTTAGTATAATTATAATAAAACTTCTAGACTAATTTTGTTAGCATAATTATATTAAAACATGTAAGGCAATTCTGTTAGTATAATTGTATTAAAACTTTTAAGTTTATTCTGTTAGTGTAATTATATTAAAACTTCTAGATTAATTCCGTTAGTATAATTATATAAAACTTCTAGACTAATTCTGTTAGTGTAATTATATTAAAACTTCAAGGTTAATTCAGTTAGTATAATTATACTAAAACTTCTAGACTAATTTTGTTAGCATTAAAACTTGTAGGGGAATTCTGTTCATACAATTGTATTAAAACTTCTAGGTTAATTCTATTGATATAATTATATTAAAACTTCTAGACTAGTTCTGTTAGATTAATTATATTCAAATTTTTAGGTAATTCTTTTAGTATAATTATATTAAAATGTTTAGGTTAATTCTGTTAGTGTAATTATATTAAAACTTTTATGTAAGTTATATTAGTGTAATTATATTAAAACTTTTATTTTAATTCTGTTACTTAATTCTGTAGGTGTAATTATATTAAAACTTCTAGGTTAATTTTGTTACTTAATTATGTTAGTATAATTATATTAAAACTTCTTGATTAATTCTGTTATTATAATTATATTAAAAATTATAGATTAATTCTGTTAGTGTAATTATATTAAAACTTCTATGTTAATTCTGTTAGTATAATTATATTTAAACTTCTAGGTTAATTCTGTTGATATAATTTTATTAAAACTTCTAGGTTAATTCTATTAGTATAATTATACTAAAACTTCTGGATTAATTCTGTTAATGTAATTATTTAAAACTTCTAGGTTAATTCTGTTAGTATGATTATATTAAAACTTCTAGATTAGATCTGTTAGTATAATTATATTCAAATTTCTAGGTAATTCTGTTGGTATAATTATATTAAAACTTCTAGACTAATTCTATTAGTGTAATTATTATGATTGTGTAAGGCTTGAAGGAGCTTAATTGTGAACCTTTAGGGTGTATTTTTACAACTAAATTCTGGAAATGGTTCAGATGATTCTCTTGAAGCGTAAAGAATAAAAAGACTAAAATATTTTTATTTTACTATAGGAGTAAAAGTTTTAATCGGTCCATATGTAATAGCAGAAGTAAATGAAGAGGTTTTTTATTAATTAACATAAACGAGCAAAAATATTAGTTTAGTTAATTAGTAACTTGCACCTGATATGGCAGCTGGCTTTTTGCTTGTCGTTCCGTTTAATTTCTTCTGCCAGTGTTACTCTCGCAGTTTTTACGGTCCTCACCTAAAGCGACTAATGGTTACTTCATTACCGGTAATCCCCTATTGACGAGACAAAACGCCGGAGCCCTGGTTCGACGATATCGTCTCCTACGCAGTGTTAACCAATCGCAAACAAATCCCGTTAACGTCATAATCTCAGTTACCTTAACAACATTAAGAGCAAAAAGTATATTTTAATACGTCGCTTCTTTTCTTTAATAAATAAGAGGTGTTTGTGTTAGCTTTCACATCTTCATCACTTTTTGCGCTTGTGTTATGTTGTTTTTAGGTATAAGTTAACGACATCCATTCTAGACCAGGAGGTAGAAAATATAAGATTTTACAAAACATAAATAACAACAATAAAAATTTTGAAATTAAAGCACGATCAAGACTTCGCTTCGAATTAGAATTTTATCGTAACTAATATAAATATATTTTACACATACACAGTAAATTTCCCAGCTTTCACATGCTGGGTATTTATTATAATGCATTTCGATTTATAATGTTACGTATTACGATTTAAAATAGCCTAGAATTGAGTTAATTTGGATTAAGAAGTTAATTGAATGTTGATATGTATCAATGATATCTGCCAACAAGATTGATACACAGTTTTCTTTCTTAACACAAATATATTTTAATACACAAACAATAATACAATGTATAATACCGGTAATTACAATTAGTTATTAAAAATAATGTTTTATACACAAAATTTTTAGAAACTCACAAACAGTACTGAGTTTTCTATCTCGTCTGAAACTGATTACCATGATCGAGCTTACATCGGCACTATTCACTTAAAGAATAGCTAGTTAGTTCTCTATTTTTGGCTGGTGTCACACATTTTACAAGTTAACTTTTCTACGACGAAGATATCTAATGTCATCATTGAAATATTAACGTCCGAAGTAAATTCAGTGAAGCTAAACAGTTTGTAATGTTCCAAATCTATAGATGTTCTTTATCAAGTATTTGTAGTTTCCCGATTACTAAGTGTTAAACATGGTTATAGCTTTCGAGGTTTCTAGTTCACTAACTAAAACACACAACAATATATATGTCTCTTGACGTGTCTATTTATAAACTTGAGGCGAAATTCTCGAAATTTCAGTTGGCCCAACAATATTGTTGATTCTTACACTCGATAATCTTCTACAAATATGAAGAATAGGCACGAATTTCACGAACACATCTAACAGTATAAATTTACACTCATTTCTAAAGATATACATATATATATTTAACTAAAACAAACATCGATATTAAAGTAAATGTACTGTAGTAAATCCGATACATACAACTGATAAAGCAATCTATATTGAATAATAAAATAACGCTTTTCCGTAGAATAACTGCAAAACATGTCAGTTTATTCTCAATATTTTATTTAATACTTGAACTAGTAAATGACTTGAATACATGCTCATGTAAATGTAGAAAGAAAACTTAATGAGAACAACAGAAGGAAGTTAAAAAATACAAACAATAGCGAAAGATCTGTCAAATCGAACTGAAGAAAAATCTTCAATATGGTTTAGCAAAGAAATATGTTTATAGTTTTAACAACATATATAACGTATATAATAATAATAAATACATAATCTTTAGCCTAATTCTGGTTTGTTAATGATTCAAATAATATTTATAATAATTATGCTTCACTTACTTAACAGCTGTTACTCGTCAAAATTAATTATATAAATAATGCCTATACGACCACTTCCACGTCTGTCGTATCCCAGCCGACGTGATGAATCCTGATATTCAGCTAATGGTCTCGTTGGCACTGAATATGGCATGCATAATACTTATGGCATGTTACTGTACCTTCTTCTTTACTTTTACACTGTTAGAGTAATCAACACTAACATAGACAAACTAAAGACATTTTAGTTTATAGCAAGTCTCTGTTCAATGGAACACAGACTTACTTTTTTGATGTACGGGTTTTATTAGTTGATTTAGGAAAATTTGAACCCATAAAATCAGTTCCAAAAGTATATTACTATATACGCATGTAAGTCATTTAAACTTATAGACATCCATAATTTTGTGTAAAATCTTTAGACGTTTATCAAAGGGTGAAAAAACTTGCAGACCTTTCATGCAGGTAAGTCAACTGAGCAATCGGATGGATTCTAAAACTTGAGTATCAGTATAAGAGCTACAAGTGTTATAAGTATAAAAATAAAGGCTTTAGGTTTTTAATTATATCTCTTCAAACTGTTTTTAATTCTTATTTCTTTTATTTGATAATTAATGGATGGTTCCATTTTATTTTTGGACTTTACTTAATATTTCTATGGGATCAACTTTGGAATATAAGTAAAGCTGTTTATTAGGATACTATAAAGGTTTGTTTCCTTCGAGCTTTTCGCTATTTACACTAGCCACCATTTACGTTGAATTGAAAGACAGATAATTAATAGCACCAATTGTGAAGTCTTGGCCGTCTCTCATCTGGCCGAATATTGGGATTTGACACTCATTAGTAGAGCTTACTCACAGCTCCAAAATGCGGGGCGAGTTTTTTTTTTCTGTAGTGGGACGCTAACAGCGGATCCTAAGTCAGGGCACGCTAACCACTAGACCACGCCGATTTACTGCTTCTAAAGAAGTTTCAGGCATAACACGAAGACAATAATTAAGTTATTTAACTTCCACTTTCTGTATGAAAGCTTAGATCTTAGATTCTGTATTTATTTCTGTTCTAAAGAGTGATTATAAAGAAAAACCCATATCTAAAATGGTAATATATTACAAACTACTTAACCTGGGAACAAAATATTTTACCAGGGATATTGGAACTTATAAATTTGTGGACAAGACACAGTGTGTTTCAACACCAAATTATACTACATATCTAAACCGCTTTTCTTGCAGAACTAATAATTATTTTCTGTCATATTTTCCCCTATTTCAATATAAAATGCACATCACTGCGTAGCATATTATAAAATTACTGAACATATTCAGTATGTATGTTTCAATGGACTTAGTTGAGGATAGACTTGACTGATATATGGCATTGAGAGAAACGAAAAGTATATTGAACATCATTTGTGAGAGTTTTTAAACGACTGCATATTTCATTCATACTTTTCAGAATTAAAATAAAAGTTATGAGTCTCATAATGCCTCTGGCGAAATGTTATTTCTATAGATAAGTAGCTTTTAAGAAACAGCTATTTACCTATGAATACATTTTTTTTCTATAATTATCCCCTAGAGCATTAGTTTTATTTGATTCATATTACCTGAGTTCCTTTAGTACATGAGTACACAGGTATTATAACATAATCTGAAACCTTGACGAAAATAGAATTTACACGTATTTATACAATATATAAAACGAAAGATACGACCGTCAGTGTTTTTACAAACACTTAGACTAGACGTAACGATCGATAAGTATTTGAAGATTCAATGTGTTTATAAGAGGTTTCTTTGTAGAAAATAAGGTGTTTAGCTCATGCGCAAAAACGGACGATAATAAATCTACCCAGTTGTGAGAACACAAAATAATCCAGCATGCAAATTACTATTTTATATTTTCAGCACTGATAGGGTAATTTAATATTTTGAAAATATAAGTCATACTATTTGTCAAGACAACTTTTCAATTCTATTTAAAGGATAGCGACAAAAACACAAAACTGATTACTTACATACAGAATTTTAGGTACAGGTATGAATTCTTCAATTGGAAAGGAATTGTTATTTATTCAATGATGGTAGAAGTGTATCTGATAAAAGATTTTGAAAGTATTAGAAATACATTTAGTTAAACAAAACCAGAAATTATGTATTCGGAAGATTAGACGTTACTGTTATTTGTTGAATCAGGTACTTTTTTATATTAATACTTATGATACACATATCTTAACTTGGCCTCTATGTTCTCAAATGCTTTCTTGCTCACTCATATTGCGATGGGATTTATATAATGCTCAAAAAAAGAGAAAATTAAAGAATAAATGAAGTAAACATTTATTCGCGCTCTTACTTACCCAATTAATTCGTATTTTTATTTTTTCACATATCACACAAGAAGAAAGAACAAATTTACTAGAATATCCGATAAGTAATAACGTGTACTTGAACAAGTTGAGCTTATTAATGAGAAATATTTTCCTCTGTCATGTTACAGGTTAAGTAAGTAGAACGCTAAGCAGTGTAACCATGAAAGCCAGTCTCTTTAAGGCAATAACTTGTAACGATATTTGTTTGTCGCTAGTATCTCATATGTTGAAGTTTAGGGATAATACGTAAGTTTTAAGAAAATATTTCATCCATTCATGCGTTTTCTTGGGTGGGATTATCATAAACTTCGTGTAAATGTTAATGACTGCGATGTTTTCATTGTGAGTGGGAGACATCTGAGCAACAGCACCTTAGTAGAGTAATTTTGAATTTTGTGCATAGGATTCGCATTTAATAGTTTTTGTACTGTAATAGTTCTCAGATACAAAAATATAATATACAGAATAAAACTTAGAAGAAAGAGAAATTAGATATGTCTAATATAATATAAACAAATGTAATGTCAGTAAATGAAATACGAGCTGGTTTATCTCCACATAATCCCTCCAGATGATTTGTGTCTGTAATAGCGTCAAGATACCGTCTGCTATTTTTACCTACAGTACAGTTCCCACTTTGCTGCCTGAGTTGATCGATACGATGAGGATCTCGAAGAAAGAAAAACTTAACGATGTTCTAAACCGTTGGGTAGTATTGGACATTGAATACTCGATGTCAATTGGGTTTTGTTTCATTTTTCGGTTATATTCTCGACGTTCAGATGATTTTGTTCATGATGTGAAAATCTAGTAGTATTTCAGGTTACGTCAGAAAATAGATACAGAATGTCTTGACGAAACAAGAACAATTCTGTTGTCACTGAAGATTTATTAAGAGTCGGAATCATTTATCATGTTGAAATGTCACAGTAAATCTACCTAGTAACACCAGCGCTGGTCGTATCAACATGTCAGAAAGAACTTCGAGGAAGGGTCGAAATATAATGTAGATATATAAGATCAGCTTTGCATGTTGACGTATTGCAAGAAACAAATACCCGCCATATGTGAAAACTTCCCCGTCCTTTATGAAAATTTTTGAGTTAACAGTTATCTATTATTCAAGCGAATTTATAAAAACTTTGTGCCATTATTGTGAGAGCAACTAACGCGAAAGGGTTGAACATGTTATTGTTTCAGCAGCTTTCTCAAAACAGTCTATCAACAAGTTTGAGTATAAAAATGCTCTTTCGTTCCTGCTGTTGTTAGGATAATAGTAAACTAGCACCTTGTTAGCATGTACATCGAATACAGATTGAGTAACAGAAAAGTGCAAGGAATATCAGAATAATTCGTTAGAGTTCCTGCATTTTTTTTTCTATACGTTCTATGTATATTAGTTACAGATATACTTAGTGTAAACGGGACAGGGTACCAGTCCATTCTGTTAGAAGAAGACTAAGAAATGTAATTATTTTCCGCTACGAGCAGGTAATATTCACTGGATCAAGTGAAATGCTACCTTTTCGCTTATATATATGCAGCATATATATATATATGAGAGCGTTATAACCTTGACAGTCAATCCCAGTATTGTGTGAAGAGTAGTCGTGAAGGCTCATTGCAGGCGCTGTTCACTAATTGTCTTCTCTATAGCTGTGTCTAGATGTTGTTCACTTGACAGATCAGAAATGAACAATTGGTTAACCAGCTGGAATGCGGATCGCGCCTCAATGTTGCGGAATACACTCCGTATTTTCACATACGAATGTTAACAAGTCTTGTCAATTACCGAAACGGGGAAAAAATACCAATCTTCAAGTTAGGCTCAACACGTTGGTTTCATTTCGTTTTCTTATGATTTCCCCATTTTATTAACGAGACAATGAAATAAAAAGCAAGCAAGTACTCCTTATAGCTTGAAAGCTCTACCAGTATTATATTATAGTCTAATTTTGGTATTATGATTAAGGTTGTTAGTTTGTTACGTTAGATGTGTAATTCCTGTTAGAAAACACGTATCTATACTAATTTGAAAAAGTCCTCGTTTTTATGCCTTAGTTCATCATTTTCTCAAACTGAAATAAAAACCCAGTTTGAAAGCTACACAAATTTTCTAAAAAATGTATTCATTATTCCACTCAAACTTTGAACGGCATTTAACACAAGCAAAGTGAAACCAAAATCACAATAAACCAATTGTTATAGAAAAACCAATATAATTCCTTTTACTAATAAAATAGGAAGACAGAAAGTGAAGAGTTGTTGACTCTGACTTAGAGAACAAACTTCCTGCATCAGCGCATCTCTGACAATGATGGTTCATCATGCAGCAATAAGCCAGAGAGGCAGCGAACCAATAAACTAAGTGTGTTTTCGCTGACAGGAAGGTAATGGCGCGATGTTATATTATAAAATAAAACGATATAAAGCTGGAAACATTTTATCTTTATCAGGTGAACCTAACGATGACCGAAGAAGGTCGAAACCACATTGTTCGCTCCTCTACGTAAAATATTTTCTCAACCTAAACGAGCCATTTTTACATATATATTTCTCTACAAGTGGGTTTTCTCGACATCGCTGATAAATAACTATATAGTTTAATTACTTAGTAAATCAGGTATATCCAAGTTCACTGTTAATAAATATTATTTACTGGTACATTCAGTTTCTTTGTTTTAAAGAAAGTAATTACAAATGTGGTAGAACTCAACCCTAGAACCATAACAAATAGCTTAACACCTATACAAAATAACTGTTACCATATCGAGTTTCGTTGGACCATAAGGTAATTTAATACTTTATGTTAGATGTTGTATTTACCATATATATTTGCATATAAAGTTGATACTTGGATACAAAACTTAACAAATAATAATTTGAACAGATAAATAAGCTTGTATACGAGCTTGATATATATGACATAGTTTTCTCGAAGGATAACAGATAATAAGCTTATATATGACAATGTTTTCCCAGAGTTTAAGTGGTAATTAGTATGTTTCACGTGTTTCTCCTACCCACAGAGAATCAAAGTCTCAAAGTCTAAGCTATTTATATTTTCAAAAAAGTCAGAATACTGAAAATGTTTTAGTAGTTGATCCTGTTCAGAAAGTTTTAAAAACTGTGAATAAACAACTTAAGTGCAGCGGATCATTACTTCCAGTTAGGTGTTTTATATTAATATGGAAATTATCTAAATGTGTAGTATCATATATCGATTTTAGCATAGTAGAAACATGAACATGCCAGGTATTAAAGAAAAACTAAGTAAATGAGTAGTCCTGCTTATGGAAGGAGAAGTTGGTTGTTAGAATATAGAGGCAATACAAGTCATTGCTGTTAGACGCAAACTAAATTACAGGTTGTTGATATTACTTCAAGTAAGGTCACACCGATTTCTTACAATCAGACATGTAAATGATGATAGAGCTGTATCAGGTTGTTGATATTACTTCCAGTAAGGTCATATCGGTTAATATCACATCGACTTCTTACAGTCACACGTGTACATAAGTGCTGACACAGCTTTCTTGTTTGTTATCGAAGTTTGTGAGATAAACGGTGGTATTTTTGTATGCCATACACAAGCGTGTAGGAAACCAAACAGGAGTTAAATTCATTGTGAATTTTATTTTATATTAAATATGTTACTTGGAAAATCTTATTCTTCCTATAATTCAGGTGTACTTGAAGTCAGTTATGAAAAGCGTCTTTTATCATAAAATCAGAGTGATGAGTGATGTTTTCTGAAAGTTTTAAGTTTCCGATTCCAAACTTTGCTTTTAGGGACTATACGTGACTCTAATTACGCTTTTAATAAAGATATTAATGACAGAAATTTATGTGATCTCATACTTCTAGTCATTTTAACCACATTGATGGATTGTCATATCATACTTTTAGTTTTTTAACCATAATCAACTCATACTTCTAGTCATTTTAACCACATTGATGGATTGTCAACTCATACTTCTAGTTATCTTAACCATATTGATGGATTGTCAACTCATACTTCTAGTTATCTTAACCGCATTGATGGATTGTCATCTCATACTTTTAGTTATTTTAACCATAGTCAACTCATACTTCTAGTCGTTTTAAACACATTGTCGGATTGTCAGCTCACACTTCTAGTTGTTGTAGCTACATTGATGGATTGTCAACTCATACTTCTAGTTATCTTAACCACATTGATGGATTGTCATATCATACTTTTAGTTTTTTAACCATAATCAACTCATACTTCTAGTCATTTTAACCACATTGATGAATTGTCAACTCATACCCCTAGTCGGGCCCGGTATGACCAAGCGTGTTAAGGCGTGCGACTCGTAATCTGAGGGTCGCGGGTTCGCATCCCCGTCGCGCCAAACATGCTCACCCTTTCAGCCGTGGGGGCGTTATAATGTGACAGTCAATCCCACTATTCAAGAGTTGGCGGTGGGTGGTGATGACTAGTTGCCTTCCCTCTTGTCTTACACTGCTAAATTAGGGACAGCTAGCACAGATAGCCCTCGAGTAGCTTTGTGCGAAATTCAAAACAAACAAACAATACCCCTAGTTATTTTACTCACATCGATGGATAAACACTGTAGCTACCGAACACTAGTATTACACATCATTACTGGTGGTCAGAACTAGTGAAGCATTGAATATTAAAGTAAGCTGACAAAGGTATATCTTTATTCAGCTTGTGGAGGTTGATAGACATAAAACGATTTTGTATGAGCAGTTAACCGTCATACTAATCACATTCTAAATCAGATAGCTTCTTTACGACTATAACCATAACAAGGAAGAGTAGATAGTGAGCTAACAAATATAAAAACAACAGATAACTGACCACACTCTATAAACTTTAAACACGCCTATTAGACCAACACATAAACTCTAACATTTTTCAGGTTATTTTCCTGGATATTATATGGTTGTTTAGGTGATTTAAGAAATGCCGAGATATAAAATAGGAAATATATCCATCACAATTACTAAAATAATGGAAAATAAAAGCGGAGGCAAACCGACTAAGATGGTTTACACAAATATAGAAAAATTGTGAACCAGACAGAGAAGCGAAGATTGGAGATAAAATGGACAAAATAAGAAAAGTCATCTATAGAAACGAGGGACGAGAAGACAGGGGGAAGAAAAAGCAATTATGCTGATATATCTCTGAATCATTATTAAAATAAAGCCCGCCAAGGAAAATAACTAATGACTAAACGAATGAGTTCAGAAAGACAGAAGGAAGTAGTAAGAGAAAAGCTACATATGGGAAACAAAAAATATGAAAATGAGGAAGCATACAGGAAGTAGTAACAAGATTATGCAGTACACAGATAAGACGCTGTGAAGCACGGGTTCAACAGAAGGGATTAAACAGAAACAGACAAGTAAGACAGTGGAGAGAGAGAAACAATAACAATGGTATGAATCTCGAAATAAAAGGAAAATTTGGATGTAGATTCTAGGAGACGTAACAGATGGGGCAACTGATGTGGAATCCTGAAAAAAATTCTCTGACACTTTCTCATAAAATACGACGTTTAGAATTTTCTTGAGGGTACTTGTCTGCATGTCTATTTCATTATTGAAATGACTCATTATATGCATGCTTACATACCTACGTGATTCATAATGTCACCCTCGGTTTAATCCATAATAACTTCAGGTAATGTAGCATCTGCTGGCAATAAATAATGGTGTCACGCGATACTTTAAACTAAATAAAGGGTTTGGTCAGAAAATGCCCTCCATTCAGTTTACTAATATTAATAATTAAAGAAGTTAGTGTTACGAAAACTGCTGAATTCTCAGCTTCTGTCGTAATGAACAGCTGATGTTTTGAACGTATGTCGTACGAACTAAAAAACACGAAGGTATACAAATATATGTATATACTATTTTCTAAATCAAATCTTTGACAAAAGTATCGAACTCATTAAATTTGTAAAAGTCTTATAATCTAAATTAATTTTTTTCCCACATGAGTTTCTTCCTACTCTTTATAGAATAAGTTCAGTAGACGGTATTTATATATTCTTTCAGTTTAAAATAAAATTTTGATCCACGAAGCATGAATATAGAAACGCCTATAAAATGTTCTTATTAGCATTAAATAAATTACAAAATCAATACGTAGCAGTTACGGCTCGCAAATCAATGAATTAGATCTTCGTGTTGAATATTTTTTACATAAGAGTAATGAAGCATATAAAAGTATACACTTGGTGGGCATGTCAATTGGGTTAAAATATATTGTTTTCTGTAATGAACTTATCTATAACTCTGCCAATACTTTGATTCGCTCATACACTATTTGAAACTGAGCTAGAAAACAAAGGAATTGTATTTGTTGATCTATCAGTACGCTAAGAAGACATGACATAACCACTGTCTACTGAGACTTTATAGGCCTAGCTAACTGTACAAAATAAACTATGTGGTTCACTCTGTCATCACACAAGCAATGTTTTCTGAATTATGGAAGAAAAAAGGAATACAGAGATCTTATTTTAATATAACTGCTATTAAAACTCCGTTTACAATTATGGGATTCATTATAAACTCTGGACTTTTCTATTTTTAAACTAGTAAAATAGGCACAACACACTTTAGTATTTTATTTTATGAAACCAAATTAAACTAAAACGATACTTATTCAGGTTATTCAGTATCTTCTACCTCGAACCCACACAAGAAGGAAAGAACTCTGTTGCAAAAAATGACGAGCCATTTAAAAACATATAGATCCATTACAGAACCTCAATTTATCCTTTTACTCTTGGCCCCTTTGTTTTATCCTTTGAACAAATTGTATCGTTTAAGTTCACTTACCGTACTTGCCTACATACGTTTATACATAAAGCAAAGACCACTTTGATTCTGTAGTATTACAAATTATTTCGAAGCTGATAACACTGTTTCATCTTTCTTAAAATTTGTCTCGAACACAAAACAAAAATTGTGTAATTGTCCGATGTGATGTGATAAATGATTTACGGAAACCAAGAAATTAGAGTCTGTTACAAATATAGGACACTTATAAACGTCATCGCTTCACAGTTACATAAACAAGTAAACTAGACGTGACTAGAATGTCATTATATTGTTTAAAATGAAAATAGTTGCTTTGGGAGTTCCAAAGGTTTGCTGTTTGTTACATTTCTTTCATAGATACAATTCTGTATTATAGTTGAGACACGTTACTAAACTACATTAAATAGTACAGTCCTTTTCATAACAAGGTACACTACTTGATTTATTTGCTGTACAGACATTGTAATAATTAAACATTAGAACAATGGTAATTAAGTGTTGTAGAACCCTATAAGGATACCTTATAGCTGTAGTAGACCGCATTCATTGTAAATTTGGAGGGTCAATCAATGATACACACAGAATAAGTTACATACTTTTTCATCATATTCTTTGATTTGCGCTCGCCAGTATTCTGTTAAACTTTTTGGTCTTTTGTTTGTGAATGTAAACATTTACATGTGTGCCATAAAATGTGTAATCTCCTGGATAGAGTCTTAACTGGGATTCGAAGGCATTTTATATCACAAGTCTGATTTATATAATTCTAGCAACGAAAACGAAATGTTAGGCCCAAAACACAGTGTGCAAATATTTCGAGAATGTATGCTTTATTTTCAAAACTCAGTAATATAATATTATGGGATTAATATGTTAATTTCTAAATTCCATGTTAACAATAACTTTATTAATAACATATTAGTTAATCATCCATTTAGGTCACTGGACAGTTTGCTTAGGTTCAACGACGTAGTTACCGGGGTAATATTATTACTAAGCATGGAACCCTCAAAGCTTTGTTACCTTTCACTTTAGCGTTAAGCTGCGTTGGCTGTATTCAAGAATATCATCATGTTTTTAGTTAAACGTCATAGATGCTTACATATCAATCAATCTGAGTTTCTGCTTTTGTTTTAATGTTTAACCTGCATCTCAGGTCAATAAGATCCTTAATGTACACCTCAAATAAGAAATGTCACAATTCTTACCCTACATTTCAGACTGACAGGATCGCATATCCAAGCTTACATCTCAGACAAAGAAAATTACAGATCTTAGGTTACGTCTGCTACCAATAATGCCATATGCAAATTTACATTATAAGTGAATGAGATCATAAACATTAGTCTATGCTTTAAACCAACAAGATCACAGATCCTAGCTTACATCTATGATGAATAAGATCACAGACTCTAATCTACACTTCAGACGAACGAGATCAGATAATACTAGCACACATCTCAGGTGAATTAGATCACATACCATAATCTCCATCTCAGATTTACAAAATCAAAGACTATGCAGTAAGTTCGTTTCAGATTATTAACCTATTTAACGTGTTGCTTTTCTCTTTTATAGGAAAATGACAAACACAAAAGGTATCCATAAAAACCTCTTTGTCTTAAAAGCAATTGCAAGTTCTTGCAAATTTTAGAAGAAAACCGAAGTGGGATAGAGTATGAATTATCTAGTTTTATTGCCACTTGTATCTAATTATAAATATTAAGCCAGCAGCTAAACTCTATCTGTATACCAATAAACACTAAACTTTATCTGTATACCAATAAACGCTAAACTCTATCTGTATACCAATAAACGCTAAACTTTATCTGTATACCAATAAACGCTAAACTTTTATTTTTCTTATAAATGGTACATGTAATATTCATAGCCAGTCTTAATGTTTTGTATGTGTACGAAACATGTTATAATAGTAACACATTTCGTACACATGTATTTTTGAAACAAATACAACTAAGTGAACTTAAGATGGCACAAAATTTGCTGAAATTGTACTAGTTCAAACCTTTTGAAGCTTATATGAAAATCAAGAAAAGGTAATGGGTTACTGCAAAACTAAATCCCTTTTTATTTGATTGTGGCAAACAATAATATAGATTCCTGAAGCAACGAACAATTTGTTCGACACAAAAAATTAGAAGTAAAATAATTTATCTGTGTCTCTATAAAGAAATACGGCGACTAAAAATCATCTCCCCAGAGAATCTATAAATCTCGACAATTCTATTATCGATTTTTGTTTGACTAACAATCATCTCTCCAGAGGTTCTGGATAATTTTTATACTGATATATTTATACTGCATGCCTCTAGGTTTTTCTTTGACCAAGAATCAGCTCTCGAAATAATATGAAAAAAATTCAACAATGATGTCTTTCTATATGTATGCATATCGATTTCTCTTTTACTAAGAATTATCTTGCAAGAACATCTAAACATCTCGACAGCGACGTCTTTCTGTTGTTTAAATGTCAATTTCTGTTTTGACAAAGAATCATCTCTAGACAGAGTGTGAACATTTTCGATAGAGGTTTTTTGTATTGTATGCATATCAGTTTCTGTTTCATTATCTCTGGAGAGTACCTACAGGTCTCTACAGTGATGTATTTCTAGGAAAAAATAGATTTTTATTTGTATTAATGAAAACAAGCTAAAATATTTTACATGCTCTCATATTCTATTATACTATGTAACATAAATTTTGTTCCTGGTCAATATGTGCTATTTCTTAATTGCTTATGTAGTAAAAGTACAGAAAATGGCCATTATTCCCGTCAAACTTTGCTTTTGTGACCTGGATAAAGAAATTTAGAAATTAACTTATTTTCTATGTGAAAACTGGGAAATTTGTGCATTTTCAAGTCATTGAGGTCTCTATTATTGGTAGTATGGGTTTCTCTCACCAGCTGCACCTCTGAAATTGTAATATGGATTTCCAACGTCTACCTCCTTTTCTGATTTGCTGATCTCTTCTGAGGATGGCTGCTTTCTTTCTGGCAGAGTGGGTACAGGGAGCTCAGGGCAGTGTGGTACTGGGGTGATGGATAATGAAAGGTCCGGATACATGATAGTAGATGCATTCTTGCAAGTCCGACGTTTGGAAGGGTCTACCATGCAGCAGTTGCAATTGCTTGATTGGTCAGTGGGTTCACGCTAAATTCTTGGAATAGCGAACTTCATGGCTCTCTTTCCTCTCTGTACCATCCTGCAAAAGAACAAAATTGTTATTATGAAGAATAAATTTATTTCATCCACAACTAATGTGTAAGAGGTTCATGCAAAATATTTTATATGTGATATTTTTTCTATACTATTGGAAATTTAAGAAAAATATATTTACATTTTAGAAGGTCTAAGATTTGTATAATATAAAATCTTACTATTCAAGCAAGCAAAAATTGTCCGTCTTACCTTCTAGAGTTTTTTTTGCAGTGCTCGCAGGTAAAATGAGTGCCCAGAGTTTGTCTTGATCCCCAACAATCATGCCGAAATATACCTTGTAGGTTTTACACATTTTAGCAGATGTTGTCACAGAGTACTTTTTTGCTCTTGTCCTGATAATTTGGCCACATACATAGCAGAATGCATCTGGAGAATGCTTGAAGCTGCTTGATACCATCTCTGATAAAATCAGATAGGTCTATGTGTTTACTTAGACAGCTAGAACTAAACTGAAGTGGTGAGTGATGAGCCCTTGTATATATATATTACTGTAGAAAGTTCTTGTAAGTTCGAGAAAATTCTCTATCAGCTACTGAGCACTGAATCTACCTGGAATGTTCTGGAAAGTGGGTAAATTTGAAAATTTCATTACACGGGTCACAAAAGCAAAGTTTGAAGAGAGAAATAGGTCTTTTTCATTTACTTTAGAAGCAAGATAAAGTAAAAAGTTTGTTACATAGTGTTATTATCTGCTGAGAGACTAGAAAAAAAGCAGCAAGTCATAACCACACACAACCAACTCTGGTAATATTCATCTTACAACGAACAGTACCATTACATCGTCCCCACGAGTGAAAGATTAAATATAAGACTAAAGCTATGGCTTATAATTTAACGATCTTCATGTATCAAATATCAATTACTTCCGCACATATATCTATCATATATAAGATGAAACCTTAAATGCAAGGTTTCGAATTATAGCTAACTATGAACTGCTTTAGAATATAATCATTTCTATAATCATAAAATAACACACCATTAAGCCGTTTCGGTTCATAGGAAATTTTATATGTTTGGTAGGATTGGTTTTTGAAACCCGTGAACCTTAGACTGAGAATTAAGTTCCCTAGTAACTTGGTCATGTCAAACCTTAGATGAATATATGTTGCATGATTCAGTTTGTTACATCAAAGGTATTTTTTTCATACGAAACCAGAATTCTTGGTTTAGTATACAATTTATATTCTGGTCTAGACACACTGACCTGAAGAAGGATTCAGCGAAATGACCGAAACGTCGCGAGATAAGAATGGACCAACACATTACCAACTACTACCTACATAAGGACTACTATTTTAAATATATGATATTTTAACCTTAGATTTTATAGTGTAAGTAAGAGAAACGACAAGTAAATGCTCGTTTAAATCAGAAATGTTAGTCAAACAACAATCCCCTACTTATTTTATCTTTTCATTTGCATTCATGTTTTTGCCTTCCTATAAATGAAAAATAAAGGTTTTAGAATGTTTTCACGAATTACCTTTCACTGATATATCTGTACTCAATATAATATTAAAAATGAACTTGAATATTATGTTCTCTGCCAAAGTGCGCTGATTAAACTGATAAAGTTATTTTCCAATAATGCACTGACAAAATGAATAAAGATCTTTTGCAATAACATTGGCTAAATGTATAAAGCTGTTTTACCATGATGCAATAGCTAAATGAGTTATACTGAGCACAAAGCATCCAGTTGATTTGGTCTTTTTTTTTTTTTTTTACATTCCAGTAACAGCTGTAAAAGATGTCATGTTACGTATCTCTGATGACACACCATAACTGGCATTCAACTATTCTGTGTATTTCCTGTTGTCCTGTCTGTACAAAAAAAACCCCAAAAAAACACGTTTAAATAATTTTTAACTTTGTATCGTTACAAAACGTTCGAAAAATTTACATCGACAAACTAATCGAGTGCCAAGTAAGTAAAAGTTACAGCATTCCAAACAGCAAAACGCGCAAGAGATTTTCATTATTTGTTTTTATTATTTAAATCTTATCCGTATAACTTACATTGACACAGCGTGTTTGTCTTAACTATCGTGTAGGTTATACACGATCTTCCAAGGCCCGGCATGACTAGCTGGTTAAGGCGATCGACTCGCAATCCGAGAGTCGCGGGTTCGAATTCCAATCACGCAAAGCATGCTCGCCCTTTCAGCTACGGGCTGAAATAGTTATAATGTTACGGTCAATCCCACTATTCTTTGGTAAAAGAGAGGCCCCAGAGTTGGCGGTTGATGATGATGACTATCTTCCTTCCCTCTAGTTTTACACTGCTAAATTAGGGACGACTAGCGCAGATAGCTCTCATTAAGGACTAGTAGTGCAGATAGTCCTCGTATAGGTTTATGCGAAATTCAAAAGAAACAAATGTGTCCGCCTCTTCCCCTCCCAAAGAAGACAACATCGATAAAAAAACAAACGTAATTTATTCGCAACGTTTTTTGGTTGTAGGTCTACATCACTCAACTTAAGAGGCAGTATAACATGGCCAACGACATCTGGAGATAGTTTTATATAAAACGTTAGGACTCCTGCATCTGTTGCTATAAAACTATCAGCAGTTACTGCTTAATGTAACACATAAAGGACAAAAAGTTGCGAGTAAATTAAATATATTTTTTGAGAGATGAAGGCACTCTACGTCTATTTTTGCGCAATGATTGAGATAAGTTGTTGGTATTACCAATGATATAATTTTTCGGACTATTATTCTCATCTTTATTATGTGTATTATTATTATTATTGCTCCCAGTGGCACAGCGACATGCTTTAGCCAAAACTCTTAAAAAGTTTCCTCCTCTTAGTCGTGTGGTCAGAGTACCCGTTTTTTGGATCACAGAGTCAAGAGTTTGAATCCAGATGATTCCACAAAAAATATTTCTGGTTGTAACACATACAAATATGTCTGATATAACACCCGACGAAGGCTGAAGAATACACTGATCGAAACGTTGTGAAAGTAATAATATACATAATAAAGATGAGAATATTAGTTCGGATAATTATACCATTAATAGCGTTCCAGGTCTGATTTTTTTGTGTATAAACATTTTCAAAAAACACCAAGAGACTTAAACCAGTTCTATATTTAATGTTTAAGGGGTAGCCAAATATGGATTTAATTTCACTAGAAATGTTGAACTATTGGATTGTCAGAAAATCTAACATCTGTTGGCCAGTGTTCGAAGTGAAGCTAATACGATTTTACACTAGGTTTTAGGTTTAGCATGTAGCAACTTACGAGTTTTCAGAATATGTAAAGGTTGTTTAATCTTATGACGACACCAAGAAACTTGATTCCGCTTCATGTAATTTCTGACTTACAGACTTAGAAATTCAATTACATTCACTCTTTGTACTGCTATAAACCAGTGATTTTCGGTAGTAAAAGACTTGATTTCAACACGTGCCTTTAGTGAAATCAACAGGAAGTGAAACGTCTTTGTCAGCTTGCAAGCCAATTTCCTGCCTGGAAAGTTCCAATGGAAGCGTTTATTGTTACCTTTCCGAACAACACAGACGGCCCCTATACTTTTCGATGTAACGAAACCACTTCAGTAGGACTGTTGGCTCAGTAAAAGTGTGATGAATTGAGACATCTTTTTAATCAAATAAAACGCGTTGACAAATGTTATAAAAACTGTGAATTCCTCACAGGAAAAACTTGTCGGGCCTTTCAATACTTTTGCAATTAGAATCTGACAAAACAAAATTTATTTTTGAATTAACTAAAACTAATTATATAACGAAAGCTAGTGTATACTTTTCCTAAACATATAGCGAATACAGCGAAAAATAAATAAAATTTAATTCGAAAATGCAAGTAAATATGGAAGATCTATTCTAAAAGCTGACTTATTGTTAAGAACACATTTGATTAAAGCACACAATTGTTTTGCTGATTTATTCGTAAGAAACCGTTATTGGTTTGTTTGTTTGTTTTTTGCACAAAGCTACTCGAGGGCTATCTGTGCTAGCCGTCCCTAATTTAGCGGTGTAAGACGGGAAGCGCCTTCTAGCGGGAAGGCAGCTAGTCATCACCACCCACCGCCAACTCTTGGGCTACTCTTTTACCAACGAATAGTGGGATTGAACGTAACATTATACACCCCCACGGCTGGGAGGGCGAACATGTTTAGCGCGACGCGGGCGCGAACCCGCGACCCTCGGATTACGAGTCGCACGCCTTACGCGCCAGGCCATCGTTATGGCAGTCACAGATTTTGCTTTAGGTCGTTTGAATTTATCCAAAGCCAACCTTTTTTCAAATTTTCCTCATCTATTTATAAGCACTTTTTCAAATGAGTATCTAGTCCTAGAATGTACTTTGTTTTTTTTGTGGGGTGTAGTTAACTTTCCTCGACTGTTATTGTTAGAGATTTGAAATGACTAGGAGTAAACATAGAATGCACTTGCTACTAACAATTTCTTTCCATTAGTTAAGATGGAGCGAATAGATTTGATATAAATAGAAGATTTTTTTTCTCTTAAAAATTTCTTTCTTATATCCGTCTTTAATATTCAAATGTGGAAAAGTGAAGCATATTAACTGAGTTCGATACCACCTATTGATTATAAGGACAAATTGATCGGTAAAACTACAAAGTTGGTTTTGCCTTTATGTTAAACAACAAGTTTGTTCGTTAGCAGTCTACTTATCTAACTGTGCTGCTTTAATGAATACAAATACATCTGAACATATTATCAGTCGCATTGCTGAAATACAGTCAAAGGATTGTATATTCATAAGATGGATATTATTGTTTTGTTTTACAGTTGTGTCCGTATGTGTGTCAGCTTATTTCCGTAGCATATCTTGAATTTCCTGTTAAAGTTATCGTATAAATAAAGCATATAGTCTATATAGGGACAATCAATGTCTATACAACATTTCTTTGAAAAGTAATCAAAATACTCCATTGTTGTCCTAGTATTATACTTTGTGTAACCATGATGCCATTCGTGACATTTTTGTCACACTTTAATTAAACTTACCGCTGAGCCACTTGGGAAATTTTTAAAACCAATAATATCAGTTTTCATAAGGGTTTCTTTTCAAATCTGTCAGAATATAAGCAAATACTTGGTTTTATGTTATATGTCGTATGTTTGGAGTATATGTCCCGTAACATCACCCATTCGATTGCATCAAATTATAATTCGGCATCCTTGATTCCTGGTATTGAATAAAAAGCCTGGCTAGCGTTATCTAGCAGATACAATATGGTTGACGTCTTAACAGAAGGTCTTGATAATAATATAGATAACACTTGAGAACATGTATATAAAACTCCAAGTTTTAATATGAAAATATTTTATACTATCACAAAGCTTTGTCATGCTAAAAAATAAGAATCTTTGAAACTAAGTTTTTATATCCGTTCAAACTACGTATACGTAGTTTTGTGTTTTTAGAGTTTTCACGCAAATCAACACAAGGGTTAGCTACACATAACTGTAAGTAATTATAAGTTGATAAACTAGAAAGAATACAGCTGTTTAAGCTATTTTAACGAGCTCACTGTAGGCAGGATTAATCTTATATATTTTTTTATTTTTAAAGATTTTGAGAATTGTTTCCGAAAGAAATATCTGTGTTTGGGATTTTGCCTTTCTTGTCGAATTTTGATTTATAAAGAAATAAACGGTTTTAATAGCATACACATATGACCTTGATGATCATGTTTCATGAAAGGAATAATTAAAGAATAAATTTTGTATCGAACAGTCAAAGCAGCGGGATTTGATGGTGAACTTCGAAAACAACATAAATTCGTGTAAGAGTGGATAATTCCTCAAGAGCTACTAAGTAAAAAAAAAAACCCTTCAAACTCGAAAAGAAAAAATATTTTTCAATGAATTGAGTTAACAATTTCGTTATTAACATTTGGTAATAATTAACATAATGAAAAACAGAGCGAGCTGACGTCTGGATCTAGCTTCACATCATTTTATATGTGTATGTATGTTTATTATAGCAAAGCTACATCGGGCTATCTGCTGAGTCCACCTAGGGGATTCGAACATTTTATAATAACATTTATACGTTTTCGTACATTGACAATCGGGTATAAAATGTGCTGAGAATTGATAAAGAACTAGCTTTTCGATAATGAGACAATTGTATCTTCAATTACGTCACGAGAAAGTTCTTCTCTTTCGAATATACCAACTGCTCTTCCATAATCTCGTTTCTCCAGAAGAAATTTCATTCTATAACACTGCAACAATTATGTCACGATCTCGCTGTTATGATTTCATATTCGTGAGAACATCGAAATTCATCAAAGCTTCCAGTTTCAACAGTTCATAATGTATAATTTTATGAGACAGACGTCCGAAAGTCTAGAATCTTGTTATTTTTGTTTTTGATGTCTCTGTTTTTTGTCTAGAAAACAGCCGCATCAGTGTAAGTAAAGGTTAAAAAAGTACTTTAGTAATTTCGGTAACAGGGTGTTTCTCACTTCCAGTCTTAAGAGTGTTTCAGATTTTGTTATACAAAAATTTCTAGACTAACTCTGTTAGCATAATTATATTAAAATTCTAGATTAGTTCCGTTAGTGTAATTATATTAAAACATCTAGGTGAATTCTGTTAGTGTAATTAGATTAAAACTTCAAGACTAATTCGGTTAGTATAATTATATTAAAACTTCTATATTAATTCTGTTAGCATAATTATATTAAAACTTCTAGATTAGTTCTGTTAGTGTAATAATATTAAAAATTCTAGGTTAATCTTATTAGTGTAAATATATTAAAACTTCTAGATTAATTCTGTTAGAGTAATTATATTAAAACTTTTAGGTAAATTTTATTGGTATACATATATTAAACATCTATGTAGATTTTGTTAATATAATTGTATTAAAATTTTTGGAATAATTCTGTTAGTATAATTATATTAAAACTTCTAGATTAATTCTGTTAGTAAAATTATATTAAAACTTCTAGATTAATTCTGATACTATATCAGTCAGATTAATTATATTAAAACTTCTAGCTTAATTCTGTTATTATAATTATATTAAAAAATTCTAAATTAATTCTGTTAGTGTAATTATATTAACACGTCTAGATTAATTCTGTTATTAATTAATATTGAAAAATTCGAGATCAGGTCTGTTATTGTAATTATATTTGAACTTCTAATTTAGTTCTTTTAATGTAAATTTATTAAAACTTGTAGGTTAAGTCCGTTACTATAATTATATTAAAACTTCTAAACTAATTCTGTTAGCACAATTATATTAAAACTTGTAGTTCATATAATTGTATTAAAACTTCTAGTTTAATTTTGTTCATATAATTATTTTAAAAACTTCCAGATTAATTCTATTAGTGTAATTATATTAAAACTTCCAGGTTTATTCCGTTAGTATAGTTGTATTAAAATTTCTAGGTTAATTCTGTTGATATAATTATTTTAAAACTTCTAGGTTAATTCTGTTAATATAATTATATTAAAAATTCTAGGTTAATTCTGTTGGCATACTTATATTAAAACTTGTAGGGGCATTCCGGTACTATAATTGTATTTAATTTTTTAGGTTAATTATGTTGATATTATCTTATTAAAACGTCTAAGTTAATTCTGCTACTGTAATTATATAAAAATTTCTAGGTAAATTTTATTATAATAAATACATTAAAACTTCTAGATTAATTCTGTTAGTATAAGTATATTAAAACTTCTAGATTAGTTCCGTTAGTGTTATTATATTAAAACTTCTACATTTGTTCTGTTAGTGTAATTATAGTAGAACTTCTAGATTAGTTCTGTTAGTGTAATTATATTAAAATTTCTATGTTAATTATGTTAGTATAATTATATTAAATCTTCTAGACTAATTCTCTTAGCATACTTATATTAAAACTTGTTAGGAAATTCTGGTAGTATAATTGTATTTAATCTTCTAGGTTAATTCCGTTAGTATAATTATATTAAATTTTCTAGACTAATTCTATTGGTATAATTGTGTTAAAACATCTACGCTAATTCAGTTGATATAATTATTTTAAAACATCTAGGTGAATTCTGTTAGTGTAATTATATTAAAACTTCTAGACTAATTTTGTTAGCATAACTATATTAAAATATGTAATGAATTCTGTTAGTATAATTGTGTTAAAACTTCTAGGTTAATTCTGTTGATATAATTATTTTTAAACTTTTATTTTAATTCTGTTAGTGTAATTATATTAAAATATCTATGTTAATTCTGTTAGTGTAATTATATTAAAATTTGTAGGTACATTTTATTAGTATAGATGTATTAAAACTTCTAGAATAATTCTGTTAGTATAATTATATTAAAAATTTTAGATCAGTTCTTTCAGTGTAATTGTATTAAAACTTGTAGATTATTTCTGTTATTGTAATTATATTTAAACTTCTAGGTTTGTTTTTTTTGTGTAATTATATTAAAATTTCTAGGTTAATTCGTTTTGTATAATTATAATAAATCTTCTAGACTAATTCTGTTTGTGTAATTAAATTAAAACTTCTAGGTTAATTCTGTTGATATAATTATATTAAAACTTCTAGACTAATTCAGTTAGTGTAATTATATGAAAACTTTAATTTTGTTAATATAATTGTATTAAAACTTCTAGGTTAATTCTGTTGATATAATTTTATTAAAACTTCTAAGTTAATTCTGTTATTGTTATTATATTTAAACTTCTAGGTAAATTTTATTTGCATAAATATATTATAACTTCGAGATTAATTCTGTTAGTTTAAGTATTTTATAAACTCCTAGATTAGTTCTGTTAGTGTACTTATATTAACACTTCTAGATTAGTTCAGTTAGTGTAATTATATTAAAACTTCTTGGTTAATCCTGTTAGTGAATTATATTAAACTTCTAGGTTAATTCTGTTAGCGTAATTATATTAAACTTCTAGGTTAATTCTGTTAGTGTAATTATATTAAAAGTTATTGAAATCGCAGTGTATTAAATAATAAATCAAGAAGAATATTTGATATTTTCTTTCATAAAAGTTTTTTCCTTATTAGAAATATGGAAATGAAGAAAATTCAGTAAGGTAAAACAAAAACAAACAACAAACAAATAATCCACGAGATCTTCAATTGAAAACGAAACCACAAGATTTTATTTGAAACTATCTTTTTTCTTGACTCTGTCGGAATATAGAAACACAACATTAGTCTCAATAATACAAAGAACAGGAATAAAAATTAATAAAATCGTTGAAAGAAATTATCTGACACAAAAAGAATAGCATCGAGCATCCGATTCAATACATGTGAAAGATTTTATTAAGGCGAAACTGGGAGAGAACTTAACATGAGTTTCATATAACATTTGAAAAGGATTTAAATCACGTGTTAACGGATAGCAACATAGAATCCTGAGAATTGAAACTCATATAACGAGAAGATAAATCGCAGAAAATATACTGATAAAAATAATAAAACTTTCTTTGAATAAATACCCTAGAAATTTGTTTCGTCTGTACTAATTATGATAAATATAACTTCACACTACATTTATTTACCTTTATGTGTTTTCTATTTTTTATCTCTTGGAAATAATTACTTTCACCTGTGTTATATATATTAATATTTCAACACGTGCCTGATCTTACTTTGCCTGATGATGGGTCGTTCCTATAGGTTTAAACATCTCAATATTTATTTCTTTTACAAATCAAAAAATACATCCAGTAGTCATAATATTAAATTCAACTATAATTATCTTTATTAAGTTTTTACACTTTTTTCTTGATATTCTTTTAGATTTTTGACGAAATAGAAATTGTCGTTATTTTTTTACAGAATTTGCACATAAAACTACACAAAAGGTCATCTGCGCAGAGCTGTCCATAACCTTGAACTCACAGATTAGAGGGAAGGTACCAAGTCAACAGTACTCACCGTCAATTCTTGAGCTAATGTAATTTAATAGAAAGCTTTAATCGTTTCTCTTATAATACACCTACTGCCCAATGTGTGGAGTGTGTTTCTATGGCAATGGACTGCCAACCATAAACCCTAAGATCTATATAGTTCGATCACACTATTTACTAGGCCACACCCAGTTATTTAAACTCATAATAAAACTGATAAACTTAAAATCATTTTTTGTGTATATTTTCTAGCCAAGTTAGTAATTTTTAACGTATATTTGTACATGAACACATTTTTTTTTTGTATTTCACAGAAATATCTGTTTTATTAAAATATTTTTCATGAATAGACTTTTACTTCTTGCAGAGTTTACATGATTAACTTGATCTGGATGTTAAAAATAGTTAACAAATATTCACATAGTTTCTTGTTGCCCTTTCAGTTATGTCGAGAAAACGCACTTGTAGAGAAATATATATGCAAAAATGGCTCGTTTGGGTTGAGAAAATATATTTTACGTAGAAGAGCGAACAACGTTTCGACCTTCTTCGGTCATCGTAAGGTTCACAAAGAAAGAAAGAGGTAACTGACCGGAAGCTGACCACATGATACATGGGCTAAGTGTCAAAATGTAGAGGGCGGTGTTAGATGTTTGAACATAAAATTTTATATTATTTATTTTATTATATTTAATATAGGTATAAAGGCGTTCCTTTATATTGGTTTATTTTGGGTTTAAGTTGTTGTATAGTAAGGCTTCTTTAATTTTGCGTTTGTTTATGTTTGTTTCTTTATTTAGTATTTGAGTGTTTTCTATGGTTATGTTGTGTTTATTTGACTTGCAGTGTTCGAAAACGTGTGAAGGTGACTTTTTATGCTCTTTGAATCTGGTTTCAATTTTTCTACTTGTTTCTCCAATATAGAAGTCGTGGCAGTTATCACATTGTATTTTATAAATAATGTTGGTGTGGTGTTTGTCAGTGTAGTTTTTACATAGTATAGACCTCAGTTTTGTGCCTGGTTTTTGAATAAATTTGGTATTAATTGGAATGTCATATTTTGTTTTTGCCAAATGTTGGTTATTTGTCTGCTGATGTCGGGAATATATGGTATGCAGCAGTATATGGTTTCGTGATTTTTTGATTCGTGAGATATATTTACTCTTGTTGGTTGATTTTGCTTTCTGTCTAGGTGTGTGCGTATAATGTTTTCTACGGTTTGTGAAGGAAACTTATTGATGTTGATGAAGTATTGTTTTATTTTGTCTAATTCATCGTTAATTTTATCTGGTGAGCATAGTTTTATGGTTGTGTTTATTTGGTTTCTTAGTATGTTGAGTTTTTGTTTTGTTTCATGTGCTGCGTCCCAATGAATGTATAGTTCAGTATGGGTAATTTTTCGGTGGATTTCTGTTTTAAATTTTGTATCGGTTCTTGTAATTTTGAAGTTAAGAAATGATATTTGATCGCTTTCTTCCTGTTCACATGTGAAGTTGATGTTGGGATGTATAGCGTTAATGTGATTGAAAAATTAAGTGTGTGTTCTGTAGATGTGAATCCCGCAACCGTGTCATCTACATATCTGTACCAGTATAGTGGTGGATGTAATCCTGTGTTAATTGCTTGTGTTTCAACTTGTGTCATAAAAATATTGGCTACAACTGGTGACACTAGGTTGCCCATGCTTAGGCCATTTGTTTGTATATAGTTGTGGTTGTTGAACATGAAGTTTGTCTTCATCGTGGTGAATTCTATGAGAGTTGCTAATTGGTTGCTGGGAATGTCTATAGATGGATTAGAGTCTCGGATATAGAGTTCTAATGCTATCTTGCAGGCTTCAGTGATTGGAACTTCTGTAAAGAGGGATATAACATCGAAACTGGCCATTAAGGCCAGTAGGAATAGGAATAGGTAGGAATAGTGTTTGTGAAATTGTGTTGGCTGTTTTCATTTTTTAGTAGTAATTTGTTTACTTGCGTCTCGTGTGTCTTTGTTAGATTTATGTGTATTGGTTTAAATTTGTTCGTGTCTGATAGGATGTTCTTCATTTTTTGGATGTATTCATTCGTGTTCATTATGACTATAGCGTTACCTTTATCTGCTTTTAGAATTTTTATGTTTTTGTCTTGTTTTAGGTTTTTAATGGAATTAATGTCTTTTTGTAAGATTATTTTTTAGCTTTCTGTTTTGTTAAATTATGTTGATGGTTTTGTGAGAAAATTCTTTGAAAAAATCGTTTAAGATGTTGTTTTTAGGTGTTTCTGGGAAATATAAATTTTTAATTTTACCTGGGAAGTTTGGCTGTTGGATGTTAATAAAATTGTCTAAGTTGTCTTCTTTCTGTTGATTGTTTTTTGGTTGTTTTCTTGTTTTTGTTTTCTGTGGAAAGTATCACAAGTCTCCTGGCTAGATCTTCTAAACATGTTTTGATTTCCATGGTTGGAATGTACCTAGGTGCTATTGCGAAGTTGAGTCCTTTGTTAAGTAGATGTATCTCGTCTGTGTTTAATTGCCGGTCGGATCTGTTAATTATAAGGTTAGTCAACGGTTTGTCGTGATGTCTTTTCTGTTGTTTGTATCTTAATTTTTCTAGTTTTTTGTTGTGGCAGATCTTTTTGTCTCTGTCATTCTTAGTATTGATTTGGCTTATGTTTCGTTGTATAAGTCCGTAAATCTCTGGTTTAATGCAGCATGCCAGTTGATGGTCTAGGTTCACTTTTTGTTTTTGTAAGTCATGTAGTTCTTTGTATTTTGTGTTCAACATGGCTTTAAGTAGTTTTTTTCTGTAAAGTTTGGATAATGTTTGTGTATTTATTAAAATTTTTTGAAAGTTTTACCTTTACAAAATTAGGGGTTAGTTGTTCCTTTCTACATTGTTGAATAAAATAGATGCCATTTCTTCTATTGATAATTCTTTGGTTTAAATTTCTTAGTTTCTTAATGATCGTGTGAGCGTGTACTATTAATAGTAGTGTACGGTATGCTAGTTCAGACATAATGGTAACAGGTAAGTACAAATACACTGAGAAAAACACAAAGACTTACACTTCTCGTACAGTCGCCGTGATGAAATAATAATTAGTGATGCAAAAACGGCGAGATTCAAAGAACATAAAAAGTCAACTTCACACGTTTTCGAACACTGCAAATCAAATAAACACAACATAACCATAGAAAACACTCAAATACTAAATAAAGAAACAAACATAAACAAACGCAAAATTAAAGAAGTCTTACTTATACAACAACTTAAACCCAAAATAAACCAATATAAAGGAACGCCGTTGTACCTATATTAAATATAATAAAATAAATAATATAAAATGATATATTTAAAATCTAACACCGCCCTCTACATTCCGACACTCAGTTACACAACCCCTTCCAAACATGTGGTCAGCTTCCGGTCAGTTACTTCTTTCTTTCTTTGTGAACCTGACGATGACCGAAGAAGGTCGAAATGTTGTTCGCTCTTCTACGTAAAATATATTTTTTCAACCCAAACGAGCTGTTTTTGCATATATATTTCTTGTTGCCCTTTCTTTCTCTTCATATTCTAAACACTATTTAGACAATAAGGTATAAAACCAAAAATATTATACGAAAAATACAGAGGAATTCATAATACAAACACTATTATGAGATTACGAAGACGAGTATATTAGATAAACTTACATACAGATATTAAAAAAATCAGTCAGTCCTCTAACATAGAACTAGGCAGTTTTCACACTATCATAAGCTTGAAAAGATTATTTTGTTTCTGTTTTCGAGATTATTTTTATGTGAATGTCTGTCTTACTTACTTGTTAGACATTAATAAATTTAGAATTTTTAACTTTTTATAGATTGCGTCATTGAAAGCCTTCTGAGTTCTGAACAATCAGATAAATCACACTGACAACCTCGCCACAGAGGTGATTTATTATTGCTGTCACGGTGTGTTTGATGTTCGTGAGAAGAAAAACAAATTCGTAAGTGATTTACACAGAGTACACCATAACTATAGAAACACTATCACACGGACAACCTTGTGTGTATGTGTGTGTAAGAAATATAAAGTAATACACACACATGACTAGAGGCCAGACTTTATTTGCTGTCATCACCATGCGCGCTCTCTGAGCTTTGAACAAACAACTGTTAATTGTAATATGTGGCAGAAGATGTAACTCTGTTAGCATACACATTGGCAAACACAATTAGCATTCTTAAACCTAATAAACAAAAGCACTTGGACTGAACACTGCTAATTTATCCTCTTAAGTTCTTTAAACTTCTGTTTGTTTTTTAAACAAATATTATTTGAAATTCTCATGAGTTTTTCTCATAGTAAAACGTTTGATATGAATAGTTTTCAACTTTCTCCACAGGCAGTTGAATTGTAAGTGGTAATTTACAGGATTTTAATATTTTCTTTCAAGTCTAGAAATCTTTGATAAAATTCTTTCTCACCCCGAATTAACGTGCCCCGAAGCGGAAAATCTGCGGACTTATAGTGCTAAACTTCGGGTTTCAATACCCACGATTGGCAGAGAACAGTTTTCACATTGTGTAGCTTTCATTCAATAACAAACAAATTATATTAAGAAGGTAGGATTTCTTTTTTGTTATGAGCGTGAAGTACTGATAATGGAGCTATATAGAAAGTAGTCAATTCACACTTCAAATATACTAAACCCTCAATAGGATAATTTAATATTAAACAGTACGAGAAAGCTTAATTGTAAATGTGACCATAAACTGAGTAAAACAAAAATGAGGACCACATTGTTTAAGAAAAGACGAGTACTGATAGAGGATGACAACAGTGAAGATCATTGTTAGAAAAAATAAGAGTGCTGATGGAAGTAAACAAAAGTGAGGATTCAGCTACTGAGTGAAAACAGAAACAAAGATGAAAATAGCTATAATAAAAAGGCTTAATAAGAAAAAAGCAACTTTTGAGACATGTCAGTCTACCCCAACATTTGAACAACTAAATCTAGGATTTCTTAAACATTATGTCTATTGTAAAGACGAAGAGTAGATTAAACGAAACATTTTCCATCTATATTTACTGATATGTAATTTCATAAAGCTGAATTACAGATGTCTGGTTTGTCGCGCGTAAGTTCATTTCAGTACAATAATAATGAATAAAAGCATAGCGGGAACTGAGTCTTGTCCAAAATGAGATATGGAAAGTTTATATGAAGAACTCTGGGTGTTTGAAGAAGAGTCAGTAACATTTGTGTGTCCCGGACAAAGTTAGGGAAAACGTTTCGGCAGAACAGAAAACTATCCAGCATAATAGAGTTACTCTATCTAACTTTATTGTTTTGTTCAACGTGGGTACAGACAGACAAGAGAAAAGTTGAAAAAACATTTCAGTAGAAGACAAAAATATCTAGCATGAATATTCGCTTTACTTAATTCTAGAATTTTATACAACATAAATGGTGAAAATAGATTCTTAAGTACGGACCTCATCAAGTGAGCTAAAGAAAAGTGACTAATTAGTGAAGATGCAGACAAATCTCTGAAACACAGATCTCATATTACATGAATGAAGGTGGAGGAAGGTGCATGAAGAACTGTTCTCATACACGAATGAGTTGAAGTACACTTCAGGTTATCCAAGTTAGTAGAGAACACACTCAATACTGTGTTCTAATTAAATTTGTGGCCTGTACTTTGTTCTGTGTGCATTTTTTAGTTGAAAAACGACAGTTTTTTATATGCATGTTAAAGTTCATGGTTTCTGAATGTCTCACCGTAATAGATACTGAAGACAATATGCTATGAATTTAGCAAGTTTTAATCATTCAGTATTTGAAATGTAACTGTAGAACTTCCATGTGTACTTACAGCGTCAATAAGATATCATTAGTTGTCATAGTTAATAAACTGCTCTTGGCCATAATGTTTACACATTTTGTAACAAATAAGATCGTTATTATTAATATGGAATACAAATACATTTAGCGCAGTGAAACTGAGAAAATCATGTTATATTAAATATCGACATGTGTAATTTGTACAACGAGACAATTTCTGTGGATATTATGAAGGATTTATTACAACAGCCAACAATTATGTCAGACACATGTAGAAAGATATGTAAACCTATCATAACAACACATTACCATAACACATATGATGACAAAATATAATACCAATTTATCACAAATAACTTGTGTAACCTTATATCACATGAAGTTATTGATGTAATATACCTTAATTTCGTCTAAAATTGTCACTAGAAGGCGTTTCAGCTCAGCTACAGTAGCTGGTTCAGGATTGTGGTTAGCAATTTTCCAGCTCAGTTTTGTCCAACAGTTCTCAATGGAATAATGATCTTGAGACTTTGCTGGCCACGGTAATCTTGTAACAACCTCCTGGTCAAGATAATTCTTTTGGCAGTGGCATTGTCATATTGGAATACAAGATATTACAAAACCTTTCCCTAGTATGTGGCAAAAACATCGTCTCCACGTAATGCCTGAAGGGGCCACATTGACGTTATTCTGGAGGATGTTAAGAGCAGTTTTTTCACCATGACGAATAGTCTCCGAAACATGTACTTCACCATCTCCTGTGCGAAAGAGAGTCTTTCTTCATCTGTTCTTTAAGCAAAAAACGAACACAAATCCTACCATCAGCTTTAACAAGCCAGAAACATGGTTCATCTGAAAAGACATGTTGGTAGTGTGATAGGTGAAAGTTAACATGCAATCTTGCCCAAGTAACACAGTGATTGCGGTGAATTCTGGTTAATATCGGTTACAGATAATTCTTCTTGTAAAAATAACATTGACTGGTCAGCCCCTGGATACTTTGGAATTAACGTGTTCTTTCCAATCTTGTCGTAAGTTGTTGCAAAACTTCTTTAGATCTTAACGTGTTAACCTGATCAAAACACGGGCATCTCCAGCAGTAGTTTTGCAGCGTCTACCACTAGACTTTCCTGGAACAAAGTTTTCTGCAGTCTGATTAATTTTAAAAATTCTGGATACAGTACATTGGAATTATTCTGAAAATTTCCGTTTGCGTTATACTATTTCTGGACAGTCGAACAGTTTGACGCCTTAGATAACTTTTGGCACATAACGAGACATGACTCTATACCAAGTATTTAGACATTGAACAATGCGTTGATTTGTGTAAAAAACATTCTACAAAACAAATGTGTATGTGTGTTTTGATTTTTAAAATGTTCAAAATACTTGTACAGATAAGAATATCTACTCGTACATGCTTCTCCGATCATAACTTCCCTGTTACTACCTGGACATTTACCCATTAACTACTTACTCCATGCATGTAGACAAGAAAATCAATATAGAACAGTGTGCAAACATTTTATCAAATAGTGTTTAAGGTAACCTAAATTTAATTATTAAAGTTAATAATAAATAACCAGATTTAAGTAACTGTATAGGTTGCTAACCATGACAAAGGTATAATTTTCAGACACATGGGATACTTATGGTCGTAGACACCCTGGTTTTATGGGCAAGAAAATTTATATATGCTCTTGTATTCAGGGAAAACATATAATAACTACTTAAGAATACTTTCCTTGTTTATTTTGTTATTATGCTCAAAACTATACAATGGGCTGTCTGTGCTCTGCACACCTTGGGTATTTAAATCCGGTTTCTATCAATTTTAGTGTTTAGTCGGACCAAGTACTTGTTACATTTCATTGTCTTTATATGTATATATATGATGCATAAAAAATCGTAGGCGACTCATATTAATACATTTTTTAAAGATTGAATGGTTAACTGACTGTTTCAAGATTTGCATTTTGATTGGTTTTTCAATAAGCTTGACACACAACTGTTGAAGGTTTTCATATTTTCTTTATGATGAAATCATTCAGTCTTTCTGTAACTGAAAGTTTTAAAGAATAGCGAATAGAAATAGCCCACAAGCGTATTTCCAACGATTGCGAGTAACAAATAAAAACTATATATATATATATATTACCAAAGAAATACATTTTATTAGTATGTATGTGTAAATATATATACACAGCATAAGAGATAACGTTCGTTTGTTCGCAGGGCTATCTATGCTAGCCGTTCCTAATTTAGTAGTGTAAGACAAGAGGAAAGGCAACTATTCATCACCACCCATCGCCAGCTCTTGAGCTACTGTTTTACCAATGAATAGTGGGATTGACCGAAATTTATAATGCTCTACGGCTAAAATAATGAAAATGTTTGGTAGAAGGGGGATTCGAACCCGCGACCCTTAGATTACGAGTCAAGTGCCTTAACCACCTGGCCAAAAGATAACATTTAATGAAAATTAAATTGGTGATGTTTGTAATACACATATAACATAAGAACTTTTTTTTTTTTTACATGGATAGAAAGTCATGCGTTGTTAACACACTACGTTTCAGTTAACCATTTGAAGGTGTATTTTTTAGTAGCTCACGAGGTTCGTGAACTATTCATGACAGCTACGCTTGAACAGTTTTGTAAAATAATTACGGCATCATTAGCACTTATATATTTAATACTAAACGAATTTCGATGTTTCTTTTCTGGTATATAAATCTGTCAATCAACAGACTTTTCTTTATACCCAGCTCCTGTTCCCTGTCTGATTTTAAGTTGTTCGTTACACTCATTCAGTGCAAGTTTCTTGAAGCTTGAAAACGATGTGGATCTTAAATATATATATTATTGTACGTAAGTTGTTACCCACTTAGTGGTGGATTCAATAGAACTTAAAGGAAGGGGAAACAGATAAGAATAACTGCATATAAAACCTATTGTTCAATTCACTTAAGATGGGATTAAATTTTCGTTTATTCTTCTTCTAAGGTAAAGCTTAGTTTCACAGTAACGATACTGGTATTCATAAATGTACCAAAATAATATTAGAAACTTCTATAATAAAAATCAAGGCGTATAACAAAACAAGACATTTCCAGTAATTCGTGATGACGAGAAACCCACTTAAAGTGTGTTTGTGTTTTCTTTATAGCAAAGCTACATCGGGCTATCTCCTGAGTCAATCAAGGGGAATCGAACCCCTGATTTTAGCGTTTTAACTTCGTAGACTTACCGCTGTACCAGCGGAGGACCCCACTTGGAGTAAAAATGTAGCTCAAATACACATCTCCAGTAAGTTCTTCTAAATATTCTAAAATATGATTATGTATTGTATTCTAATAACCCGTAACTGGGAAGATTAGAGCGTTTAAAGTATAAATAAACAATTTTATGATTGCAAGTTAATTTAAACCAGTTCTTACCAAATGAAGAACCAGATCTAAATTTTGTTGGATACTAGGACAGTTTCACAATACCAGTGTCATCAACAACTTTTTAAAAGTTCCTGGTAATAAAAAATGCCATAAGTATTTGAGAATATTTTTTATAAATGAAGGGAAACTTATATCTATATATCCTTGTAAAGTGAGGTTTTTATGTACTTCTTTCGTCTTACTTTGCTGAAGACAACGTTTTGGACTCTATGGTCAGTTCTTAATCAGGTCTGCATCTTGTCCGCACGATAAACACACTGCATAAACTCATTTTAAAATAATATTACTAAGTTCATGTATCGTCGTGAGCAATCAGTTCACTTTTTAATCAACTAAAAATAGATATCTAATTTATAGCCACACATAAATTAATAAACTTCATTTTAATTTCAAATGAAATAATGAAATCCTTGCACTTACAAAATAACATGAACATTAATAAGTTTTTTTCTTTACTTGCTCTGAGAATATAATAAGCAATGCTATTTTCTAAATTTTTACATAGTTTAAAGTTCTTTTCATTTTCTTCAAAATCCCAGTTTTAATCTTTATTTAAATTCTAATTAACTGTTTGTCTACTAATACTTGTAAGTCCATTTACATTTTTAACCTGCGTTTGATAGATGCTAATAACAATGGGATGTCCTCAGATATTGTTGAGTGTTAATATCTCGTACAATTGTGTTAGAATTTATTCATCAGAGGTTGTTGAATGTTAATATCACGTGCAACTGTGTTAGAACTTATTTCTCGAAGATTGTTGAATGTCATATCACGTACAACTGTTTTAGAACTTATTCCTCGGAGATTGCTGAATGTTAATATCATGTACAACTGTTTTAGAACTTATTCCTCGGAGATTGCTGAATGTTAATATCATGTACAACTGTGTTAGAACTTATTTCTCGAAGATTGTTGAATGTCATATCACGTACAACTGTTTTAGAACTTATTCCTCGGAGATTGCTGAATGTTAATATCATGTACAACTGTGTTAGAACTTATTACTCGAAGATTGCTGAATGTTAATATCACGTACAACTGTTTTAGAACTTTTTCCTCGGAGATTGCTGAATGTTAATATCATGTACAACTACGTTAGAACTTATTCCTTTTGCAGTTGGTACTATTTAATTTTCCCATTTTGATGCCACTTTTTTATAGATGTATATTTAAAAAAAACCTAGATAATGTGACTAGTATGTATGCGTATGTATATAATATTATGCGAGGCATGTTATCTGTATGATATATATTGGTTTTCTTTCCCTTTCTCTCTACACATTTAAGGCTGTTTCAAGAAGTATTCCAACCACTACCATGTTTTTGTTTACCTCCGTCTACCAGGTGGTTAAGGCACTCGATTCATAATCCGAGTGTCGTGGGTTCGAATCCCCATCACACCAAACATAATCGCCGTTAAAGCTATGGGGGCGTTATAATGTAACGTTCAATCCCACTATTCGTTGGTAAAAGAGTAGCCCAAGAGTTGGGGGTGGGTGGCGATGACTAGCTGCCTTCCCTCTACTGCTGATATTTTTGGTCGGAAATCAACAATTATTAAATGTCTTGTGTTTTTTGAGATTTAAGATAATAATTACCACCTGACTTTATTCCTCAAAGACGATTTTTGTATTGCAAGAAAAGTGATGAATGCAGTTTTTGTGTGTTAGTTGGTCAGTATACAACTGAACAATTCTGCTCTGTTCCTCGAGCCTCGAATTTTAGCCGTTGTGCGATAGGAATACCAAACAGAAGATTAGCTCAATAGAATAGTTAGTAAACAATGTTAAAATTATTTAAATTATTGTGATATGTTTACTAAAATATACACATGACAATAAGAATCATAAGTTTATAAAATATTTTTAGGGTTTCAGATGTTTAAATAAACAGATGCAGTGGAACAAGATGATTTTTGTCTCATATTTTTGGTACCCCAAGTGAACATTTTTATTTTATACTAATTAATTTTTAAATACACTTTTTAGATAAATATTATAATAAAAAGTATGATGCACAAAATTTAGGTTTAACGACTTCAATATCTATTTCTATGCATTGTCTTACAGTAACAAATGTGTCTACATTTGTTGTTTCCTGTGAGTTTGTTTTTGGATTTCGCGCATAGTTGCACGAGGGCTATCCGCACTAACTATTCCTAATTTAGCAGTATAAGACTAGAGGGAAGACAGCTAGTCATCACCACGCCAACTCGTGGGTTACTCTTTTACCAACGAATAGTGGAATTGAACGTTACATTATAACACCCCTCACAGTTAAAAGGGCGATCATGTTTGGTGTGATGGGGATTCGAACCCACGATCCGCGGCTTAGGAGTCGAGTGCCTTAACCACCTGAACATGCTGGGCTCTCCTGTGAGTTCATCCCTCACTAAGACAGTCGTAAGTCTAGGGATTTACAACGCTAAAATCCGGGGTTCGATTCCCCTCGTAGACACGGCAGATAGCCCGATGTGGCTTTACTATAATAAAACACACATACACACACTCCTGTGAGTTCTGTGGTCATCATTTGTGTCTTTGGTTTAAAATAATTCAGTAATTAGTTCAAATGCGAGACGAAAATTTGCGTTAATTAAACTAGTCACACTATTTAAATGTACTCGTGAATATATTAGTTATTTTACAACATATCATTTCTTGTTTATTTTATTTAGAGTTTCGCGGGAACTAGCTGCGCAAAACTCTTCCTAATTTTGGAGTGAAAAGAGGAAAAGTAGATAGTTAACAACACTCACCGCTAGAGACGTTATTTTACCAAGACATGGGGTCGTACTGTCATCAATAATAATAGTAATGTTATCCATTGATGAAATTCAAGTCTGTTATACTTTTTATATTTAAATAAACTAAAACATTGTTAACAAATACATTTATGATATTAAATTTCATCTTTTCTTTACTATTTTTCTTCAATTGTAATTATTTTTCATTTTAAATATAACATACTTAACTTACTCTTCACCAACTTTCAATAGCCATACAAGATGGCACTATTTTTTTTTAATCTTCCTCATTCAACACGATAGATATGCTGTTTTAGTTAACCTGGGAAAGGGCGCTCTTAGTCATTCTGGACTCCTGAGCAGAATTCAGTAAATAAAAAGATTAAAAGGCATAACATCAGATGGAGAGGGATTTCATGTATGCAGCCCCAGGAAATTGCCTAGTTTGTCCAATATGGGTGACGTCTTATGTATTTGTAACAGTGTTAAATTTTGAACCATTGTATGTGTGCCGTACTCTCTTATAATGCACTCTCGATTCCAAAATATGGAGAGCGTTTTTGGGTGAACAAGTCACAAAACATAAATATTTAGATTTACAGCCCAGACACTCTAGCCTACAGGTTTCTTAAAAATAAGATAGATAATTTATATCGACTCGTCTGAAGATTTATAACGCTTAAGTTGGCGAAGTGTGATCTGTTGATCGGTAGATGGCGCGCTATTACATCGTATTAAGCTGATAATTGCCATAATCACAAAAATGGGTATGTTGAATACTATTACATAATTTTCTTGCTACTATTACTTGTAGTGGTATGCTAAAATAGCGATCGTTAATTAAAAGTAAAATAATCATAAGTCATGGATAAAGGTGATGCTGTATATCAAAAAGTGCGCATGATGTTAAATAATATCTTGTTTAATGTAATATAAGATGGTTGTTAAAAGTATAATAGTTTTCAACAATATTTTAATATGAAACCTGTAAAATTCCAACCGGGTCGATTGATGTACTCTACCTACGCTGGTTGTGTCAGCAAGAATATAATGTTTAAATTTTTTTAATGTTAATTCGTTGTTGTACAAAAGAAATTAATTTCATAAAAAGTCCGTTCTTTGTAACTTTATCTTGGTTATCGTATTCAATAAATTCAAAAGTGAGAAATTACCTTGTGTTGGTCATATTTTTTTTACTTACCTTATAAATTTTATTTTTCGGATTGTTTTGGGTCTTTCACTATTCTCTAAAAAAAAACTTAATTTATTTGTTTGCGTTGAATTTCGCGCAAAGCTACACGAGGGCTACTTGCGCAAGCCGTCCCTAATTTAGCAGTGTAAGGAAGCTAGCTAGTCATCACCACTCACCGCCAACTCTTGGGCTACTCTTTTTACCAACGAATAGTTAGATAATAGTTTGTGTACTTGTCCTGATTTCTGTAATAAAACAATATCTCTGTTTCTAAGGTAGTATAAGGGATAGAGGACACTCACAAATGAGTGCTCAGCAAATGTAAATATCATTCGAAGTCCGTGCTACTTTCAGTTAAAAAAAAACAATTCCCAATAATTAAAGTTTTCAGAAATCGTAACAGATATAGCGAGTTTTGAAGAATTAGTTTAAGCTAATGAGTAAACATTAATAAAACTAATTCACATAAAAAGGTATATTCTACTTTGTTTTGCTTATTAAAGTGAGACAGAAACATTACGTTAATTGCATAAGCAGTTACTAGAATTTGCCAACATTTCTTTCGATAATAGTAATTTTGTTCATAACGAAAAGGAAATATTGTTTTTAAACTCTTAAACGAAATTTTAAGCCTTATTTGTGAATAAAAATTTACGTAATTTATTCTGGGAGTAGAATTTGTATGCACCCGACGTTTGAGCAAGGTTCCTTTCAGTTCAACGTCCAGCGGGTAAAGCTAAGTCTACTTTTATGAAAATTAGTTATTAGATGCATATATAACAACAAAGTAGGCACACATATTTATGTTTTTCTATTTCATTTAAACTGAATATTTAGTTCATACAAATAACCATTCACGGTGTTGAAATAGAAATTACTTTAATTAAGTTTAACATCCTAAATATAAGTATATCACGGCTGCTAAGATGAGAAAGCTGTACCTTTTATACTTACAAGTCATGCTAACCATAATGAGTTGAAAATTAACTCACTCAAAATGTATGCTTAGAAATCTCTCTGGGCCGAAGTTTTAGTGCACTCCAACAGTAGCACTTAGAATGCTTAAACCTAAGTTTATTCGTTAAGGTTTAAACAATAGATGCGTAAAATTATAACTTCAAATTATCTTCTATTTTACATAACTTCATCAATTGAAATTTCTTGAGCAATTAAATTTTATCTTGTTTATTTCTTTCGGAATTTCTTGCAAAACTACACAACGGTTATTTTCGCATGGCTGTCTTTAATTACGAACTCCTCAAGTGGATGAAAATAGGTAGTTAAAAACACATAGGTCAGAACGTACGTAATACAATTTTGCAACAATGAATCGCGGATTGCGATCCCTTAGATTCCCAGTCCTGTTACGCTAACTACCCAGCCACATTTAACCCAGTAATGATGATGTAATGTGTGTGTATATATGTAGTCTATAATAGCAGAGACACAAGTACTTATAACAACCAAAATGGCACTTATATACATTCATGTACTCTGTATCTTCCAGTTTCAGAGTGTTAGAATTGTGTCCTATGCATTTTCACTATTTCCATATTGTACATACTATTTTTCATCTTTCTAAATGTGAATGCTTATGTTAGTCTATTCATAAACTATTTGAACTGAAATCTTCATCGTGATGTGAATAACATTTTGATATTTTTAGACTGACAGACTGGACACGCTATGCCACGTCAGGGCCCTAAATTTTATCTGAAAGATTATTTTTTTAAAATTCTAGAAAGCCATGAATAACTTGTTAAATTCCGAACTAGCAAAGCAAAAAACCTTTTGAAACTTATTGCATATGGTGAAACATCACACTGAAACTGAAATGTTTTTATCACCTTTTCTTTGATCAACCTTATAAAGAACTAAAACGAAACAGTCTAATATAATATTCAATATTCATATTCTGCTATTACAGCTCATTAACTTAGATTTGCTAGTGTGTATTAAAGAAGTTGACTTATCTCTTTAATGTCAGAACATAATTAAAAAATAAGGTGAACATATCTGTAAATGTTATATATCGTTCAAAAGGAAGTTTTGAGTTATTACGTCATTTAAATGTCATTTTAAACTTTTTCCTCTTTAGTTGCTAACAAAAGAAAAGAAAAATTTCTCGTTATGCTTATCAATTAATTTTGGAGAAAGAAAATCATTTTCTTTTTTCTCAATGATTTTGATCATATTAAATTATATTGTGTACTTTTGTTTGTCATATTATGTGGTGCATAATACTGACTTTGCCTTCCTTTACTGCTGGTACAGCGGTAAGTCTACGCATTTACAAAGCTAAAATCAGGGATTCGATTCCTCTTGGTGGACTCAGCAGACAGCCCAATGTGGCTTTGCTATAAGAAAAACACACACACGCCTTTCTTCAGAGGTTTACGAAAATTTGGTGAAAAGTTTTTAAGAGTGGATGTATTATCATGCAGCTCACTTTGTAGAATCGGTTACCAACTTCTGGCTAATAGCTATTTCTAAGTAAGAAACAGATTAAATGCTTGTCGTATTTAACTCATAATCATGTGATAAATATTTTAAAAACGTTTTAGCAGAAATATAAGTTTATATTTATGAAAAGCGAAATAAGAAGTTTTTTTGTTTTTTTTTTATTTCCCGCTTAAGAACAGGTAATGTTTCCTTTCGTCTTCTAATCCTTAACTTTCAGGGTAAATAAAGTACCAGAAATCTGCCAATTGCTCTTACAGATTCAATAACCTGAACAAAGTCCTAAAGACAAGCGTATTCTACCGAGACCATTGATTCCAAGGCTTCTCTAGAGACACGTTGGATGTCAATCGTTTTTCTGCTTGTGCAATTTCCACTTGAACTGAAGTTGCTTCAGGACTGAACACTGAAGACAAGAGAAAAATGCAATTGTTCGAGAACTAAAGAAAAATTTAGTAAACACGTACACAGTCACCTATCAAATATCTATTGGTTTTATAGACTAGCTTTATTTGGTTTGTAAGGCAATCGACCATAATATACATAAAATGAGAAATTGTTAAAATATTTTTGACCGCCTTTATTCTCATATCAGAGTTTTGTTAAGCCTAACGGCTCGTGTTCCCAGTAGACAGATGGCAGCATCCAATGTTTCTTGTTCGAATGTCGTATTGTTCTCTAATTAACGCCCCCCTGGGGCGTTTCAAACTACAATCAGAGCACTAATTATAGTATTTGTGCAGTTCCGGATTCTATTTTTCGCCTGTGATTTGTTGATTTCAATGCTAATAAGCGTGTGCATGTGTTTGTTTTTCTTCTTTTTTGTTTTCAAATAAAAAGTAAAGTAATAACAGTGGGTTATTATTGCTGTTAAAAAAAGAAAGATTTATAAAAATGCCAGAAAAACGATAATTAGAGAGGGGCGTTAATTAGGGGTATTAAGATAAACCGTTTCAATCTTTTCTAGTTACTAAGTGTATGTGTATGACCCCCAGGGACAGTTAAACTTCTGATGAATCGGCTAACTCTTGATTACCAATAGTGGTTGGTAATTAACTCCAACCTCCCTGCCGATTACTGATTTTCAACACATTCCTGCCACCCTGCTATATAAGAGGGCAACGACAGCTAATTCCTTGGAAAAACTAACAGTTTAGCAAATGCCCTTTTAGTTTCGATTCGAAAGCAACAAGGTCAGCTTTGGAACTCATCATATTGGACGTGTTGTTTGTAATCGTTTTAAAATTACTATAAAGATCGCCATTACTTCTAGGCAATAAGCCGTCGATTTTATTCCTTGATAAGATATAAATTCAAAATAAATGGTAGACAACAAGTACAGAACTTTTCTGAAGTATCATAAATCGAACACCAAATATATTTCGTTCAAACAAACCGCTGACCTATAAAAAAGAAAGTACTAAAGATATAAACTAAGAGTTGAGGTGAGTGATAATGAATAGCTGCCTTCTTTATAGCTTTACACCGTTAAATTAGGGACAGCTAGCGCAGATAGCCATCGTGTAGCGTTGGGCAAAATACATCGTCGTCACTGTGACGTAAGTATTTCATCGAGTACAGAAAAAATTGTCTAAACGTTCATAATTGAAAATAAAGTTATCAGTAATAATGCTGATATTGGTTTCAAGGATATTTCACTAAACCAAAGGAACAGCGACAACAAAAGTGATTTTTGTTTACAAACAGTAACTAGTAAGAAGCAAATTTAACACGAAGCTTCAGCTTAGAAAAATAAATAAAAGGCCTGGATTGGAAAAATAGTATTGTAAAAATGCCGCATGGAAGGAAAGTGACTGTTGAAGTACTGATGAGAGACAAGTAGAAAAGTTAGATGTTGAGGCAACGCTGGATTAGGCATAAACCGAATTGCAGAATTATTTTGTTTGCTTCGAAACTACATAACCTATTATAAACGCATAGCCATTTCTAATTTTGAACTGATAGACAAGACCAAACTCTTTTAGTCTGAAGCTCCCTTGAGTGAATAAAAAAGTTTGAGTCCCTATCCCCCAACTTATAACTTTAGCGTGGTGGTTGAAACACGTTGCCGTATAAAAACAATAACATCTCTTTTCGGCATACTGTATCACTTAATTAATTCAACATATTTTGTATTGGTGAATTGTTTGTTTAGAATTGAAATTAGTTCAACATCATTGTTTTCGGCCCATTGTTTTGGGCTGGTCAACAAAATATATTTCCCACACTTGCGCCACGGCTCTGACCAAATAGTGGGATTTGACCTTCATTCTATAGCACACTCAAGAAGCCAAAGAGCATAGCGCGTTTTATATGATAATAAATCACGAGCAATGAATCCTCGGACTCACAGTTCGGGCTACGTCCAGCTACACTAAAGATAGGTAAATTGTTTGTTTGAATTTTGCGCTAAGCTACACGAGGGCTATCTGCGCTAACTGTCCCTCGTTTAGCAGTGTAAGATTAGAGGGAAAACAGCAAATCATCACCACCCACTGCCAACTCTTGGGCTATTTTTTTACCAACGACTGAAAGGGCGAGCATGTTTGATGTTACTTTCAATTGTTAACCATCAATAAATAAAGACCAGTGATATTAGGTAAACAGAAACATGTAAAAGACATTCACACACATACAAGAAACAAAATGTCTTATAATCAAGCACTACTTGATACATATGTATATATATATATATACGTTTACAAGAATGGAGTGAATATCTTTGATCGCATATTCATGTATAAGCTTCATAGAGCTGCTTTCATTAAGATACGACTGTATTATTCGTAATAACAACTTAAGCGTTAACTGAATACGTAGAAACATTGCAAAAAGACACATAACATAAAAATGCTTTTCAACTTTTTTTTCCCACAGTCTTCAAGTAATGAACTGTACTTGAAACATGTTTACCAATTTACTTCTACTAAAAGAAATGTTAAAAGAATAGTTACAATTGATGATAAATTGTATTAATTGTGAGTAACAGGCAAACTACAAAATCCTTTTATGACTAATTTATCTTAAGTCATAAGTTGGGTATCCTCGCTGCTAGTGGTGTTTTCGGTCGTTAACCGAAGAATACCTAACGAAGTTGGACCTCCTTAATGATGTTACCAAGCATTGAAGTAGACCAGTTTTATGTAAAACTTTATTTGTTATGTCTGTCACACTTGATCAACGTAGTTATTATACTATTTAAGGTCATTTATGGAGTTTACTCGCTTTGTTATTTCCACCTATTATTTTAACACTAAATGTACTAGCAGTTTTTAATAACAATTTTTAATTTGCCGGAACATTATACACTTACATTTCCTTTCTTTGTACCCTAATAAAGGTTGTTACAGTAAAAGTGAAAGCTCTTGATAGTTTACTTTGATGTAATAATATAGTAATTCACTCTTTATATTTAGATGTGTATTATTATAATAACTAAAAACAAAACCGTACTGCTTTTACCGCATTTTTCTCAGATGCAGTTTTTCGTTTTTATTTTAATTACACTTTAGATTACTATGTTAAAAGATCGTTAAACAAGTGATAAATTTAAAGCATTTTCATGCTTGTTACAATTTTTGTTTTAATAGCAGTAAAAGTGATTAATGTGTATAACAGAATAGAAAAAAATATAAATATCAAAACTGGAGTTAGCTAGTAGCGCAAATATAGATTCAACTCTAAAGTAGGGATAACAAGTTAAAGGTTGGTGCATCAGAACAGTATAATATGAATTATTGATGTTAACAGTCGCGTGGTGAAGCATTAAGCATTAAAAAATGAGCAGATAATGTAGTGAAGAATGATTAGTAGAGTCAACGTGTGTTATAGTGAAACGGCAGAAAGGACAAAAAAGTATAAGTAGCGCAAAGAAACTTTAAAATATAGAAGGGAATTATGGGATAGCTTGAAGAAAATATTCTAGCGTGTGAAACATTGTGTAAAATCGCTGATGGTAAAAAATACGCGTGTTCGTATTTTAGTTCGTTATGATACAGAGTAGAATGCTCAGATAATAAGATCAGGAAATGGGTCCATCTATAGAGTTAAGCTGTCAACATGTAGATGCCAATATACAGAAGGTGATACGAAAAGTCGCCATAGTGTTTCAATATGACCATTCCCTCCTATATCGCTGGCTTGCTTGCAAGCTTTCGAGTTTGTAACATTAAGTAGGTAGATAGGTATTTGCGGTTTTGTGGCGTCAACTGATAATACTAAAATGAAGTTGGTTTCTACCTGCGGTGGATAAAGTGTAGATATCCCATTGTCTAAAATTTGCGCTTAAAAAGAAATGACCTCTACATGTGGTACAAAGAAGACATTGTTCTTGATGACGAGAAACCCACTTGAAATAAAAATGTATCTCAGAACGGCTGGTATAGGTAATAACACTTTTATTGACAAGCAGAGAACAGCGTTTTGACCTTCCTAGATCATCATCAGGTTAACAAAGAGAGTTTGGAACTAACCGCTGCCGGACACATGATTTAAGGACGAGAGTATAAACGGGTACGGGATTGTAGGGGGCGTTGCAGGTGGATGTTACGTTATTAATTAGTACAGATATAAAGGTGTTCCTTTATATTGGTTTAATTTTGGTTTTAGTTAATGTATAAGTAGGGCTTCTTTGATTTTACGTTTGTTTATGTTTGTTTCTTTATTTAGTATTTGAGTGTTTTCTATGGTTATGTTGTGTTTATTTGATTTGCAGTGTTCAAAAATATGAAGGTGTTTGTTTTTTTTGTTCTTTGAATCTGGTTTCCATTTTTCTACTTGTTTCTCCAATATAGAAGTCATGGCAGTTGTTGTATTGTATTTTATAAATAATGTTGGTGTTGTGTTTGTCAGTGTAGTTTTTACACAGTATGGACTTTACTTTTGTACCTGGTTTTTGAATAAATTTAGTGTTTACTGTAATTTTGTGTTTTGTTATAAGTTTTTTAAAATGTTGGTTATTTTTTCGAAGATGTCGGGAACATACGGTATGCAGCAGTGTAAGGTTTTGTAGTTTATTGTATCTTGGGATTTATTGTTGTTTCTTTGTTGTTGGTCTAGGTGTGTGCGTATAATTGTTCTACGGTTTTTAAAGAAAATTTGATGTTGATGAAGTATTGTTTTATATTTTTTATTTAATCGTTAATTTTATTTGGTGAGCGTAGTTTTGTGACTGTGTTTATTTGGTTTCTTAGTATGTTAAGTTTTTGTTCCTGAGTCCCAGATAATGTATAATTTAGTATAGGTTATTTTTTTGTGGATTTCTGTTCTAGCGATCTTGAAGCTAAGAAATGCTATTTGGTTATTTTTTTCCTGTTCATAGGTGAACTTAATGTTGAGGTGTATCTAGTTAACGTAATTGAAAAAAACTAAGACATTGAGTAGCATATTCACATGTGAAGTAAAGAACTGCGAAGAAGAAAAGCAGTCACATGTGGAATTAAGCACTTAAACTTTGAAGGTAACAATAAGAAGCCATTGGATAGAATAATCCAAAACACTTGGAATAGAATCTGAATTGTTAAAAAAAATGAATGAGTGTTACACGTGAAATAAAATACAAAAGAAAAATTAATAAAATCAGAGAATGGAATCAAAAGTCAAATGTTTAAATATTTGAAATATACTACTAAACTTAACAACCTAAAAGATAGACAGCACAAGGTAAAATCATTTTTGACATGCGGGATGATACGTTATGGTTAACATGACAAATTAAAAGCTAAATATTGAAATTTTAAAAAATGAGTAATTGTTTATAAGAAAGTGTTATTGTGTTGGGCTAAAGACTACGTATTGAAAGTGTAAAGAAAGAGCGACATTTGGCAAAATAAATTCTTCTAAAGACTGGAATGTGTAGAAGTGAAGGAATAAGAAATATTGTTATACAAAAGAAAATGGGAAAGTTGAGGTACAATATTCAGTGACGAGGTTTCTGACGACCATAACTTGAGTGATTGATCAATGTTTAGTTTTAATAATCGGTCCTATTGTATCTAGTTTTCAACTCAAGCTCGCTTTTGTCCTACGCGTTCATAGGGAAGAAGCTGACTAACAGGAAGGAAAGAAAGTAGATAGCACGAAATGGCACATTTGGTACTTTATATATAATATATATAGCAGGGTTGGTGGTGCCCCTGTCTATAGAAGAAGAGATATTCCTAAGCATATTACAGATAATCGATATGCCGTTCCCCTTGGAAGCACTTAGAAGGCGTCATAACTGGACAGGGGGACAAAACCATATTCTATAGTTAGTGAGGTTATAAATTTTCCTGTCCCTTGGTATCGTTTCATCTGATTCTCTTCCATAGTTCATGCTTTAAAGAGACACGAGAGAGATTGGTTTTGTCTAAGGGTTTTTTTTTGCCTAAGGGGATTTTTGCCGAATTATTAGACAAAAGTTGCGTACCCACAATAAGTACAAATATATATTTTTTTTATATAGACAGAGGTCATACTTGTTTTCAAAAGAACAGTAAAAAGTAAAACAAATTATTTAATTAACTTTCTAGATTGGTACTATGCGTAAGAATACAAATTTTAGTAAATTCTTCATTAAAAAAAACAATACTTTAAATTCCAAGCGCATATAATTCAAAGTATATATAATTCACAAAACCTAAAAATAACAGTGCTTTAATGTCGAACGTGTTTGGTCCGACGGAGATTCGAACCCGAGACATTCAGTTTAAGAGTCCGGCCATGCCGGACCTAGAAATGATAGACTAGAGGAAACACTCCTAATCAACACCACCTACCGTCAACTCTTAGAATACTCTCATTGGAAAGTGGAATAAACTCTCGGCTGAAATGTAGAGCATGTTGGTTGATGGGAATCGAATTCAAGACCTGCAGATTTGAGTATAGTGCCCCGACTCATTAGAATATGTCAGATCCTCCAAGCGATTGATTTAATCAAATGATTTAGTAATCTTCTATATGTGTTTCCATTAAAGTTTAAAATGATGCCCTAAGTTTTGCCATGAACGAAGTGATCTTTTGACATTTCAAAATTTAATGTCGAAACTGTTGAATTATCTAATCATTGAAAATGAAATTCTTATGATTAGAATATTTTATTAATAGTATTAACAGGAAGGTGCTTTTTAGTGGTTGATAATTTGTAATTATTTCTTGTTATATCAATAAAACCACTTATTACTAAAATAAATATGTTTGTTTGTTTTTTAATTTCGCGAAAAACTACACGAGGGCTATCTGCGCTAGCCGTTCCTAATTTAGCAAGGCTAGAGGGAAAGCAGCCAGTCATCACCGCCCACCGCTAACTCTTGGGCTACACTTTTACCAACGAAGAGTGGGATTGTTCGTCACATTATAACGCCCCCACGGCTGAAAGGGCGAGCATGTTTGGTGTGACGGAGATTCGAACCCGCGACCTTCAGATTACGAGTCGAGCGCCTTAACCACCTAACTATGACCGGCCGAAATAACGATGGCCAGTGTTATTGATACTTCTCATATGATGTCTCATTTTGTCAGTGCCAGTTCTTCATTATAGTATTATTATATTGCAAGTTAGGGTAAATGTTTCTTTGCGTTATTGTGGCTTGCATAGCTTTAAAGTTCTTTTCCAGATATTTTCACCACATTTCATTATCTAATTCCTTGCAGAAGTACTTAAATCACTATTTCTTTGTTCATCAGTTATATTTTAAACGGTTTAGTTGGTTATTAAATGGCTTCTAAAATAAAAATTGTGAGATTTCATAATTTTTTAAGTAACCTTTTAGTTTTAATAGCGTTTTCTATTTGTTTGGTGAAGAAGAGTTTGTTAATTGTTTGTTGTTGTTTTTATCTGGAAAGTTACATTGGTTGCAAGACCAATTTACCTCATCTTTATTAAGGCATGCTGTGTTTATTAAAGTATCTAACATCTTATAGTATTAGGATACTGTCAAACCATGTGGCCAAAATTTTGAAGAATTGTAACAATGGCTAACAGCAGATGGCATGTGACGTTTTTAAATTTTAAAGTACAGAAATTGAATTTGAGGCTGGTCTAAATGTTTTATTTATTATTCTGAAGGTTTTACCTGTTTTTATTCCAGGTTGCTTTTTGCTGTGATATCTTCGAATAATGTATTTTAATTTACACTTTTAACAACAATTTCCTCAAATCATATTTCGTGTTGTAACCTTACATTTAGCTTTACTTGGTCAAGTACTTCTATCGGACAGGATAATAACAATTCTTTGTACGTGCTTTTATAACTTATGGTAGATGTAGCCTACCTTTAACCTCTGTTGATTTTAGTATATATAAAAACTGTTTTTTGTAAATTGATTATCATTACGTACTTTTAGCACTTATAAAAGAAAAAAAATGCTAATTTTCTGTGTTTTAATTACGTTTGTTTGACAATTTTCAGTTTCTTGTTCTAGAGTTTTGGTGGGAATTGCTAGACATAAGGCAATTTATTTCTTTGTCTGCATGCGGATCTGAGCCTGAGATATACAGTTAGAATATAAAGTTTGTACTAGTTAGGGATTTAAAACTCGAACTGATTCTCAGGTTTTTCCTTACTCTATTAAGTAATAATTTCTTTCTACCAGAAGAGCAGCTACAATTCTATAATAACAGTTACAATTTAAAAAAGTCTTACTAATAAGTGCTTTCAATGGCTGATAAACACGTAGAAGTGTGAAGTCAACTCTACAAGATGCTATTTCCTGATAGCTGAAGTTTTATATTGAAGTCTATTCTGATCTATTTTCAAGTTACAAAATTTTAAAAACAATTAAGTCATACAACTTGAATTCGAGGCTGGATTCCCCACGGCATGCGTCTCATTATGTATCTTTGCACTAAAATGAAGAATACGACTGAAAAAAACCAGTTTTGTTACTGAAAATACCAAATTTTATACTGAAGTCTGATTGATTTGTCGTTTTAGAATCCACACAAACAGTTAGGTCAACACAATCAAAGAGTCAGTGCTGCTGATATTGCATTCAAATATGAAATTTCTATCATATTGGAATCTAGGCCAACAATTAATTTTAACTGCGGTTGATTCAGTTCATGTCTGTTTCTTTTAACTCTTAAAATATTATAATCCAAACTTGACAATAAAATTATGGTAATTATTTTGTTAAAAGTGACTATATTTTAGTAGTATACTGAGAATGTAAGACATTAGCATCTTCTGTAATTTTTTAACGTAGATGATCTGTGTTTACGTCGAAATGTATTCACTCAAAACTGCCCAAGCTTTTAACTAATCAACGCTTTTAGAAGAATATTTTACCGTAGATTAGTATACTTAATTATAGTCTTAAAGTCTCTTTCAGAGGTACACATATGTATTGAAATCCGCCTCCTGAAGAGGGTGGTGGTTATAATTGTAGTTGAACCAAATTCCTCCACCTTTTGTCATTAAAACCACACCCACAGCTATTGCGCGATGTATAGTTTCTTCAGTTTATTACTTATATATATTTTCCCGCGAAGTGTGGCGAACTTATCTTAAAAGGGAAAGATCATTTTAAGAACAATTTCTCAAGTGAGAAAAATTAATTTTCGTACGGGGTTACTGAATTTTTAAATACCCTGTTGTACTGAATTAAGTGAACATTCTTGGAAGAAAATATATAATCACTATCTGAACGAATAAATTATTCAATGGCTTTGGCACACTTTGTTTAAAACAAACAAATATATATCACCCACGTATAATACCAAGACTTGAATGATGACCTTCTTGAAACATACTTCATATAATCTACTGGTATTTTTTACCTCAAACTAACGGTATATAAATATATATCTGAAAATGAAATTTATTCCAGCTTCTAAGTATTTTATGATCTAAGAAAAACATTCTATAGTTCATTGGTTCGTCTTCTGTTTTTTAACTACTGATGTTCTTTTTACTGTTAGACGCCTTTGTCTGCTAAAAGTTTACGTCTCTTTGAGGCACAGAAGTGTAAGCTATTTTGACCTAAGACTTTGCAAAAAATTACCATAACCGTAAAAAAAGTCGTCAACGATATTAAATCTCGTACTCAAAATGATAGCATCAAACATCGACTTTACTGACTCCAACTAGAAACGCTTGGAAGTGCGCCCATAGTTACGACCCTGAGCATAGTAGAGGGAGACGTGAAGAAAGATTATTGAAACGAATATAACAAAATAGCCGGCCTTACTCTGAGGCTCAATCGATATCGTTTGAAGAAATACTGGTATATCATAAAAGTCAGTTATCACTTTGAAGCCGATTATCCCTAGGGATAATAACAAACAACTTTTCATTGGATCCTCCGCTTCTTCCAGAGGTCTTAGTTTAGATGTATAAGGAAATCCATCGAAGTATTTTTGTATCGCAAATAATATTTTCGATACAAGAATTTCTTGAGAATGTTGAAGTCAGATTACTTGTCGTAAAATATAAGATTTTCTAGACAATTAATAAATGAATGAATACAATTTAAGGCTAGCTTAGCATGCAGAGTGTAGCTTCAAATATCAGTAGTTAAAAAAATCTAAAATGCGTCCGCTCAGTTTATTTGAATAATAGTAAAATAGAATTAAAAGCATAAAAACAAATAATGATGTGTACTTCTACTTCTGATTTCATTAAAGCAAATTGCTAAAGTATTGTTTCAATTTCCTCTCCTTAGTTTGAAAGTTATATCGAGGCCTTTTCGTTCTTTTTGAATCAGAAATACCATAGGTCTGAGTGCGCTTTTAGTCGACTTGCTGTCTTCAACTTACCTTAAATTGTTTTTGTTTTTTTACAAAATTACTGCTATTTTAACGGCCAATGACATTGCTTGCTCTCATAAACTATGGTTCAAAAAGTGTCAAAGAAAGAATGATTTACTATAATTTGTACTTTTAGTTTAATAATTTCTTGCCAGGTGACTGCATACTCATTTGTGTGGTTTTTAAGTTCATTTTTGTAAAATTTATTATTCTTTTCTTAAACAATTTCATAATCGCAATCTACAAACAAAAGTTCAGATGTTTATAGGACTCTACATCACAGATAAACCAAATGAGGGAGAACTTTATTGGATCAAATGTTCCTCCAAGTTAAGGTCGTAACTATTCTTGTTTGTTACATTGGAATTATTCATTTAGATGTTATTCATATGTATAACAAATCGTGCAGTATACTAGTAAAAGAAGAGAAGTGGCATAATGATATTATGCATAAAATAGTTGATTCTAGCGAGCTTAATGAATTCCGTTAAACATAAGTATATATTCTGTAACATAAATAGTAATTGTAAAATTTTTGAGGGAATTAATACATTTCCTGATTACAAATCGTATGATGCTATTCAAGCATTAGAGGAAGATCCAAATATAAATTTTGTTTGCCCAATGTACATTTTACACGCTGTTTAGCTCACTTATAATATTGAAAAAAGTAATTAAAAAGCTGGCATATACATTATATTTCTTAGTGCGTATCGATAATATGCGATCGGAGAAAGAACAATATATATACTGAAAAGATAAGGTATAAAATTCAATGACTTTAACGAAGTAATAGTATATATTTGTGTATATGTTTTGTAATATCGAGATACCTACTCTTATTTTATAATAATGATTTATGAAATTCGCCTCCAGTTTTCTGGAATCTTTCCAGAGAGGTTCATAAAATTACAAAAAGCTGTTATAGATCCCTCGACTGGTTTGAACTGCGACTAAAGTTTTAATTCGTGATGTAAAAGCGATTTAGAACTAGTATCGGTGAATACATTGTTTTTTTCTGGGTGGCTATATGGTGTTTTTAAGAAAGCATAATATAGCAGTCTTTTTTTTTTACTGGAGGCGACAGCGAAAAAGGTGCGTGTTATCTTAATTCTTTTAGAAAGAAAACACAACTCTTAGCTCATCAAACAAAAACAAATCGAGTAATAAGATTGATAAAACATAAATCTAGCTTATAAGTGATGTTTGCCTTTTAATTTTACTTCTGATTATATCAATCTTTTCATCTTACTTCTGATTGTATCAGGCCAAAATTGATTTCTTCACTGCCTCACGAGTCCTCTTTAGCGCTACCTTATCTGAACGTACACTAGGAACTACAATTCACCTTTATTTTATAAAATGGGATTTCTTAGACGGCATACATTATTATATTAGCGTTAATATGGCGAATATTTTGATACGCTTTTAACTTTAAGCGCTGTGCCATTATAACTAAAGCTTTGTATTTACACTTTATAGTCTGTGTGCAGCTGGCTATTAGTAAATAAAATTACAGTGTTTCCAATATCAACCATAAAATCAAATGTCAAAAACTATCAAGCATTGTGCAAACTGTGAGTGTTTTATAGTAAACATTTAAATGCCTACCATAAATTTATTTACAGTCTACAACGAAAATCCCATTTATATAGCTGGATTGTAATTAGTGTAAGAAGCTACACTCATGCAATATCTGAGACGAGAAGTTTATCTTTTATTCTGTGAACAATATACACGTTCACAGGTACAAAGAGTTCAAATTAGATTAATAGACTTAATCATTTCATAGTACAAAGTGCACGTGTCTGGCTATAGTGAATACAATGTGGAAAACTCTGAATGGTTATTCTGTTTCACAAGCTTTCAATCATTAAAGGGGTGGACATCTCAGATAATCTCTTAGGAAGCCAGGCGTAATCAATTTCTCTAATGAAATCAATTTCTAGCTTGTTGTCACATGCTTGTTTTCTGCTGTCTTTATACGGGCCTCGCTTCAACAGTTCCAATGGATTTTCACATAATCACGCTACCATCTGTGCGGCGCCAATTTTTAACTCAGACAGCATCGATGACAAAGCTTTCGTCGAGTTTCGATTTTCTATCCGACTTTCCTCTTTTACTTTCCCTCTTCTAACTCTTTTTTTTCCCTCTCTACTTAAGTATGAAAGGTTAACAGATTTATAGAAACATAACAATAGAGTTAATAGCATGATGAAATACAGATGCGAAAATTACTGCAAAAATCAACCAGCAATGGTTTCTCTCCCTTCAGTAGTTTAATCTTTGATATTCTACTATACAGATCAAACAACTTAAATGACGCTAATAAGCGACTTTCTAAGTTGGTTTCCTTTAGTAACTGACACATATAACTGCAATATATCAGGTAAAATTGCTGAAAATAAGTTAAGTACAAAATCCTGTATTTTTTTCAAGTTTTAACAGTAATAAACACAGAGAAAAAAGTTATACAGTAAGGAAAATAACGAATAAAACGTCATCTTCTTCCGTTTCCTATAAATATGTTCATATAACATCTTTACAGGTGGTTAAGGCACTCGACTCTTAACCTGAGGGTCGCGGGTTCGAATGCCCGTCGCACCAAACATGATCGTCCTTTCAGCCGTGGGAGCGTTATAATTAAGCGATCAATCCCACTATTTGTCGGTAAAAGAGTAGCCCAAGAGCTGGCGGTGGGTTGTGATGACTAGCTGCCTTCCCTTTAATCTTACACAGCTAAATTAGGGACGGTTAGCGCAGATAGCCCTCGAGAGCTTTGTACGAAATTTAAACAAACCAAAATAATTTACAGTATACACTGTAAATACGTAAAGACTGTCAATGCCAAGCTAACACTTTTTTCTCGTTCACACCGCACTTCTAACAGTAGAAAAACAGATAGATGATTGCTTTTTAAAGAATATGCAGCATAATTTTGGAGTTAAAATATAACATCAAAAGATAGTTGGTGTTTTTGCCGATTACTTGGATGCGTTATTGAATAGAGAAAATCTACATCACCAGCAATAAGACTGTAAAATAAACCTGTGTTAAAGATGACATAAATGTGTTGAATTTATTATAAGATACATAAACGTAATAAAAATACAACCCAAGAACACAAGGACGTATTTAAATAAACGCACGTCATTTGTGTTGTAAAAAAACACTCACTATATTGGTACGACAATGAAATCGATTATAATTCACACAATTCTGTTGTTGTTGATATAACACAATGTTTATGTTAATTTACAGGACAACGCGTTTACGGTGTAATGTAAATATTGCCATTTTATAAATTACGGTGGAAAAGGCGTGGTAAGACCAGTCAATCTTTGTCTTTGAAGTTATCAGTACCGAATAAGTCTACTAAGAGTTGGGTATGCTATAAATTTGGTCTAACCCGATGAGTGTGTGACATTCTTAGACGCTATTGTAACAGTTTAAATGCGAGAGCACTCGCTTTCATACAGACTTCATCACGTAATAAATTTTCTACACACGTATCTCCAGCATACAAAAAATAAAATATTACTTTCCTAGTATTCTGGTTTAGTCAGCTGTTTATATTTACAAATATTTAACAGAATTGAGGTAGGCTATTTTCTGAAACTACTATCATTTACGTTTTCATACCAGTATTACTACAAATGTGTGTGTGTGTGTGTTTTCTTACAACAAAGCCACATCGGGTTATCTGCAGGGCCCACCGAGGGGAATCGAACCCCTCATTTTAGCGTTGTAAATCCGTAGACATACTGCTGTACTAGGGGGACACATATTACTAGTGTTCCACAAGCCAACTTTTAAAGACTCAAAAATATTTGATTAAATTTAGGCCATGTTTTTGATACTTTTACTACACGTTTTATTTAAGACGTTTCCGTATTAATATGAGACTTTCTTGTTGAATTTTTACACATTATGATTTCATATAAAAAGTAAACCTTTTTATTCCGAAAAATGCATTAAAGCTTGATTTTGTGTTTTGTTTGTTTGTTTTGAATTTTCGCGCAAAGCTACTCGAGGGCTATCTGCGCTAGCCGTCCCTAATTTAGCAGTGTAAGACTAGAGAGAAAGCAGCTAGTCATCACCACACACCGCCAACTCTTAGGCTACTCTTTTCCAACGAATAGTGGGATTGACCGATACCTTATAACGCCCCCACGGCTGAAAAGGCGAGCATGTTTGGTGCGACGGGGATTCAAACCCGTGATCCTCAGATTACGAGTCGAACGCCTTAACCACCTGGATTTTGCAAAGAAAACCCCTTATAAAAGAGCTTTGACTTTTTCGCTCCAGTATCAAAACGACCAAATTATTTAAGATTTCTATTCGATTAATTTGAGCACTTCTTTTCGTATTGCATGATTTAGTAGTTGCTGTTATATCCTTTAGTGTGTGTTTTTAAAAATAGAAACCAGCATTTATCCTTTTTTTAAACAAATTTTCACAACTATTTCACAACTAACAATGTACAGCTTAAACTTGCTTAACTTGAGCATGTAGTTAAATGTAACGGACAACTTAGTTATTTCAGGAAAGTAAAAAAAAAAAAAAGTTTGCTTTTGTTGTAGAATACCAGGTGCTGCTTTCTAAAGAAATTGGTAAAGATTCTAAAAATAAGACTTTTATAAAACACCAAACTGAAGTGAAACTCTCCACATTTTTTACATTTTTGCTCAAATAAAGTTTTATTTCCGGTTTAATAAGTGCAAATGCCCTTCCAAATTGATATACTTTATACATGTGTACCACGGGACCAATTCTGTTAAGTAAAAACCCAGAACTATATTACTCCAACACAGAACAATAAAAACATTAAGAGTATTGTTTTTGTGAGTTTAATTTAACAGTGTAACTATTCCTCTTGTAACTTAGAAATTGTTGTCGGGTTTTCATCTGTACAAATTTGTCATCTTGTCGCCATTATACTTTTCAGTTAGTTTATTGTAAAACTTTTAGCTGAAAGATTTGAAACAGAGTTTTAGTCGGGATCTGAATATCTTCCGAGTCACTTTTTTTCAGTTTTTTTATTTAATTAGTGATGACAGATAATTAGATTAGTTACAATATGGGAGGTGTTTTTTTTTTAAACGAATAAAGTAATTATTAGGCTTAATGGTCCCATTTTGCCCTTTCCTTAGCTATTCTAAAATAATTAAAGTAATTATTCGACCATGTGGTCTATCTTTGTAGTGGTCGAATTTATTTATTCAATTGCGATAAAAGGCGATAAAACTTTATCACTCATTTATTACCCCATTCAAATTCCTGTTTGCAAAGTCATAACTATTGCTAGTCATGAACTACTATGATCTAAGTCATGAATACGGACTCTTGTCTAAACATGTGCATTTCTAGTTTAAACGTTTTGCATTTCGCAGCATACGGTAATCAAAATTTCATTCTCTAAAATCTTTTGTTTGTTTTCTATTAATTACAAACCTAAACAAGGCTATTTGCATTGTACTAGCCACGAATACCAAAACCGGTTTTCGCGTTGTAAGCCACCAGTCTTACCAATGAGTCAATAAGGAAGAAGCAAAATTACACATAATTTTTAAAGCACGTAAAATTAGGATAAATATGTATATATTAAGTCAAAAACTCATTAATTTAGTAGCTCTTTTGGTAGATTTGAACAAGTGATCCATCATTTCAAAATTTGGATAGCTAGCAAAGTGTATTCGAAGCTTTAAATCTTAATCTTGTGTCATGCTAAGAACGATCTCATTTTACGTATTATAAAACGAAGTGATTAGGGACAAAGTTTTTCCAAATGGCAACACATTTATGGTTTTCATTTTTAAGATATGGCTCGTAGGTATCAGATAATGTTCAGTGGATGGTTCAGTTAGAGCTCAGTATTTTAATCCAAATGATTTTATTGGAGCATTAGTAGATTCTAGAGTTTTAAAAAACGCACCCAGTGTCCCTACTATAGGTTAATTAGGGATGAACATCGAGCATTACTTGTAACCCCTTCATTTTCTGATATTGGAGTTAATAGGGATAACCACAACATGTTTAAAAAAGGAAAATAAAAAATTACCAAAATTATCACAATGATGGCATATCAATGTATTCCAAAACAACAGACTATTATTGTTATATAAAACTACCTTCTCAAGATATAATAAATCAGTGTAATAGATATCAAATGTGTACATGCTCACTGTTGTAAGTGACAAATTAAACGCCTCGTCTCCCACACTTAACGATAATAAACAGAAAATACATACTAGACACCAAAGGTTTCCAAAACGAGGTAAACAGGTACAAAAGTTATGACATAGACATCAGGCGAAATAAAAAGCAAATTGTAGTATTTATGAACGTAGTTTTATTCTTTACTGAAAGCTTAGGCGCTAAAGCTAACATCTTGGAAACTCTATGAAAATCCATTCGATAGTTCATTTGAAATAAAAAGTAATTGAAGAAGTAGGTGTTATCTCTAGTCACAACGTTTCACTGTACCAAGAAATGATGCAACTTTTCTAATAAATTATCGGCCTAAGTGTCATGTTATAAATGGATAATCGTTTATAATTTGAGAATACAGGTGGTGGGCTCGTGCAGATCTTCGTTAATTGACCGGAGATTAAATACCTGAAGTGAAGCATGAAGGTATAACAACATATCTTTGTTGAAGACATTAACATATGGTGCGTAAAAGGAAGGATTACAATAGAGAGTATGTGATGGCTGACTTTGAAATTAAATAACAAACCTAATGGACAGCTGTTGAACACTAGTAACACAGGTTGCTGTCTATATTGTTGCTTTGTTGTTAGACTTTAAATCATTTACTGACAGAACGAAGTAGAAGTGTTTAATGTAACTTTACCAGACGAAAACTCGTAACATCGGTTGCTGTCTATATTGTTTCATCGTTACTACGCTTTCAAATGTTTCTTAACAAAACGAATCAGAAGCGCTTGACGTGAATCTACCAGTTGGAAACTCGTAACACAGGCTGTTGTTAATGTTGTCTCATCGTTATTAGGCTTTAAATTACATTTAAAAGAAAGAAACATAGTTATTTGATGCAAAACTGCTCGTTGAAACTCCCGCTAGAAGACCAAAAGTTTGTGCTGAAAATGACGTGTATACGCAGTGCATAATGTTTGTGAATTCTTGGAGTATTGTGGAAAACTTGTATAGTAAATAATGTTTAAGCTGTTGCTCATGTAAGAGTTAATATATACGCATTGTTAACCATGGCTAGTAACAACAAAAAGAAGTAACTGAAATCTCAGCTATAGATATTAGTGATATAGACGAAAAGGATAAGAACCTGTCGTATTATCCTTTAGGTAGTAGAAAGAAATTTTTGAGTACAACGTTCTAACCAGTTAACTTGAAGAAAGAGAAAGAAAATTCGTATATTTTGATACTAGGTAAAGATTTAAGTTCACCGGATGCTCTTATGTAGATAGATTTTATTACTCTCTTTGTTCTGTATTTATTATATTAATTTCAAGACATATCCTGTAGCGCATTTATCTAATTATTTCATTTATGATTAGCATATTAATAGTGTTTAGCCTTAAATAGCTAGAAGTGTAACGGTTTTTTAGAAACCCTATTATAATTTAAGAAATTCACTACAGATGGGGCTGCATTGTAGCATCTCACAAACGTAATGTGAGTTTTAAGCCCGGCGCTACACAATAGACTACTTATTCTGTGTCCATGACAGGTATCGAACCCCCACTTTTAAAATATAAGCCCTCAGGTTTACCGTTGGCCCATTACAGTGCAAAGTTACAGTTAAACCCATGTTATACAATTAAGTAGATATGCACATTCACACACATACACGAAGAGACAGTGAATAGCTAGCTAACTAAATGATGGTCCAAAAACAAATAATTTGTAGTAGCTCGACAGATGGCACTACAAACATGCTTTATTTTTCAGTCTGTTCCACATGTTTTTACATTTAGACTCAAATCGCTTTTTAAACTAAATAATTATTCTATAATAAATATTAAGATGCAACAAAAAGCAGGTAATAAGGTTTCAAGTTCTGCTTTTGCGTTTTTGCTTCAAGTATTCAAAAAGTATCAACATCTGTTAAAATATAATTTTATTGAACAAACACGTTTTGACAAAAGTGTCATTTCCACTCCTTTAGTTGATAAAGCTAGCTTATTATTTTGTTCTTTTCACGTTTAATTTTTATAAAGAAACAAAAACATTGTACAGCTTTCAAAGAAAGGGTCCCACCAAGTGGCTTTTGTTCCACAGAATGCTTTATTTTGCGAGTCACTATAAGATTAATGAAACAGTTACAAACGGGAACGCACTTTACTTTAATATAACTCAATAGCTTAGACAAAAATAAAAAATTAGCTCACAGGATCGTAATAGAAAACTATACAAAATAAATGAACCATTATGTTTCATTCAGATGATTCTGGATGTTGCCCATTGATAGGACGTTCTTTCTCGCTCTCATATGCGACGATTATGAACAGTGGAGAACGCGTGATGTTGGTCCTGTCACGAGGGAGCACTAGGCGGCGGGCACAACGCGTGCCACAATTTTCGAAAGGAGAAGACGCAGAATCCGTCATTGACAAGCTGTTCCCTATGTGGCGTGTACGGCTGAACTCTAAGATCTCGTGCACGTCGCGTGGACTCCATTGAGCGTGACTCCGAGTCCAGTCTGAACTCAAGCTTTTCGACAATGACAAAGATCAGTTGTTTTAAAGGAATTGTTATGTCTCAGTCCTGAGAAAAAGGTTGCATTTTCTTTATAATATGATAATCGATTAGAGTTTACAACAAACATAATATCGAGTGAGTAATTTGTTGGTGGTATCAAGCTTTCTCAAATTAAAAAGAAAACATGTTAAATGAATTCAGAGGTGGAAAATAAATGCAACGCTTGAGTTCAATAAATATAAAGAAAGTTGTTTCAATAAGACAGGAAAACTGACGTACAACCCAGGAGTAACAACTGTGATTTTTGACATTGTGATGAGGTAGGTGTTCGAACAACAAATTTAAACAAAAAATTAAGATTTTCTCTTGTGAATAACGATTTAGACTGAGAAATCTGGCGTTTCTGGTACCGTATTTTTTAAAATCAAATATACTACTCGTTAATAAGTTGTTTCATTTATAACTGTTTCTTAATTAGAATTTGTTTAATTCTCTTGTGTGTTTCTTTTTTTCAAATTCTTTTACTCCAATCGTTTGGGAAGCAAAAAATTTCAACTAACATTTAATATGGTTATATTCTCTCATTCCAATCTTCGGGCAAACTTAGTTTTCTAGTATTCTTTTGCTGTAGTTTTTAAGAAGCAGTCATTCTCAACGAAGTTTTTGATTAATCTCAGCGCTAGCAGGGAAACCAGAAACGCTTATACCTAAAATTATCTTTCAATGAAATTCTACTATATGTATGGATATATACACATATATAATGCTTGTTTTGTTGTGCTAAGAACATTCTGGGGATATTGTATTGTTAAATTTACTAACGATCTTTGGCTGTGAGGAAATTTCTTTCAAATATTTCAATAAAAGAAGTTGATAAATATACAAAAACACGTACTCTGTTTAGTTAGGATGATCATATTTACTCGTAAGTCATAGCTGTGATATTGAATAATATATACACGACTGATGAATAAAACATAATATTCGTCAATAAAAAAAATCCAAATACTCCGAATTTTTCCAAATCAAAATCAGTGTAAGAATAATAATAGTTTTAGACAGATAGATAAATACATGCAGAGAGAGAAAGTGAGTGCATATGCGTGAACAGAATTATCGTATTTGTCGAGATTTTCCTTTGATTTGTCTTTCAGTGAACAACATGAAAATGCCCTTAAGTATTATCTCTGTTCAATAAATAATTATACAGCGTAATAAGCTTGCAGATTCATAAAAACACAGCAAAATATGTCGGATAGAAAGTACGTAAGGAAAGTCAGAGGAAACTCATTGAGGTATTGTATTGAGTTTAATGCCATTGCACTAAAATTTTGAAAGCTGCATTTTTCAAACATTTCATGACGATAACCGTAATACAATTGCTTCATTTTAAGTCTAACTTGCCTTTCAGTTCGTTCAATGTTTAATGGCTAACGTAAAACACCATACAACTAAACGCAATTGAAATTACAATTTTATTACATAATTACATCGAATTATCTTAAGAATGCTTTCATTTAGAGAGTGCCAAGTATCGGGCTGAGAATCAAAAAGTCTACGTCTCCCGCTGCAATGTTTCTAAATGTTCTCTGAACTTTCAGGTATGGATGAGTTACAATACCGACAGTCAGTTCCGTTTCTCGTTTCAAAGTGAGGCAATAATCTTGAGCCAGCGAGTGAGGGTGAGTGACTGCTACTGCCTGTTCTTTTGTAAGTAGCTTAAAGTATAAAATAAGGAGGAGGGGGCGGTCTCTGGTCTGGCCGTTTAGCTCGAGTGTCGCATAAGGTGTCGTTCACGTTAAAATTTTTATCAATATCTTGCGCAATACAGCTTTCCCTTGCTATTTTTCATTTTATCAATTATACTTGAAGTGAAAGAACTTACTTTGATACTTAAGATCTTAAAGTAGATGAGTCCTTGCCTTTTGAAGTGATATTACAGAAATAAAGATACAGTGTTGTAATAACATTAAATATTAGAAATTATATGACACTTGAGATTAATTACTTCAAAGTATCGTAGTCAGTAGATAAACTAGAAGTATTTGTGCCAAACGCCAAGCGTAATAGTATTAATACTATTATTAATAATAATAATATATTAATAATAATAATAGTATTAATACTATTAAAGTGGTTGTAGTCTTCTGATTTTAACCTAATTACAAAGTAACAAGAATGGTCGACTTCAAATGTATTTATGTCAATCCAAGAACTGTTTGTAAAAGGAAAGCATCCACTAAGGTTAAAACAACAGTAAAAGTTTAATACTAGGCTTATTTGTCGAATTTCACACAAAATCCCTAATTTTGATGTAAATGACTGGAAGAAATTCGGCCATTACAACCAATCACCAACATTTGAACTACTCTTCTCAGATCGAATGTGAGATTTGACAGTTACCTTTATAATGCATCAGCAGATCTAAAGTGCGAACTACGAACAGTTCAGAACGTTAACTGCTGGGCAAGCTCGACTCTATGAGAATGAATCATACGTAAAGTAACAAAACATTTTTGTGTAAACTGTTTGTTTGTTCACCAAGTATTGAATCGTATATGATGTCTGAATTCAGGTCATACTACGTAATTCCAAACTGTTTACAACTGCTTATATTCTTGTCACCAAAATTATTTTATTATACTTTACATTAACTCTATAACGATAGCCCTAAACGCTAAGCTTGAGCTCATATGACAATGTTTAAAGCATATAGACTTGATGACCGTACTTTTTCCTAGCTAAATGTACAGTTCGATAAATTAATATTATCTAACACATTGTATGTCATGAATAATATCGTTTTCATGTAAAAGATGAATATGATTAAAGAGTGAATTTTGGAAGTACTAAAAAATACAAAAAACGCATAACTCACACTGCGGAAGAGAGATTTTTTTTTTCGAGTATTGAGTGAACTATACAAGGCACATATCGACAATTTAAAACCCTGGCGCCCTTCCTTTACGAATACTTCAGACGAAGTACCAAATGAAGAAATTGGTCATGTTGGGTACAAACTAAAAAACAGTTATAGTGACTCCAACTCTAACTTCCCATTTGCACAATGCATGCTGTATAATAAAACGTTATTCTGTTCGATAGAAAAGTAGAGAACAAGACATTTCTGCTCGAGGCCCACTCTCAAGAAAGAAGTTATCCACGCGAAAACAGACGTGACTTTAGAAGGTTCCTCTTCTATTTAAGCTGGCGCTGCTAAACCAAACATACCCGTAAGCTAAAGCAAAAGCAAATGTTGGCGGTGTTGATACACATTTTTTTTTTTGGTCTGGATACTTAGTAGGATAGACTGAGAAAATAAAATGTAGAAAAGTTGGCTTCAAGTATGTAAATTCACTGCTAGCTGACATGTTAAATGTTAAATTCACTGCTAGCTGACATGTTAAATGTTAAATTCACTGCTAGTTGACATGTTAAATGTTAAATTCATTGCTAGCTGACATGTTAAATGTTAAATTCACTGCTAGCTGACATGTTAAATGTTAAATTCACTACTAGCTGACATGTTAAATGTTAAATTCACTGCTAGCTGACATGTTAAATGTTAAATTCACTACTAGCTGACATGTTAAATGTTAAATTCACTGCTAGCTGACATGTTAAATGCCTTGAGTTTAAATACGCAAAGTATAGAAATATCAGAAACGTCACTTTTTTTAAACAGCTCAATCTAAAAAGAAAAATTATTAGGCACAGAATCATAATGTGAACGGAATATACAATCTTAATTTTCGTAGTTTTGGAATATTAGGCTCTATTTAATGAGCTGTTAAAAATATATATATTGAAAATTATTGTGAAGGTTTATAATGTGATGTTGTACTGTAACCGTTTTTTTAAATCATTTGTTTTGTGGAAGAATGTTTAAGGTATGTTATATGTTTGTGTAACTTCATACTTTCACACTCCTTTTTTGTTCAAAGTTTATATCGACGAAATTAGTGAAACAATCTGATATGTGCAAAACATTTCATCATATAGTATCTAGAGGGCGCTTTGAGAGAAACTACAAATCGATCAATTTAATGGTCTAGTTAATAAGCTAAATTGCAGACAAAGTGTCATTTATTATGCTCAGAGTATCAGTACGCAAAAAAATGATAAAAATAAAAATAAATAAAATAAAATATATACGAATTAAAGGGCTGCTTATTTTTTTCATTAGCGTACAATCCTTTCAGAATTAGTTGTGTAGAATTAAGCACTAATTTGATTATGTTGATTATGCTGAAAAAAACAACATCTTTAGATCCCAAATAGCTATAACTTCGAAAGCTAGCATATTTGATTAAGGTTGTTCTGTAGCTGCCACTAATGAACAACATAATAGGAAAGTTCCTAGACTGAGATGTAACCCTTGATTAATGCATTTACTTGAAATGTTGCATTTACTCTCAAGTTACTGGAATTGTATTCCTTTAAGTCGCGTTTATAGGGTGGCTAAACACGGTAAAGCTATTGAACTAGCTCTTGGCTAGTTTAACATACCAGCTAAACATACGCACACTAACTCACACATGTTCTACACACTACAGCGGTCTTCGTAGCCAAGAATATATGTGTAGAATGCATTGTTTGAAATTCGCTTCCAGCCACTCTCCACTAAACAGTTCGTAGTACACTCTGAGCATAAGTACATACAATATGAACATGCACCCAAGAGGTCAACGTTTGAAATAATTTATGTGACTAAAATTTCACTAAGTGATTATTGCATCAGTATTGTATGGCAAAACTTGACATTATTTGTGTTGGCGAAGCTAATAATAAATCTTCAGGAAGTCAAGACATACACGTAAATGCTACAAACGTTTTCTGCTATTCGATATATAATACCTATATCCATATATAATCTCTATATCTATATCCATATATAATGTCTATATCTATATCCATATATAATACCTATATCCATATATAATGTCTATATCTATATCCATATATAATGTCTATATCTATATCCATATATAATACCTATATCCATATATTATACCTATATCTATGTATAACACCTATATCCATATATAATACCTATATACATACATTATGTATATATATTATATATATTCATATATAATGCCTATATCTATATATAATACCTATATCCATATATGTTAAAATTACTATACAGTGTACCTATATGTACGAACGCAATACTAGTACATATATATATATATATATATATATTAAAATGGAAGAATTGCTTATTGTTCGTTTATGTGAGAACAAAGCCAAATTAAGCTATTTGTTGTATCCGTCTAAGACAAGCTCCGGATTATAGCGTTCTAAATCAGTAAAGTTATTGCTGTTATACTGAGAAACTAAATGGACGAACCAATGTGAAGATATGGTTTTAAGGTTCACTTTAAACCGATAATAATGGTAGTTTTTGTCACGTTATGTTTCACAATGTAAGACAAAAGATGTCGTAGAAGCTGCTAGTTTCACTGTTGAAGTCAGAAATATATTCATATGCTTCATAAATACTTCGACATTTGTATTTCAGTAAACGTATTAATCATAGTACCTGACGTGTGAAATAATTTTGTAATTATCGTTATTTATGCAAGCTTCTAAACAAGTTACCCTGGGGGACAGCAGTAAGATTGAAGACTTACATCGATAAAATATAGGGTTCGACTCCATACAGTGGACACAACAGAGAGCAAATAAAACATCTTAGTAGATGCGCTGTAAGAACAACTATGATTAATCTATTATAATCAATAGACAATAAAACCAAAGTTTATTTGACTTTTGTAAACATGTGCTTATAAAGTCTTTATTACGAAAAAACATAATATCACTTCACAAAATAACAGAAAAGGAATAAAAAATTTCGTGAACAATTTACTCAAGAAAATATACCGCGACGTAGAAATTCTTGAGATAAGAGAGTCGTGAAAATAAACGTAATTGTTTTATTTTTAATGGTGTATTGCTATATAGCGGTAACTTTAACAGTCGATTACCTGCTGGTACACAAGTTTGTTTTTTTAGTCACAAGGGTGCACTTTGACTTTGGATGAATACATGAAGACACTTTAGAAATCAAGATGACGTTAAGACAAGGAGCTTCGTTACACTTATTTTTAAAACGCGAAAAGATTTGCTTGCTATTGTGTGACAGCGGTATGTCTGCGGACTTACAACGCTAAAAACCGGGTTTCGATACCCGTGGTGGGCAGAGCACAGATAGCCCATTGAGTAGCTTTGTGCTTAATTCAAAAACAACAACAACAACAAAACAGCTATTGTGTGAATGTCTATTCTAAATTAGTGAAGCGCGGTTAAAATTAAGAAAAGGGTACTTTGACCGCACTATGTCCAACAGGGATGTTGCGAACATAGTGTAATCGAAACTCTTATTACATTCCTTTTCGTCTTGAGAAACCCTAGGTGCGTGAATTAAAAGGTGTACTAAGCCTAATACTCATGTCTCATAGCAAGACAAACCAGCTTTACTCGCTGTCATAGGATTAGTATCAGTATTTTTTTAGGGAATCAGTGACACGACATCTGTAGATGGCTAGTAATGCAAATACATGAACATTTACCACATTACTCAGCTCTATGACTCTTAGGACAAATCAACTTCATTCTTTGTTTATGATTAGCCACCATTTTCATATCTTCGATCAGTTTTTATTTTTGCCTGTGTGCTAATATAAGTACACGAACGCTTGCGCTTAGGTTTCGGGTAATAGGAAGCTGTATGGGTTTTTAGAACCAAGCAACTTTTCTTAAGCGTTTTTTTTTTTTAAAGTAGTGAGATACTCCATTTTCATTAAAGTTAGTTTAGTTGTTATTATTGGCTATAATGTTTAAAATACTATTAAGTAAATGATTTTATCATTAAACGCAATACCTGGAAAACACCGATTGTTCGCATTTGACACAAGTGAACAAAACCCACTGGCGTTTGAACTTGATCAAGGAGAACAACAATCGCCGCTTGGATTTTAAAATTGACCAGATGAACAGCTGTGTTTAACTTATTTCATCAGCCAAGACGGTTTTACACAGAATAAACTAACTAGACAATAATACGAACAAAAACACTAAATTAGGTTTTAATACTCACTGTGAGCTTAACACAGATAAACCATTGTTTAGCCGTATGCTTAATAACAATCAAATCCCTGTCACACCATAGATGCTTGCCCTTTCAGCCGTGAGGGTGCTATAATGTTACGGTCAATCCCAGTATTCGTTGGTAAAATAGTATCCAAAGAGTTGGCGATGGGTGGTGTACGACTAGTTGCTTTCCTTCTAGACTTACACTGCTAAATTAGGGACGGCTAGCGCAGATAACCCTCGTGTAGCCTTGCGCGAAATTCAAAACAAACCAAACTTTCAGTCAAAACATAACGGGCGCCGTAACAGATGCGTACAAATCTAATATCTAGAAATTTATACATTGTATTATTTACAACTATTTCGATGTTCTTTTTTTTCTCTTTTTTATTTAGAAATATTTCATAGTAAAATGAAAGATCAGTCTGTAAAAAAGTAAAAGTGTTATTTTAACATAGAGATAATTATCCTCTATTCTTTGGTTTGTGTGTTTTTTCTTGAAGCAAAGCCACATCAGGCTATTTGCTGTGTCCATCGAGGAGAATCGAGCCCCTGATTTTGGCTTTATAAATCTTAAAAACCTACTCCTGTTTCAGCGGGGAACGCAATCTTTGGTGTCTACTTAAAATTCATATTTGACCGTAAATAAAAAATCGTAATAAAATAAATTGAACTGAGAAAAACAGGGAACTAGAATTACGAGACTCTTGCAAAGTCTTATAATGTATTGTCTGTCCTTGTATATATATATATACATCACACACATATATATATATCACTACAGAGAACGACAATCCCCAAACTCCGCTGCAATACAGACAACTTAATATACATTCCAAATTTGCAACGAATACGGCCGTGTTTATAGAATATCATACGCACGATAAATAAAATTACATCCCGCTGCACTGAGGCTACAGATCGTCTCGTCAACAGTAGCACTACTAAACCACAATGTCATCAAACAAAGAAAGTATTATTCATAAAAAGGCATAGGAAACATTACGACAGCATACTTTTATACCTTGTTTTTATGGATTTAATTAGGCTGAATTTAACTATTGAAAAAATAAAAGGATCTCCATCACGTGGATAGTAACCTTTCAGCAGCTTGTGTAAGGATACTCATGTTACGCCTTTTAACGTGTATTATATATACTATGTGTGACTGTTCGCTGATATTAAGTTTATTCTAGTGTTAGGTTAAATAATGCAGTGTTGTATTTAATTTGTTTTGCTTTTGTACGTTTGAGTAAACTGATTAAATGTTTTTTTTTTAAGTTTATAATTGACTACTGTAACCAAAAATAATTTGTTTGTTTATTTTTGAATTTCGTGCAAAGCTACACGAGAGCTAACTGCGCTGGTAGTCCCTAATTTAGCAGTGTAAGACTAGAGGGAAGGCAGCTAGTCATCGACACCCACTGCTAACTCTTGGACTATTCTTTTACCAACGAATAGTTGAATGTCCGACACATTATAACGCCACCACTGCTGAAAGGGCGAGCATGTTTGGTGTGTGTCAGGGATTTAAACCCGTGACCTTCGGTTTTTGAGTCAAACGCCTTAACCACTTGGCCTTCTGACAATATTGGATACTAACTTTTAAAATCTGATATCAAGTGGTGCGTTATTCAAAAATATATTGTTTGTCTATTTCCTGTTAACTTAAACAAAAAACTATCAACGGGCTATCTTTGCAATGGCCACCACGTGTATCAAAGCCCGAATTTTAGTGTTATAAACCTTCAGATTTAATAACGTGCCATTACAGGTTTAAGAAACGGCTCCAACCAACAAGTTTTAAGATATAAAGAAAACATTTAGGGTTTCGTGTTGACACCTTACGTAATAAAGATATATTATGCTACTTATTTGCTTGACTGATGCGATTATCTATTCTACATTTCATGCCCCCAGGTGGTTCAGCGGTAAGTTTGAGAGCTTATGATGTTAAAAGTCGATTTTCCATATTTGCGATGGGCTTGCGACAGATATTCCATTCAGGAGGTTTGTCCACCGTTAGATCAGCTGTAAATTTAAGAATTTATCACACTAAAGTCTGGAGCACGATTCCGTGCAATGAACAGAGTGCAAATAGTTATTGTTTAGTCTTTTATTAGCCAGCAATAAAAACATCAAAATATCACCTGTCAATAACTATGCAATTTTTGGACAACGTTGTTATGGTACTCTATTAAGCTTCCAAACCACAAAATTCCATTTGTTACAGAATATTTATTTTAAAACAGATGACAAAATTTTACATCACTGAAAACAGTAATTTTCCCCTCTTTGAATTTAATTATGTCAAAATTGTTACTCAAGAGCCTTGAATAATCGAGTGAGGATCAGTTTCCAAATCAGTAGTGAATCGTTACAAAATTGATGAAAAAAAAAGATCAATAACCCGCTGTATATGTGTACAGCCTTCTGAACACGCGCATGCCATTTTTCCCCTCAGTTTTTTTTACAGTTCTGTTCTGATATGCATTGTTTCGACTGACTTTTATATACTATAATGAATACTGCGTCTCTCTATCCAGTGTCATAAAATACAAATAATTATTTTCATTCCATAAGAGAGGCTAGAATGCGAAAGCCAAAAACGTCATACTGGTCATTTTCTTTGGATTAATTATATAATGATGTATCATGATGCACAAGTGAAGAATAAAAACATTTTGGAAAAAAATGATCATATGATCATTCGTGATTAATAAGAGTATTAATGCAAAACAATTGTGAAGATCACTTGTAGTGGTATATTATATATTAAAGCCATTGTGTTACGAATAATAATTATTTTTCTTATATTTTCCCATCACAGTAAGCTATCACAACGTGCAGATAAAAACCTAACTTTTGCACATAAGTTAAGATTGTGCTAAAGTGTTGCTTAAATAAATACACTGCTTTCTTAAAGGCACTGATAGAAGCTTTAGTTGATTTTTTAAACTTCTAAGGTTATTGCTAGTTACAAATGATATGTATATAAAAAAACATACGAAGGACAATCTTTTGATATTCATAGCCAAAGTTAAGCTACATTATCTACTTGGAATATTATATTAGACAAAATGATACTGAATCATCCTATTTTGTATCCCATCAAACAGATAAGTAAATCTAAAGCATCATATTTTGCATTCCATCAAAAAGAAGTGGTTGACTGGTACGATGTGAGACATAGAAGATTATAGAATATCAAGAAAGTTGGTGAAGCAGGAAGTTTGAACATCAAAAATAATGTTTGAAAAAGATTATCTGAAAATATAAAAATTAACACAAAGGATATCTTTAAAAATATTAAGGGTAAATAAAATGTTATGATGAGGGTAGGATCATTGAGAGATAATAAAAGAAGGATTGTATCTGATGCTTATGAGATTGCTGAGTTATTAAATTCTGCTTTTTCTTCGGTTTTTACTAATGAAGATTCAAACAATATTCCTCATTCTGAACAGTTGCTAGATGGATGCAAGAACAAACAAAATGATCACATAGATTCTGAGCTGGTTGAGAGAAGATTCGAAAGTTTAAAAAACAATAAGGTTTCTAGGCCAGATAATATTTACCCAAGGGTTTTGAAGTAGATTAAAAATTGTATATTTGAGCAACTTGTAGTATTTTTTATAAATCCTTAAATAGTAGGCTGATGAGGATTGGAAGTTGGTAATGTTTTTCCTCTTTTCAAGGAAGGTAACAACAATTCTAGTCATTATAGATTTACACCAGATGTGGGAAAAATTTTTTAAATTCAATGCTTTGCAAAATCATTTAATAAAGTTTGGAATTTTACTGGATAGTCAACATGGTTTCGCTAAGGAAAAATCCTTTTTATTTTGCAAATCTTTCGATATTCTTTGAAAAGATTACTGTGTATGTAAATGATGGTAATGGTATATATTTGACATATCTGGATTTTGTTCACGAAGCATTTTACAAGATGCCACATAAAAGGCCTTTAAAATATATTTATAGAAGAGGGAGAGCTAAGTTAACTAATTAGATAGAAGATTAACTGTATGGAAGAAAGCAGATGCTTGTTATGAATGGAGTTCACTTAAACTGAATTAATACTGTAAGTGGTGTATCTCAGGGCTCAGTCATAGGACTATTCTGTTTTCTTACTTACATCAATAACATAGATGAAGAAATAATCAATTAATTACTTAAATTTGCACATGATATTATAGTGTTGGATGTTGTTAGCTCTGAAAAGAATGTTGCTGATTTACAAAAGTATTTAGATAATTTAGTGAGTTCAGCGAATAAATGACAGATAAATTATAATATAATACAAGGTGTTCGGAAAGTCACTCTGCACTTATATATTTATTAACATACATGTTTCAATATAGAATACAGGAGGTAAATATGAATGACAATTATAAACAATGCTAAAAGTGACCCTCGTTGGCATCAATACAGGCCTGGATCCTTCTTATTTTGTTTCTAAACACCGCTATCAGTTGCTGGCTTGAAATAGACTGAATAAAATATGATTACAAAATTGCACAGTGACTTTCCGAACACCCTGTATAATGTAGATGGGAATAAACTTAACAGTGTCATGAAAGAAAGGGATCTTTGCATAATAGTTGATCAGTCTTTAAAGCCATCCAAGCGGCGTGCTGTTGCAATTAGTAGGGCAAGTAGTAGTTTAAGTCTTAGCTACAGAAATATTAAATACAATTCTAAAGAGGTTATAATTCATTTGTACAGGCCACAGGTTAGACTACATTTGAAGTATTGTGCTTAGTATTGGGCTCCTTATCTTAGGAAGGACACTGAATTGTTGGAAATGGTCCAGATAAGGGCTACTAGGATGATGCTTGGGATGGAAAGAGTTGTCATACGACAAGAGGTTAAAGTCTCTGCAATTGTTTTCTCTTGAAAAAAAGATTTAAAGGGTTCTGTTTAAGGTATTTAAGATTGTTAATGTAATTAATAGTGATGATGCATCATATAAATTTTGGCAGCGAAAAAGTCACTTTCAGCCAAGACAGTTTTATTTTTTAAATAGTGTGGTTGACCTTTGGAACGGATTGCCTTCGGATATTGTGGAGACAGTAAACTTAAGTGACTTTAAGAGAATGTTTGATGAGTATATAAATGATAAGGACTGGCTTTGAGGTATTTTATATTTTTTTAATTAATAGTTTTAGTTTGGTTTAAAGGATGGAACAGCCTAAATAGACCAGTAGATCCCTTATTATTCCCAAACATTATGTTGTGTTGTGATTATTAAATCTAAAACGTTCTGTTTTGTATTACATCAAACATGTGATAGATAAATCTAAAGCATTATAATTTGTATCATATCAAACATGTGGTAAGTGAATCTGAAACATTATAGTTTGTATCACATCAAACAGTTGGTAAGTCAATATAAAAAATCCCCTTTGGCATCCCGTCAAACAGGTGGCAAGAAAGTTTAAAACATCCTGTTTGGTATATCCTATAAAATAAATGATAAATAAGTCTGAAATGTTCTGTTTTGAAAGTCCTACCACACGGGTGAAAAGTGATTCTTGACGCCTATAACCAGAAATATCTGAAACCTGTAGCATATTCTAGTGGTTAGCGTAATGATCTGCGATATGTTGCTGAATACAAATCACTCTTCTCGCTGTGTTAGTCAGTTCTACTATTCAGCTAAAGTAGCCCATGAGCTGTGGATGTTGTTAACTGGTTTCGTTTCTTCTGTCAGCAGTTCTTGGTCAAAGATGGCTTATCTGATTTTCAGGGTTTTCTGACTTGTTGTTTAGTCTATTGAGCAAAGTGTCGTTTAAGTTGAAAATACTAATTGTTTCGTGAGTTTCGAACCAACACTCGATATTCTCTAACATCCATGTTTTATAACAGTGGCACCAAAGTGTTGTTTGTTTTGATGACCAAAGCTACATTGTGGGCTATCTGTGCTTTCCGTACCGCATTTCGATACCTAATTTTGTTTAGTGTTATAAACTCTGAGTTACAGCTGATCCACCAAGAAGCGTTGCACCAGTTCTTTCACAGTTACTTTTGTAAATTACATAAGAAAATATTATATTAAACATTCTTATAAGTGATTTATGTTTGAAAGTTCCTGTACCTTTACTCTTAGTATCCTTTAAGATGAAGATTTGTGATACTAACTGTTTTATTTGTTTTTACTTCACGTACAAGGTTTACCTCCTGTTTTTATTTGCAAAATGTCCAATTATATGTGTTTTTATTTTGCCATCTTCCCCGTAGTGTCAATACATACGATGGTACATTTTAGCTGCAAGCTTCATTCTTGTATTAACTCAGTCAGATTTTCTTTTAAAATTATTATAGAAAGTTATCTCTTCAAATCTGATACAACCTTGTTAGACTTTTTCGTGAAATGGTTCGTCCAAATGATGAAAATGTCTTACTATTCAGTTTGTTTGTCTGTGACTGTAAACTCTGTTAAGCTAGCGTGCAACAGGGCGCTATACGCTGTATATTTTATAATATAAGATTGATTAAAAAGAGTAAAATTATTATACTTGTTTTTCGATATGTATTGGATAGTACACTCTAAACGCTTTGAGAATTAGTCAAATTATTTTTCCTAAGATTTCCCATCAAAGAATATTCAGTAATTTGACTAAGGTAAAAGATCTTTGCCTCGTTGAAAGATTCACGACTCATAATGTACTGATCAATCTTCTTCATTATACCTAGTTATTTGTATAGTTACTCCAATGAGGTTTCATACACATATAGCACTCCGTTAGGACACCCGTTCCTGGTACTTGAGAATATGTGCCAAGTTTGTTGTCGCAAGTTTGGGGCCCCCCGCTAGTACAGCGGTATGTCTCCGGATTTACAACGCTAAAATCAGGGGTTCGATTCCCCTCGGTGGGCTGAGCAAATAGCCCTTTGTGGCTTTGCAATATGAAAAACACAAACACACGCAAGTTTGGGAGTAGAGAAGGAGATATGAGCACAGTTTTTCAACATGATGCCTCGGGATTATGAATGGGTCTGAAACACAAAATCTGAAAGCAATTTCAGGCTCAAGCGATCATGGAAATATACTCTAAGGCTTTCCGTCATGTTTTAGTGACCTTATGAGGACATCATTTTTAGCTCCCCTTGGTAGTAGAGTTACAGCATACAGTAAACTATAACCCTTCCAGGCCATTCCGACTCCGCCTAAAGTTTGGTCCTCCTAGCTCCTGAACTGTGGGAAGGGTTAGTTGGAATACCTACATGCCAAGCTGCAAGTTGAATTTATATATGGTTGATGTTACTATTGTTCTATCAAGTATTGGTATATCTATATGTGTAGGTTATGCCGTTCTCTAAAACTGTGGTGTATATTAGGTTCTGTAAAGTAGTAATAAGTGTAAGGTTTCATTGTGGTCTTTTTAAGAAACTGTAAACTTATGATCCATGTAAGGTTTCACAGTGTATGTTACGTCGTTCTCTAGAGCAATGATCTGTGTATGTTACTGTTGTTTGTTAAGTTATGGGTTATGTATAGTTTCAGGATGAAACTTCCAATTTACTCATACGAGCGTATTAAAAAAGGCTTAACTAGCTTAGGTAAATTTAATTTCTCTGTTAGCCTGCAGATTCCAAAAACTTTATCAAATTCTCAAGTTTTTTCACGGCAAACCTTTACAGTGAACTTGTTCAAGTTTTAATGGAAATACGTTAAATTTTTAAAGTCTTATAATTCTGTTTCCAACAAAGGGATGATTGTATCAACTTTTGTTATTGGATAAAATTACTTCTGTCGAATGTGGGTTCAGCATGAGATCCTATTTTGTTTTTAGTGCGAACTACGATCGTACCAGTACTGCGTGTAAAACCTTACAAGTGAAGCAGAAGTTGAAACGCGTTTCCTTATTTAATTCTAACCAGCCAACCAGATAAATCCTGATATTAGGTTCACCGCATCGTGCTACTAGCGAACAGTAAGCACGGAATAGATACAGTTCATCAACCAATCTAATGCGTTGTCTGACTAAAACGAGGACTATTTACTGTCTTGTTGATGATTGTTGAATTTATAACACGAGGAGACAGCAGCGGCGTTAACTTCAACAACCCATCCTAATAGAATATTAAAAAATCCTATATCTGAAAAGGCAGCAATATAGCATAAAGCATTTTGCATCACTTTAACACTTATAACACTATGTAACAAAATTTTTACTTTTTCTTGTTCCTGGGCAGAAGGTACTATTTCCCAATTGCTTATACCTAAAGTAAATGGGAAAGACCTATTTTTCTCTTCAAACTTTGCTTTTCTGACCAGGAAGCGTATAACGAAAACATGATGGGAGACTATATCTGGGGGCTGATACGTGCAAATGATTTACATTAAGTCGCAAATCTCGAAAAACTACTCACTTTTAAACATTTTTGTATAACTTTAGTATAAATACATGTAAATATTGATTCATATGTTGTTTTATTCAGACCTTATGTAAATGAAAAGGTGCAAATTTGCCTGTTTTTACATAGAAAATAGGTTAATTTATAAATTTCATTATCCAGGTCACAAAACAATGTTTGAAGGGAATAATGGCCATTTTCTGTACTTTTACAACATAAGCAATTAAGAAATAACACATACTATCCAGGAACAAAATTCGTGTTACACAGTGTAATCAACACGTGGCTTGTTTTTAGTTCTTCAGGTCGTCTCTGTACCATGGCTCGAAAAACTGTAGAAAACCAATCAGAAACAACAAAAATCAGCCAACAAGCCCATTCCCTTGGCTGTGGTTTCGCTAGATAGTAGAAAGGGACAGTGTGAATCTCGTTAATCACATGCTCGCCCTTTCAGCCGTGGGGACGTTATACTGTGACGGTCAATCCCACTCTTCGTTGGTAAAAGAGTAGCCCAAGAGTTGGCGGTGGGTGGTGATGACTAGCTGCCTTCCCTCTAGTCTTACACTGCTAAATTAGGGACGGCTAGCACAGATAGCCCTCGAGTAGCTTTGTGCGAAATTCAAAAAACAAACAAACAACTCCTTCCTTGATATTTCGGATACTTTGTTCCTTCAGGATGTTGTTAAGAAATAGCATTAATTAATATCAGCTGTAAACAAACAAATTTCTGACAGAGAAAAATGGCGCTTCAATATTGTATGTCCAAAACTCTTTTTATGGACACTCGTGAAAGGTAGGTTTATATATATCTAATTAAAGCTTACACTAAGTTACGAAGGAAGTCAATCACACTGTATATTACCTACGATTCACATTCAGATACGGAGAATACTTCTAGTACCTATGATACAAACAACTTTAAAAGTGTGAGCACACAAGAGTAACAACAATATGATCAACTTATTGTCCCTAGATACCATTTCACTTCAACTTGCTTAGTGTAGTTTATAGTTAAACGCAGCAACAGAGGTAGTCTGCCTCCATTACCTTGGATCCACGTGTTTGGTTAAGTGAAGTTACATTAATAGAATGACATTTCTCCATAAATCAGTTATCACAGCAATCTACACACCAAGTTACTTTGAGGTCTTTTATGAGGTTGTCTTTGATAAAGTGATCTATTGTCGAAGATTAGAGGGAGCGAGATTATTTACGAAAACAATTTTAGAGTCGACTGAGCATTATATCATTATATCGCTTGCTGATGGCAACAATCTAGTCAAGCAAACTCGGGTTTTCATCGTTTTATTTTATTATTGGGTTGAGGAATTTCTTCGTGAGCGTTTTTTCAAGTTAAACAAATATATTCATAAATGAAATGCTTTCGCAAAATATTTCATGTCATTTGGTAGATAATTTTTTGCTCTAATAGATGGTGTGTTTGATTTTCGTATGTCTTTAATTTTTGCTTTCATTTTCAGCTCATTAAATTGACTGTCAAGTGGACAAAATCGAGCATTTTTGACACCATCTGCTTTTCGCATTTAATTTCTTGCAATTTCGTTTAAAACAATGCATACTATATACCTAGGTATTACATGAAATAAAGTATCATAATAAATGTTTTGGGTGTAATGTGTTCATGCATTGAAGTATTGTATAGTCTTGCATGTAATGCTTGAATGAAATTATTTAAAAACGCTCACGAATTATTCCTCAACCTAATAGAAACAATGGGATGAATCCCGGATCTATAGGAGACGACATGTATCTACCGAATGGTTGTAATAAACAAACATTGCACAAACCACATGGACGTATAAGTTAATTGTGTTTGTTTTGTTTCAAATATTCACGTACAGTTACGACAGAAATTGTTCGTACCCCTGCGTCCCGATTAGTTTTTTTCTCATAACTTAAAAAGTATAATGATTTTGCTAATAGACATACAATATGTTATAAATATTATACTAACACACATCTACATAATTTTTATGTAAATTAAACGACAAATAAACTGTTTATAAACAAATAACCAAAAATAGGAGCAGAAAGTGTTCGTACATTTCAGAATGTGTGGAAAAACTGATATTCCCGTAAAACTTTTGTTTCGTTTGGCGAATAAACTACATTATACCATTTCAGAACTAGACACTGGGTTCATAATTTTTTGAATTTAGCCAGCAAAATATGTACTTCTGGCAATTTAGCGCCGTCTCCGTCATTATCTGCTTGGTCATCATTGCGAAATGAAACAACTGTCCAGTGATTTAAAAAAACCGAATTATTGTAAAATACAAGTCTCGTGTGCCTCTTTCCGTTATTGCAACACAACTTAATGTGCCGAAATCTACTGTTCAAAGCATAATTGCCAAGTTTAAGCTTATAAAATCAACTGCTAACCTCCCTCGTTCCGGACGCCCCACCAAAATTCCAGAGAGAACCAAGAGGAAGGTTCTCAGAGAAGTTAGTAGGAACCCTCGTATGCAAGAAAGTATGTAGATAAACCCTTTACCTATTGGAAGAGTATTGTTTGGTCAGAGGAGACTAAAATCGAGCTTTTCGGCCACAATGATGTTTGCAATATTTTCCGTAAGAAAGGGGGAACGAAACCTTCCAAAGAACACCGTCCCTAGAGTTAAACACGAAGGTGGCTCGATCATGCTATGAGGTTCCTTTAGCTCTTCTGGTGTAGGCAGTTTTCACTGTGTCAACGAACTCATGAAAAAAGAAGAGTACGTTGATATGTTAGGCACATATGTCAAGAATGATGCTCGGAACTTGCGGCTTGGGCGTCGTTGGATATTCCAGCACGACAATGACCCTAAGTACACATCGAAATATGTACAATCCTGGTTGCAGAGGAACCATATAAGCGTTCTGGAGTGGCCATCGCAGTCACCCGATCTCAACCCAATTGAAAACGTTTGGCATGAGATGAAGACCAGGGTTCATCAGCGTCATCCGAAAAACTTGCAAGAGTTGGAGGCCTTCTGTAAAGAAGAATGGAAGATAATACCAGTCGAGTACTGTCAAACCGAATAGAGATTGCGCCAAGTAATTCACCTGAAAGGCTACACAACTGACCATTAAAGTAGACGCACGAACACTTTCTGCCCCTCCTATGTTTGGTTATTTGTTTATAAGCAGTTTATTTGTCGTTCAATTTACATAAAAATATATGTAGATGTGTGTTAGTAAAATATTTATAATATACTATACTTTCATTATCCTAATCATGATACTTTTTAATGTATGAGGAAAAATTACTCACGACGCAGGGGTACGAACACTTTCTGTCGTAACTGTAAAGCTACACAAGTGTTATGTGTGCTAGCCGTTCCTATACTTCAACAGAATAGTAGCAATAAAAAAACATTTCATAAACTAGATGGACATATAAGTCGCGTTAGTTTTGTTCCAAATATTCATAGAAAAGTACGCAAATGTTATTGGCACTAGTTTGTAAGTGACAGGCTTGAAGAAAGACAACTAGAATAAACATCATCACCGTTAATTTCTTTGGTTACTCTAATTGGATAATGAGATTTCACCATCACTCTCTTAATACACCCACGGTACCGAAGTGTGGAGCACGAGTCGCTATTGTTGTTTATTTCCTATCAACGAGATGCAAGTCGAGGAATCAAGAATCCTTAGAACTACAACTCGATCATTTAACCATTTAACCTAAGGTTAAGAATTGAGCTTGAGATAGTTTTACTCCTTTGGTAATCATATTTAAAATATGAAGAGTTTATCATGGAGTAAACTGCACACGTTTATGGTTTTTTTTTGTTGAATAACTCACCAATGGCACAGTGCTATGTCTGCAGACTTACAATACTAGAAACTGAGTTCCAAAACCCGAAGAGTATAGATAATCCCTTTGTGTAGCTTTGTGCTTAACTTCAAACAAAGTTATTGGATAGTCTATATATGTATATGATATCATATTCAATAAATATAAACTATTAACATGCAGAACATTTATTTCCAAATATATAAAATTATACATGTATATCAAATCAATTGAACTTCTTCGAAATATGCGATAACATAGCTTTAACCAATTTCAATGTATCTTTGAAAGATATCACAATATTTTATTGAATTTTTTAAAAAAATTACATATTCCTTCATGATTTCAACGTAAACTTATTCTGAACAGTTCTTGATTATACTCCAAGGTATAAAAACAATGGGATGAAACTCGTGGTTACTGGTTCCAGACTTACCATTTTAGAATGTGACAGAACATTCTCTTACCCGATTAGTTCTGTATACAACGAGATTATGTTTTTATTTAACATTAAATAAATTCTTATTTTACCTGTATTTGATATAAACCTACTCAAGAGAGAGAGCGATGAGAGTGGAAGGGGACAGATGTTTCCAAAAACAATGTTTTAGCTGTACTTCTCTTTCCTCTTTACCAAATACTGTTTTATAAACGTGTCTGTTTTTTAGTGTTTCATGTTGTGGATTTAACTCTTAAATTAGAAACTAATTATGGAGAAATACTGTCCGAACTTTATTAAAAATATTAATTAATTTAACTTTTCTCGAACTCTTAAATAATTAAAAAAAGACAATGTTGAATGTTATACGATATAACAGTCTTCAGCAAGATATTATATATGACGTAACATTCTTCAGCAGGTATTATATATGATGTAACATTATTCAACAAGGTATTATATATGATATAACATTAAGGTATTATATAGAATATAACATTCTTTAGCAGATATTGTATACGATATACCTGTGGCCTGGCATGGCCAAGCGCGTAAGGCGTGCGACTCGTAATCCGAGGATCGCGGGTTCGAATCCCCGTCACACCAAACATGCTCGCCCTCCTAGCCGTGGGGGCGTTATAATGTGACGGTCAATCCCACTATTCGTTAGTAAAAGAGTAGCCCAAGAGTTGGCGGTGGGTGGTGATGACTAGCTGCCTTCCCTCTAGTCTTACACTGCTAAATTAGGGACGGCTAGCACAGATAGCCCTTGAGTAGCTTTGTGCGAAATTCCAAAACAAAACAAACGATATACCTTTTTGCAGCTGGTATTATATATGATATAACATTCTTCAGCAGATATTATATACGGTATAACATTCTTCAGCAGGTATTACATACGGTATAACATTCTTCAGCAGGTATTATATATGGTATGACATTGTTCAACAGGTAATATATATGATATAACATTCTTGAGCAAGGTATTATGTATGATGTAACATTATTCAACAGGTATTTTATATAACTTTATTCAGCAAGGTATTATATATAATATAACATTATTCAGCAAGGTATTATATATAATATAACATTATTCAGAAATGTATTATATATAATACCTTTATTGAGAAAGGAATTATATGTGATATAAAATTCTTCAGCATGTATTACATACGGTATAACATTCTTCTGTAGGTATTATACACGATGTAACATACTTCAGCAGGTATCTTATAGAATATAATTTTGTTCAGCAGGTTAATATATATGGTATAACATTCTTCAGCAGGTAATATATATGATATAACATTCTTGAGCACGTAGTATATACGATATAACATTCTTAAGCGGATATTATATATACTACAATATCATTGAGAAAAGTATTATATGTGATGTAAAATTCTTCAGCATGTATTATATATAATATAACATTCTTCAATAGGTATTATATATGATATAACATTATTGAGCAAGGTATTATGTGTAATGTAGCATTATTCGGCACGTTTTATATATGATGTAACATTCTTTAGCAGGTATTATATATGATATAACATTCTTCAGTAGGTGTTATGTATGATATAACATTCTTCAGCAGGTATTATATACGACATAACTTTCTTCAACAAGGTATTATGTATCGTATAATATTCTTCATCAGGTATTATATACGATATAACTATCTTTCAGCACGTATGATATATGATATAACGTCACTGATAATAAGTTAAATTACATATTTTTATAAAATAAACCACGATTCTGCAGTAAGTGTGCAGGCTTATAACACCAAAAATTGGGTTTCGATACCAGTGGTGAGCAGAGCACAGATAGCTCATTTTGTATCTTCGTACTTAATAACAATCTAACTTTATCAAAAGAAAAATTATCTTGAAATTCAATCGAGCTTATGAGCCTGAACTGGAGAAATTCCCTTGTCGAGAGGACATACTATACCATTGTGTTAAAATTTATTATTCACTCTTTTAAACAGAAAGTGCTTTAGATTGTTATTAATATTATTTGGTATTACATACATTGCCTATTCTGAATGTCACTTCATTTACTAATATATATATATGTGCTATAGAATTCTAAAAGCTTTCTAGCTTGGTAGTCTATTAAGATATAACACAATACATTAAACATTAAGATTACTGACAAATAAGGGTTTGTTTCCTGATTCCTATTTACGAAATGCTTCTGTTCAAGCTAGTGATGTTATTTGGTATCTGAACCAGAAATCTGGGATAAACGGCTAAGAAACTTCAAGTAATGATTGCAGATTAAAGATAAGTCATCTAATCCCTGAGAATGAGGTGCCCAATCGATTTCTAGCTGCGCATGCTCATCTAGAATACATCCGAACTAAAATTTTGGTATCTTTTAAGTGAAAAGAAGAAATGGCGTTGTCAAATGTATTTTAATTTTACTGATAATATTGCACAATTGAGACCACACGTATTTAGTAAAGCGTTCAATTTAGTTAAATATACTTTCGTCACATAAACTTTCTTCTTTTAGTGTAACGTGAGTTGTGTTTAATTTCTAAAGTCATTAAAATTCAAATGCTTGACTACTGCTTTACTTCCAGTGCCCTTGGCATATGCAGTTTTGCAACATCTTTGCTCCCGCAAGTGACGCTGTGTTATAAAACTCTTTTATCTAACAAAACCTGTTATGTTAGTGAAATTTAGCATATTTGTACAATTCACAAAGCATGGTCACATACCTACTGTTTAGTAAGTTCACTGAGACGTAGTACTCATGGCTAACTACTAATAATGTTTCAATTAGCGATGCTAAATTTGGTATTTTAAGGCTATGTGTTGCAACAATGGTTTTGTGAAATCTTAAAACTTCTTCTGCAGAGTCCAAATAACAGTAAAATTATTTCATGTGGTTTGCAACATATTTTAAATAACTAAAAAAAAAAGTAAGTTAGTTAAGAACCCCTTATTGTTATTGTAATATTATATCTGGTCTCTTCAATACACCTATTGATGACACTATAAGTGATACTTTGACAATTGAAAGATAGCTGGACCTGTTAACTGCAGACCAAATTTCGACTAAATTCCATAAAACGTCTTCTTTTTTCTGATATTCTATTTTTCATATTTTCCATGAAAAGTTTTCCTGTTTCTCTTCTCATGTCGCTCTTTTCTCTTTCCCTAAATCAACAGAACTTATGTTGAGATATGTAGATGAGCATGAACTGAACACATTCTGCAACGTTTCCTTCCAACCACAAGTATGACATAAATCTACCTTGTCATCATACCAAACACTTAAGTGTAGAGAGCAAATCATACTTAAATTGCCAGAGGAATGAAATTCTAAAAGGCTCCACCCTCCATTAACACATTTCATAATAAAGCCCGCTGCTCTACACAATTCTATCATGTTTATCCTAGGCAACCACTGTGTTTAGTTTCTTTTTTCTTCCCAGCTGTTTGAATCTTCCTGAAAAACTAACTCATTTCCCTCTTGGTCACCAGCATATGACCATCATTTATGACTTCATCATCCCAGATCCTGGTCCTCTACCAGGATAGCCTCAAAAGTCTCTTTGTATCTAATTCTGGACTGTGCCTCACTTACTGCTACCTCAGCAGTCCACTTTCTGCCAGATCAGATATTAGGTTGGGTATCTCTGACCAGAGAATATTTTGAGTCTTTAGAATCATGAATGATCTTGCTTTGGGTATTTTGAACTCCTTTAAAAGAGACATCACTGACAACACCGACTTCGTGAGAAAGCTGTGTAACGAAACAGTTTTATAGCCATCTAAATAACCAACTATCACCACTAACTTCATAACAATAGAATCGTAAAGTGATTACAAACTTCTTTTTTCTGATGTAATAGTTCTGAAAACAAACATCAACGCAAAACCGCAATGTACTAACACTTATCTACATAATTTCTCCTGCCACCTAGAACTGACTAAAATAGAATTATAAACTATTTTGGATAAGGATAGGCAATTCGCTTGAAATTATTACACGAATTTTCGAGACTAATAAGTAACCAAATACAATAATACAAAACATATTTAGAACACCTGTATATACACATATATAAGAAACCTGGTTATTTCATTTCCAGGTGACAATTCCAGAAAGAGATGGACACTTCACTACATTACTCAATGTTTCATATTTATATGCTACAAGAAACACCCACACATTAAATTCAATAATTTGTGGATTCCGTTTATTAAAAATAAATATTTGGAGTGAATAATATTACATTTTTTGTTTCCAAACTTAGAAAAATTTCCAGTTATATTATAAAGAAGATATTATATTCTTCTTTATTGATTTCTCTAATTTAGTTGGTAGATAGCAACATGTAAAGACGGTTAGTGATGCAGTAACTGAAAATATCTGAATTAAATAAATAACAAAGAGAAAAACAAAACTTGACTCTTATTCCTTAATACCTATATATACTGTCCATGCTACGAACCTATATCATTAACTGAAAACTGATATATACTTTTGAAACATCAAATGTACTTTTACAATATCATGTCATCAAAGCTTCTTCGATACGCTTAAGTCACTTTACATAATAGATTGTACTAAATGTGATACGGTAACTGGATAACATGATGATAGAAAACACAGGTGCTAACTAAATTCTAAACATTAGTTTGATCTGGATAAAGTGTATTCAAAATATTGGAAAACTCTCACCACTCTTGCTTGAAAAACACAATATGAAGATTCCAGCAATCAGGTTTCTTTTTGTTGTTTTGTTTTTTTCTGTTTAGCGTGAAGCAACACAATGGACTGACTGTCTGTGTACCGTCCGCCTCTAGAAGTGCAACCCTGGATTTTAGCGTTGTAAATCAAAAAGCTTATTTCTGTCCCACCGGGAGACAATCAGTTAGGATTGTATAGTATACATATGTACACCATACATTTACTGTTGATTTATCAGGAGACAATTATATAGAACTGTTGTATATATTATAGGTACACCATAAAATTACCTCTGACCCATTGGGTGACAATCGGGTAAGAATGTTATATATATGTGCATACCGTAAATGTACTTCTGACACACCGGGAGACAATTAGGTAGGACTTAATGTATATATGTATATCGTACATTTACCTTTGGTTCACTGAAAGACAATAAGGTAGGACTGTAATATATATATATCATAAACTTACCAGAAGACAGCCAGTTAGAACAATAATATATATACAGTACTGTTTTAAAGTGTTAGGACAAGAAAATATTTTGTCATTCTTTCCATTATATGAGACTAATTCTTCCATGTCATTGCAGAATGTTAATTTCAACACTGTTGTAATGTGTGATCTAGATTCATTTTTTGTTGCTATGGTAATGCTTCACTGATCCTTGTTGACAAATGAATGAGCCAGGATGAGAATACTTAGCATTATTTAAAATTACACCTTAGAAACAGGTAAATTTGAAAATAGGATGGAGACAGAACATTTAAACTCAATGATATCAATGTATCTTAGTTTGTACAGTTGAAGACAGAAGGAAGACTACCACTGATCTCGAGCATGAGATAAACAACCATGTACCAAATGACAGAAAGTGTCCAGATCTACAATATCAAAAATACTCAACAAGAATGAAATATTTGGTTGTGCAGTAGCATAAAAAACTTTTACTTCATTCTCCAAATATTGTCAAGAGACTGTGCTAAAAAGTACAAAAATTGGGCTACTAATGATTGGAAAAATGATGTTATGGTCGGATGAGTCGAAGTTTAAAATATTTGATTAAATGTGTAGGTTGTACGTCCGGCAGAAGAAAGGTAAAATATACTTATCTCAGTGTATAGCTCCTACCATGAAGCATAGAAGAAGAAGTGTGATAGTTTGAGGTGTTTTTCTGCTGAGGCGACAGGAGATTTTTGCAAAACAGATCGAATAATGAGCCAGCGCAAGTACCATCAAATACTAATCAGTCATGGTATACCAAGTGTTTTGTGTATTATTGATAAAAACATTATACTACCAGCATAGAGAGTAATTGATTAATCCACCCTATAAAGAAATTACTTAACTAAGAAAGAAGTTGTTGGAGTCATTTAAACGATGCAATGAGCAAATCTGGGATTTTAAAGATAAAAAACTTGACAACTCAAAGTTACTTCCAAAGAACGTTTATGGTAGTATATTAGAGACATCTAGAGTAAGTTCTCAAAGAACACTTTGATTAAATATATTGCAACAATGTCTGAAATACTGTTTGGAGTTATTAAAGCAAAAGAGGGAACACACAAAATATTAACTGTTTGATGAACTCAAGTAATTCGACTGAATTTCTGTTGTATTAAATGTGAATATTGATAAAACTTGGATAATTCACCTGGGATTTACCTTCCATTGTTCTTTGAAAGAAGTCTGATATCTAACTTTTGACTTAGTCCTAACATTTTTGCACAATACTGTATGTAAACCGTAAAAGAGACAATTAAGTAGGACTATAATATATTACATGCATATCGCACATTTACATCTGATTCACTGGGAGACAGTCAGGTAGGACTACAATATGCATACCTTAAACTTAGCTCTTGGTCACCGAGAGAAAATAAGTTGAGACTGTAATATAAATAAATATACCATAAACTTACCTCTGACTTATTGGGATATAATCATGTGCATATGTGTGTGTAAACATAAACGTGATATATGTATGTCTACACCACAATTTTACTTCTAACCAACCGCAAGGCAGTTAGGTTAGGCTGTAATATATATTTTTTCAGGTGGATATAAAATCACCCAATTCTTTGTGAATTGCGATTAATTTACAATACTAAATCTACGTGATTTAATAAGCTTAAGATAATTAAATTTAGTAAACCTAGGTTAGGTTACTAGAGATGCCATGAATGACAAAAGTATATTTAGTTAATTGAAGGATTATTTGAAATTACCTACATGAAGTTTGATAAATATATTTGTTTGGAGTAAGCGTCAGACGTAGAGAAAAAAATTAAACTTGAATTAGACCGCTAGGAGCACAACAAAGTAAAAAAAATACACCTGTTTACTACCAGGTACTGGTTAAGCCTATATTTATATATACAATGTTTGGTAAAATTGAGCATTTTTAGATTCTTTAAAAACGCAAAATCGAAGAAAGAACATCTTGTAAGAAGTGGTTTTTGGTATATACACTAACACTTCTCTGCAGCAAACATATGGAGTGGAAGATGCTTCATAGATTTAATGAAAGTCCATTCTTTAAATAACACTCTTTTATTGCCTGAATCTTTAAATACTAGAACACATCCCTAACCATCAAATTGCAGGCTTGTTTTTATACTGTTCTCTACCGGTATGGTCCACAAATTATATTATATATTGATCAATTCTTTGTTTTTGTCCATTAAAACACCTATTGTAAAGAACTGACCAAATATTGAACATCATCATTTTTTCTCTCTCTCTCTATGTGTGTATATATAACGCACACAGAAGCAAACCGATAGTTGGTAAAATTAAGTTATATATTAATGGCATTCTTGTTCAAAATTTTACGTGACGCATATGTTATTAGGAATTTCCAAAACAATAAAACAACAAACAGTTTGGTGCATGAATTATTTACAAAACTGGGATTAAAAAGTCGATGAGCTTGGATCTAATTGGTAGATTAGGTTAAGATTACTTTTTTGAACATTTATTAGCATAAACACAAGTCGCTCTATGAACTTAGTATTTCTATAGAAACTTCTCATTCCTTGCTTACTATTCACGTTAGGAGCTTATATCATTAAACGAAAGCTGATACATGTCTTTAAAGCAGATGGCCCTCGAGTAACTTTGCGCAAAATTAAAAAAAATAAACCTTTTGGTTCTGACCAGAAGCTACTAATAAGTAGATTGTCTTAACCGGTAAATGAAAAATCTTCAGATATCTTGTTTCAGGTGTTTTGAGATGTGTTAAGTTTACATAGTTTATGTTTGGTAAAAATGCTAAAATCAACAAAAATCAGTTACAGTTGAAAATAAACTCCATCAAACTGAATATGTGTGTGTCAGAAACATTATAGACAGAACTAGATTTTTTTTTATTGTTTTGAATTTCACGCAAAGCTACTCGAGGGCTATGTGCGCTAGCCGTTCCGAATTTAGCAGTGTAAGAGGAAAGGCAGCTAGTCATCACCACCCACCGCCAACTCTTGGGCTACTCTTTTACCAACGAATAGTGGGATTGACCGTTGCATTATAACGCCCCCCCAGGCTGAAAGGGCGCGCATGTTTGGTGCGATCGGGATTCGAACCCGCAACCCTCGGATTACGAGTTCGAACGCCTTAACACGCTTGACCATGCCGGGCCGACAGAACTTGAAGAATGGTTATTGGAAGTAAGTTCACGTTCAGCCTGTTAGAGGACGCCATAGATCAATAATTTATAAGGTGCTTATTCCCGTGACACAAACTTTTCTTGGCTTTCATAAACATTGAAATAACTGTATTATAAAGAAATACTAGAATGTTTTTGGTTTAGTAGAGCTCATTTTTGGGTTACGTGAAGTTATGTCAAATAACAATTTATGTATATTCTATGTTAACTACAAGGTTTAATTGGTTTACTTTCATAAAACTTGTTACAAATGCAGAATGATGAATGCCATTGTTAATAAAGCATATTTGCTCTTACCATTAGAGGACAAAAAACGGAAAGTTCATACATGAAGTACCTTAATATTTTATAAAGACTGTACATACGTAATTATGAAAAATGATTGCAGTAAGGCAATTCTTTAATTCACACCGTTTTGGCTATAACGTGAAAACGGATAGAGCAAATAAAAATGACACTTGTAACCTAAGTTCAAATTACCAGAGTTGAAAATACAGTACAATTCAGGTAGTAAACGTCACAATAAAACCAAAACCAAATTTTAAAAGTCAAACCAAAAACGTGGTACAAGAGTCTTTCGTTTCCTACGAACGTTTGAACAACTACTACGATGCTCATTTTCTATCAGGCCTATTACTGTGGTTAAAGAACTAATTTCTGTGTTTACCCTGGCCATGCATATTCGAACATTAGTCATGTGATTGCTTATACACTCTGCATTTGAAGAAAAATGTTAATTTTCGCTACCACAAATTCCTTGTTATATCACATGTGCTTACCCGTGTTTCTTTATAGACAATTATCACTTTTACATCTGGTTGGTCAAGCACCCACACATTGTAATTCTCAAAACGATCTAACGTCTGAGCTTGTACTTACATTACGCTTATCAACTAAATATTGAAATGTGTAAAAAGTTCGGTAAAGAAGTGCAAAAATTTCGTTTAAATTATGTTGCATTAGTTTGTTTGTTGTTAGGCGCAAATCAAGAGAGATGGCTACCTGTATTCTGCTCATCGTAAATACTGAAACCGATTTAAGCATGAAAAGTCTCCAGAATAAGCTTTGAACCATTAAAGGACAGTCGAATCAGTAAACTAATTTAGTTTATTTGAAGCACAAATCTAAACAATATGCTATCTGTGCTATGCCCACCACGGGTATCAAAACCCGGTTTCTAGTGTTTTAAGTTCGCAGACATATCGCTGTACTACTGGGAGGGAAAGGCAAAGTATTAAGATTAGCAAGAAATGCAATAATAGTAATAACAAAAGTGTATAACTAACTTTAAAATAATAAAATTATAGCTAGCTAAACTACGTCAATCCGCTTAGAAATAAATGCTTTGATGTAACTGAAATAAAAATAATTATACAGCCATAAAATAAATTAATTAGTTGTTTAGTATCTATATATAATACCTTATCATGAAAAAAAATGCCTTATAGCCAAGAATTAAATCTTTTCCGATAACACAGCACCAAAAACGTTACCGACTTGTGAAGAAATATCACTAAGTACAGCAGTAGTTAACAGTAGACATCGTGAAGAAACAAAATGGTGTCCATAGAAATCACTCGTTTGAAACCACCTTTAAAATGTCTGAATATTAACAATGAATATTTAATAGCGTTGGCTAAGAAAAACTAAAACTTATTTTACTTATAATGTCGCTTTAATTACTATATATGTATTTGTGGAGTGAATCCAAATTTAACTATTTAAACAAATTTTCATCTAAGAAGTGACTTCTCCAGACAAGTGTACTAAAAAAATGAGGAACCTAGTCACTCTAACTATTTCACAACATTATTCCAACTGGGATCCCAATTATTCCTGTTTTGTACTGAAAATGGTACTAGTATATATATAACGAATGATGTGTTAGTTTGGGAATATAATTAAACTTAAGGGTGAGCTGGTAGAGAACCAGAGAAGTAATAAAGTCAAATGAGTATACGACCGTCCAACAGTTTGGTATTGCTGGCGCATAAAAATAGAGCTAATAAAAAAGAAACAAACAAACCTATTTAACTATAATAATATAGAAAGTTTTAATGCTACAAAAAGTAGTGCACCAAGAAATCAAAACTATTGGGTTGAGGAATAATTCGTGAGCGTTTTTTCAAGTTAAAAAATATATTCATAAATGAAACGCTTTCGCAAAATATTTCATGTCATTTGGTAGATAATTTTTTGCTCTAATAGATGGTGTGTTTGATTTTCATATGTCTTTAATGTTTGCTTTCATTTTCAGCTCATTAAATGGAATGTCAAGTGGACAAAATCGAGCATTTTCGACACCATCTGCTTTTCGCATTTAATTTCTTGCAATTTCGTTTAAAACAATGCATACTATATACCTAGGTATTACATGAAATAAAGTATCATAATAAATGTTTTGGGTGTAATGTGTTCATGCATTGAAGTATTGTATAGTCTTGCATGTAATGCTTGAATGAAATTATTTAAAAACGCTCACGAATTATTCCTCAACCTAATACAAAACTGAATTATTTAAAACTTAAAGAGTGTTATCTTATATTTGACTCACACTAACGTAATTACAGTGATTTCTAATTACCGACTATTAAGTTAAATTTTAAGTTTTATTGTGTAATTATTAAATCTAATAACTTCCTAATTCTAAAAGATAAGTTATTTTAGAGTAGCCAATTTAGGAAGATAGTGTATTGTGTTTAGTGAGGAGTCGAGACGCTCACAATATACCACTCTTTTAGAGTAGCCATTTCAGGAAGATAGTGTATTGTGTTTAGTGAGGAGACGAGACGCTCACAATATGCCACTCTTTTAGAGTAGCCATTTCAGGAAGATAGTGCATTGTGTTTAGTGAGGAAACGAGACGCTCACAATATGCCACTCTTTTAGGGTAGCCATTTCAGGAAGATAGTGTATTGTCTTTAGTGAGGAGACGAGACGCTCACAATATGCCACTCTTTTAGAGTAGCCATTTCAGGAAGATAATGTATTGTGTTTAGTGAGGAAACGAGACGCTCACAATATGCCACTCTTTTAGGGTAGCCATTTCAGGAAGATAGTGTATTGTGTTTAGTGAGGAGACGAGACGCTCACAATATGCCACTCTTTTAGAGTAGCCATTTCAGGAAGATAGTGTATTGTGTTTAGTGAGGAGACGAGACGCTCAGAATATACCACTCTTTTTCTTGTCTAAATAGTTATCTCTAAATGCTCATCAACTTGAACTGTGATGACTGTACTATTCTCTGTCATTGTAAGTGGATTTTTTAAACTGTGTTTTTGTTGTTTTCTGCTATCGGGTGTATAGAAGTTGAGAGAAGCCAAAAATTGCTGATGGACTAAAACCAAAAAATATATCAAACAATGAATGTACTAAATAAGTATAAATGAAATAAAGTACACATAGTTTTTGTAATATGTATACGAAACACGAATATGAAGTGTAAACTCACAAATGAATAAGAGTCCTGAAGAGTGTATTAACTTTATGGTGTAGACCTGCTACCAAGGGGGTCTAAAACGCTACCAGAAGGCTAACTAAGCACAATACGGGCCTTTGTATAGGTTTTCAATGCCACTAAACCCGAATGTTGTATCAAATGTTGTGTTTCTAAATTTACACAAGATTACGTGGTCGATATGTTCGAAACTATATTTGAACCAATCACAAATTAGCGGAAACAAACTTGGTATGCGTGCTCAGGTATCACGTTTAGGTGCCCTAATATACATATATTTTTCAAATAAGGATCCTCCTTGGGATATCTCTAGAAGTAGCTGGAGTTAATGAGAGCTTGGTCACTATAAGTAAATAATGAGGGGAGCTTTAAACCCCACAGCAGAGAGTGGGCATTTCATGTTATTCTTAGAACGTGTAAGTTAATAATGAAGTATTTTGTAACAATATTTGTTGGCCCGGCATGACCAAGTGGTTAAGGCATTCGACTTGTAATCTGAGGGTCGCGAGTTCGAATCCCTGTCACACTAAATATGCTCGTTCTTACAGTCTTGGGTGGGTTATACTGTGACGGTCAATCCCACTATTCGTTGGTAAAAGAGTAGACCAAGAGTTGGCGGTGGGTAGTGATGACTAGCTGCCTTCCCTCTAGTCTTACACTGCTGAATTAGGGACGGCTAGCGCAGATAATTCTCATATAGCGAAATTTAAAACAAACCAAACCCTTCATGGCACTCAGATTTCGTGTGTATAGTTTGGCCCTGCTAGTTTCAAAATTGTGAAAAGAGTTATCATGGCATACATACATATAAATCTACAAGCTAAATTAATATAAAATGTATTTTATGTGTGTGAATATACTGATGCAATCCTAAAATATATACCTGTATGACATGTTAAAATAAACCACAAGGTTCATTTGTTTGTTTGTTCCTTCATCTCGATTTCTCTTATACAAGTCAACTTTTTCTGTGGTAGTTTGAAGTGACCCTTACATGTTTATATTCGTCTGTGAATATTAGCGTAGCTAGTTACGTGCGTAGAAAATATTTTAATATTTATGCTTGGTTTCAGAACTAGGTACTTAAAGTGCTACTTGTAACTATTGGTTACAATCGTCAGTTGTAATGAACAGTGTGAGTGAGAAAAAGATGAGGTGTTAAGAACAAACTAACCACGACTGATGCTGACCACGTACATAATGTTAATTACACAGCAGCCCTACATTTATTTTATTCAATAAACTATGTCTATGTTATTTGTAATTACTGGATTTCGGTTTATATGAACTGCGTAAGACCTTTTTACTTCAACAAAATAGGAGACTTCAACGATGTCAGTAACAGAGAAATTAAAACTATTTCAATGTATAATTGAACAAATATATATAATGTACATTATTGTAACAAATCAACTGATCCAATAATAATATGTAACTAAATAATACAGTATTTGTTTCAAAAGCAATCATATAAGGTCGACATATATTGACTCCTACTTCAGCGATACGGTTTTATTGTTTTTTTAATAAAACAGGACTTTCGTATGTAACATAAATCAATTTACAATCATTTTAAATGTGACTTTTATTATATCACTGGCATATTGTATTAGTATTCACAATATTTTGTTATATACTCTCTACTTCTTACTATTCCAAAACATGTAACATTATCACGTTTTATATACGAAGGCCCAATTTTTCTAACAATGAACACAATGTTCTTATTACTTTACAGCCTGTAGTGTCTTTATAGACTAAAGTTTTTTCCGTTTAGTTAACCTACATGAAAGCTAAAGATCGAAAAGTTCATAAAGCTAAATCTGTATCTATAATAAACGATGCATACAATGATATACACATTGAAAGAAATTATGATGCATTATCAGTAAATCAGTATCTTCAGTATTATTGTATTTCGGGTTCTGAATAAACTAAACTCTGTTATATTCTCCCTGTTCCTACAGTCTGATGTTTCATGTGTTTTATGTAACTGTTTTTGTGTTTGGAGAGTAGCCGAATTTCTACAGCTGGAGCGGATAAATGTTCATTTAAAACACGTGTATAAATTCCTCGTCTATAGATAGAATGGAGAGAGGGTCAATCGATTTTTACGCTTCAGTTTATACCCTTGAGCCCGGTCACATCTGACTACGTTCTTATGCTTACACAGGCTTCTCTCTAATGAAGAAAACAGTCCCTTAGTGGCAGCCCACAGCTGTCCTATTTTCGGAACTATAATGTTTATCTCCAGACTCAAAGTTCCAGTAGAACTTGGGCATACATACACTTGAATACACATAAGACACCTTATTCAGCGCCACTGAGACCATGTTATCTCTAGAACATTTTTAATGAATTACTATAATTTGACTACGTCCTTCATACAGAAACGATTTATTCAGTGTCGTTGAGTAAAATCCTGTTGCATTTACAACATGCATAACGAGTGTCTTGTACTGTCGACTATGCCCTTCGTACGCAGATGATTCAGTGCCTTTAAGTAAGAACATATCTTTAGAAAATGCTTTATAGCTGTCTAAACAGTCAGTCAACCATGTCTAGATTAAAGACTGACTGGTGAATTCTGTCGTCTTTAGGATAAATTGAGATTGACAGAATAATAGAGTCGTATTTTGTGAAATATCTGGTTATGTTGTTTTTGTTTTTAGCTTACAATGTGCCTGTTAAATGTGAATGAATTAAAGTTAGACGTTAAATGTATCTGCGATTTTATGTTGTTTACATCACAGAATTGCACTTGAATGTTCTAAGTGTCTGAATCACTTTTTGGCTAAGAAATAAGATTAATCCATAAACTAATTGTCCAAAATGATTGGGGTAAATTTTAGTTTTTGAATGGACTAAAGTTAAAATGAATTATTTGGTGTGACTTAGTTACATTTTAACTGTTGAAAGGACAAGTCAAAGGTTGATTTTCTGATATGATTATTACGTTTTAACTGTTGAGTGGGCCTTAACTTCAGAAGTATTGATGAGTGAGATTGACCTACAAATTAATTGCTTAGTACGACTTGCAATACAATTATTTGTTGAATATGAATGAAGTACGATTCACTTTTGGATTTCAGTGAGTTACATTACGGTTGATTTGAAAGGCTGGAATTCAGAAAAACAGATTTTAACTGAACTTAAGACTGATTACTATATTAAAAATGGTTATGTTTTAACTTTTTTACTGAGTATAAGCTGTACCTGTACTGTTTTATGTGACCCATTGCTAGGTTTAAGTTGACCATCTATTGAGTTTTTTACTGAGGATAAGCAGTCTTGTAACGTTTGTGCGAGGTCAACTCTCACTGTATTTTCTGACGTCCTTAATTAATTTATCACTGTAGATCAAGACTGGCTCTTTGATTTAGTAAGTGACATGACTCAGTTATGCTTTGACTGTTGCCTCACAATGAATTAGATAACCGTTGTTATATTTGCATTTCTATTATTAGAAATTTCACAGTTACTCAACAATATATCAGCGAATACCTTACACAGTATATTATTATTGTGTACTAGTAAAGCTTTACCCGTTCCAACTAGGTTACTAAACCCAAATACGTTTACTGTTATTTAGAACTTTATTTTCTATTTATAACAAATATAGTTTATTTTTATTTAATACATATAATAAAATAATCAAGCACACGCATACTTGCTTTGTATAAAAGCTTGAGACAAGACGTAATGAAAAGTAATCAAAATCATATCGGAATACAACTAGTTGTTTATTCGATGAATTAGCTATTTTTTTCAAGATGATACTCGACTTTACACAGACCTGCCAAATTTTATTTTTTTTTATTTAAAAAAAACACTGAATTACGCTGTCATCACTTGTAATGAAATACTTTATCGTATTCTTAGTATTAAAGCCAATCATATACATTTTCGTTGTACTTTGTGCTGTTTAAATGAAAATATTTAATGAGACACTTCAGAGGTATGAATACTACGCTTGCAGTAAAATGTTCATTAAAACATAATTCTGTCATTGTTAGTGAAGCCTAGTAATAACAATTTCAGCACTCTTAACTTTTTCCTAGCATAAAATAAATTAATTTTAAATAAACGTATCAACGAATTCTTCAAGTTGCATCAAACTCACACAACCAAGCTTGTATTTCTGCTACTTATGATGTCAATAATTAAACCCCTTTGCTGAAATCTTCCACAAATTTAGCTATTAAGAAACCCATAAAAAATCACAGGTTATAGAGCTGAACTAATCTATTCTTACGTATTAGCTCGTTACCGTAAAATAAATAAGTGCCTCTAACTTTCTTTACACATATGTTCCAAAGTAAAACCTCTCATAATTACTTATTTTACTCTTTAATAAAATTAGGTTAGTTTTTATGATACAGAGGGAGTAGAGGACTTCTTGACTGTGTATTTCATTCACCAGAAGAGAATATTGTCAATGAGAGTTGCTTATCAATACATTCAAGAAAATATATAATAGTTGAGAAATCTCTATCTCCTTTAATGTCCATCAGAGTTCCTTGCTACAAACACGTTTATTGTTGTTTATAACGGATATGTTTTTTTTTGGTTGCTAATAAGGATTTTTCTTTATATGAAATATTTTCTTGTAGACAAAGATAAAGAGTATTATTTAATCCACTACACTTGTGTTAATGCCACTACTTATAATATTGCTGGTTTTGTTAACAAGAACGCCTCACTTCTTTCTCCGATGGCTAAGCAACATATTAGAGAGTTTATAACACTGAAATTCGGAGTTTAATCCCTATGGACAACACAGACAAATGGTCCATTATGAAGTTTTCTGCAAGTTAACAACGAAGTAAAATAAATTTCACGTAAAACCAACATAAATATATGTTAGAGAACCAACATTAAGGCTGACTGTGAAGATTAAGATGCAAACCTAGAGTTTATTTTTCTCTTCTTTTTACCTCTAGTTTATATTTCACTATAATTATTATTAACAACTTTCTACGCTATTTTTTACATTTTTGTTTCACCTTTAAATAATAAAATATAAATGGTATTTCTTAGTATCAGTAGTAATTGGATTATTTTTGGTATATTAATTCTGAAAGGTTCTTGAAAGTAACTCATAAGTCAGGTTTTGTTTGTTTGTTTTGGAATTTCGCACAAAGCAACTCGAGGGCTATCTGTGCTAGCCGTCCCTAATTTAGCAGTGTAAGACCAGAGGGAAGGCAGCTAGTCATCACCACCCACCGCCAACTCTTGGGCTACTCTTTTACCAACGAATAGTGGGATTGATCGTCACATTATAACGCCCCCACGGCTGGGAGGGCGAGCATGTTTTGGCGCGACTCGGGCGCGAACCCGCGACCCTCAGATTACGAAGCGCACGCCTTAACGCGCTAGGCCATGCCAGGCCTCATAAGTCAGGTAAGAGACCCCTAGGCTCACAAATATCTTTATTTTTTTAGAATGTTGACCAAAATGGCTTTCAGTTTTAGCACTTCCGTCTTCCTGGCTACTTTAAACAGACTGACAAAATAAAATGCTACTTTTGTAATACGCTCACAGTTATAAGTTTATAGACTTACAACACTAAATTCTGTAATTCTATTTCGCGCGGTGGACAGAACAGATATCCTAATGTGGCTTTGTTCTATAGCAAGCAACATAATTCCGGGTTTTTATTTTGTATTTTTAATTTTTATTTGCCCCCCAGTGACTCAGCGGTATGTTTGTGGACTTACAACGCTAAAAAACCGGATTTCGATACCTGTGGTGAGCAGAGCACACAAAGCCCATTGTGTAGCTTTGTCCTTAATTAAAAAAAACAAACCAAAAAAAACAATTTTTATTTTCGAAACCATTGTCTAGTTCGTATATTATATGCTAGAATCTGTATATTGAGTAGTTACAAAAATAGTAATTACCGAAAAAGTAATTACTGTCTAGCTGCAGCAAGACAGGCGAAATCACATTTGGCTCCTAACACTAAAACCACGAACAAGATTACATAAACCTCTCACATTAAACTTTAAAAAAAAAAAAAATTGTTACTCATATAGTCACTTCATTACTAGGCATGGCCAGGTGGATTAAAGCGTTCGACTTGTAATCTGAGGGTCGCGGGTTCGAATCCCCATCACAATCAAACATGCTCGCGCTTACATTATAAAGCCCCCACGACTAAAAGGCAAACATGTTTGATATAACGAGGATTTGAATCTGTGACCCTCAGATTGCTAGTCGAACGCCCCAGCCACCTTGCAATGCCGGGCCGGAGACGGAAGCATATATTTTGAAGTTGCTTGACCTTTAACACATAAAATAATTAAAAAGGACTACATTAAATAAATGAAAAAAATGCATGTGATATATTGGTTCCCCGCTGGTACAGCGGTAAGTCTTCCGATTTACAACGTTAAAATCAGGGGTTTGATTCCTCTCGGTGGACAGATCAGATATTCCGATGTGGCTTTGCTATAAGAAAGCACACACACTGAGTGTATTGGAACAAATTATGACCCTAACAAGTTTCAAGTTAATCCGCCGAAAAATGAAGGAACGGTGGTCGATTGAAGAGTGTTTGGAAGAAGTACAAACAATATAAAAACAGTATGTTTATCAGTGGATACAAAAATATGTAACATTAACCACAAAGATAATGAAATACAGAATCAAAGAAAAACCCAATGGCATACCAACATTTTCTCTTTCATGCAAAAGTGAGAATTCAAGTGAAATTGAACTCATTCTCCTTAAGAACATCGTGTCAAACGCGTTTTATGTCCTTCACCTATCAAGAGCTGAAAATCTAACAGAATAAAAATAAAAGTCTCTAATAAATCAAAGGGTCATTCATTCTCCAAAACTATACACGTAATAGCTTGTACTATATTTACTGTAAGCTGAAAATATTATACTGACAGAGACGTAACAAAAATTGATTCAAATACTAAACTCTAATGAAAATTCTTTTTAAAGAGCGTTTATTTGCCATCTTTATAATTTTAACCCTCATTACTGATGAGCGCATATATTGTACACATTTCAGTAATATTATGTTACCTAATATAAAAAACTCAAAGAATTGAGCGAAATCACTCGATTTCTATGTAAAACACAGAAGGAACCATTATTAGGGTTAATTACAATATTAATGACATGTTAATTTAGATATTTCGTGTGATTCGTATATAACTGCTGAGACTGTAATCAACAAAGGCTTAAACTCACAGATAAATTTATCCATAAACAGTTTAGACATCCTTGCTTAAAAACAAACAACAATGTACCTGAATATCACCGATTATTATAAGGTTAATTACTCTTGATAAGAGAAATGTCAAACCTTGAGCCTACATTTTCACAACCTCACAAAACACGAGTTTTCCTAGAAATTAAAGAAAAAAAATCAAACAATATATTAACATTATATTAAATTATAAATATCTTTGTTGTTCTTTTTTCTAAAATAAAGAAGGAACTGTTTCTAAATTAGTTAGTGATTAAAAACCCAAATATGTGTGAATATAAAACAACTTTAATCGGAGTCTTTCTGATATTTTAAAATAAAAAAACTACCGTTTTGGTTCCGCTATGCGACGAATAATAAATTGTACATTCATTTTATGAGTTTTTCTTCCAAGTCGTATTCTTCTACTTAAAGCCATTCTCATCTAGCCTATTTCACAAACCATACGTCCATTTACTGCAGTATTTTAAAGATACCAATCTTATGTCTTTCATCTGCGCATCAAAGAATCCTAGTAGGATTAATGACGTAAAAACCCATATTTTATAAGCAGACTACTGTCCAAAGCCGCAATTTCGAGGCGTATTGGTGAAGACATTCTATTAATGTGTCGTTGCAAAGGATAATCTAGAAGAATTGCCAACACTGATTCCCGGTCAAACTGCTCTAACTGATGGAACGCGTCCTGTGAGTCGCAGCAGGAATTGTGCCATCTATTACTCAAGTAGGATGGACATTATTGTCTTAAACTCTTGTTAAATAAACAACTTCCACTTACATTAAGACGTCATCTAAAATAATTAGTCCAACAGATGGCGGTAATAACCTTCAAAGTTACTGATTATTAGTGAAAACAAAATTTGGTGTGTCATAACTGCCATCAATTTCTAAAAAGCTTCTTCAAGAACTTTAATTTATTGCAGAACTTTAATCTAATTTATAAATAATTTGTGTATAATCAGTGATATCGAGAAAACCCACTTGTAGAGAAATATATATGCAAAAACGGCTCGTTTGGGTTGAGAAAATATTTTACGTAGAAGAGCGAACAACGTTTCGACTTTCTACGTAAAATATTTCCTCAACCCAAACGAGCCGTTTTTGCATATAAATTTGTGTATAGTTCTGACTTATGTATAATATCGTCTTATGATCCTTTTAAATATTCGACTGTTTCGAAAGTTCCAAAATATACTCAAAATTAACGTCCCTCACCGTCATTGATAAGTCTTAAAGAGTTAATGTAAAGTTGTTAAGAACTTAATTCTAAAGATGGTTTGAAAAAAAAAGTTAAAGAACTGACTTATAAATTACAAATATAACTAAATACACTTATTAAGCTACGATTACCATATTGAAACTGAAGTCCGTATTTCTTTGGAGAAGGTTTTTTTTTTGAGAGAAAGCTTCAGTAAGAACAAGTGCTAAGAGATTTAGTAAGAACAAGTGTTAAGAGTTTTAGTAAGAACAAGTATAGAGAGTTGCAGTAAGAACAAGTGTAGAGAGGTTTAGTGAGAACAAGTATAGAGAGTTTCAGTAAGAACAAATGTAGAGAGGTTTAGTGAGAACAAGTGTAGAGAGCTTTAGTGAGGACAAGTGTAGAAAGCTTTAGTAAGAACAAGTGTAGAGAGATTAAATAAGAACAAGTGTAGAGAGATTAAATAAGAACAAGTGTAGAAAGCTTTTCTAATAACAAGTGTACAGAGTTTTAAGTAGAAGATTCAGTTAGAACAAGTGTAGAAAGCTTTAGTAAAAACAAGTGTAGAGAGATTCTGTAAGAACAAGGTTAGAGAGTTTTAGTTAGAACAAGTGTAGAGAGATTCTGTAAGAACAAGGTGTTGGATGGCAAGGATGAAATTTGGAGAAGAACAGTTGAAACGAAGATGCACTTGAAACAAAATGCGGATTCAAGGGAATGTTAGCAGGATTCTAATCCAAAAACTATGAATTTAAATATATGAGTAGAAAACAGAATTTTGTGTTCAAAAGAATTATAAAGGACTGAAGGGAAACCAGATACCTAAATGAGTTAAAAAAGTAGAAAAATGAGTCGTATGGATTCGACATATGAAAACCAAGTAAGTAAGGAAGAAAGTGTCCAAAACCTATAATAGTAACATTTTGACAAGTAAAAGAAAGCCAATGTCTTCTCAAAAAGAAGAAGAAGGAATTTTAAAACTGTAGAAATCTTTGGTGAAGAGGACTGTTCGGTAAGAATTAGAGTTATAAGTGAAAATGAACCGGTTAAAATTTAGAGGAGGTGGACAGAGACGGTGGTGCGTATGAAATACGATAACATAACAGTTGAAGAATCTCCAAAGGTTGTAAGAAAAGAGGTATGCGATAAGAAAAATGAGGTCGACATAATGTAGGAATTGAAAAACACAAAAGAGTAGAAAACAAAAGAAGAGACTATTGAACTGTTAATGTTACATATTGGAACATTATTACAAACTGGGGTTTTTGGGAAGCTTGTTTAGTAACATGAAATGGTAAATCTGGATTGAAGAAAAATTCAAAGATTTATGTTGAGAAGAAATCTTCACCTTGAGTCTTTTGGTAAGACGGCGATAGGTTTAAGGATTTACGACGCTAGAATCCGTGATTCGATTCCTTATGGTGAGCACAGCAGATAGCTTAGCGTGGCTTGCTCTAAAGCAACCAAACTCTACGTAAAGTATCAGCCAAAACATTAAATGGCTAGAGAGAAAGAACAACAAAAGAGATCGCATGATAGGAGTGAGAAGAAATATATAAAGAAAGACTGTAGGAAGGGAAAGTATGAATAACAGGCGTTGGAGAGGAAATAAACAAGAATATCATGTACAAGAAGAAGAAAACATGGAAAATGTGAAAGAAATCAAAAGATAGAAACTGAATAGACTAGAGAAATATTTATGGTTTTTTTTTTTAACTTGGAGTTTGATCGAGTTGAATGGGAGGGTGGACGGTGACATGAGGGGAAAAAAAGACAACGTATTGTACAGCTCATTGGTTAGTTGTTTTAAGCCAAGCACAAAAAGTACACAATGGGCTATCTGCCTACCATTGGTATCGAAACCCAGTTTCTAGCGTTGTAAGTCTGCAGACATTCTGCTGTGCCGCTAGGAGGCTGTACATTTGAGAAAGAAGAACTAAAATCGATAATTAAGCGAATGAAGGTAGAAACGAGATTAAAATTGAATCACATGTTAATTACATGTGGGTGTGAAAGAAGATTCTGCTGGTTTGTTGTTAAGCGCATTGTTACTCAATGGACTATTTTAAGTATTAAAAGAGGACAGAGAAAAAAGTCCAGAACAGTGAAGAGAAAATGCTAGAATAAGTAACATAGAAATGGAAAGACGAAAAAGAAAAAAAAAAGACGTGGAAAAAACGAGGCTAAGTAAGAATAAGATCTATAATACGTTTTGGAGAAGATTGACATAACCTGGAAAATGATAGCACAGAAGGTAGGAATGAAGGGTCAAATAGAAAGAGAAGGTAATGAGAGGCAGGGAGGAAAAAAGGTACGGGAGAACAACAATAAAAGATAATATCATGTTGAAAGCAAAAAGAAACTGTAACAGTTATATCAAAAAATGAATAAGAAAAGAGAGGAAGTCTGGAAAGGAGCAAAATATAACAAAACAACTAATGAGTTTTGGAAAGCGCTGGACATATTCGGCAGGAAGTGTAAGGACAGTAAACAATCGGAAAAACGGAAGGATGTAGGAAATATTTTGAGAAAATTTTTATATAATGGCAAAAATAGAACTGAATTGCAATAAACGGAATAGAAAACGAGTGAAAAACTGGATAGTTTGAGGACAGAAAAGAATATGAAAAGTTCGTGAACAAGAGTCGATTTGTAAGAGCTTTGTAGGATTTTGATATATACCGTAAAGTATTAACAATTATGAACAAAATATGAAAGATATCAACAGACGTAAAAAAGAGAAGGTTAAATACATGTCGAATTTATAAATCAATAAATAAAGCAGAAGCAAAGAATCATAGAAAAGCACCATTAATATATGTAACATATAAATTAATGACTAAAATTATGAGAAGATGGCTTAAAAGTGATTAGAAGAAAAAGAAGAAATAAAGGAAAGCTAAGCATAGTTTCGAAAAATTTATGTCACTAGAGGTAATATATTTATTTCAAATGCTTTAATAAAAACAAATTCCAAGAAAAATATGAATGTTGTAAGGATTTTTTAAAGGCTTAAAAGCTGCATTTGATATTAAGGATAGAAAGAAGTTATTTCAAAATTAGAAAAGTGGGAATATTTTATAAAATGCTAGATATAGTTAAAGATAAAACGAAGCAACAAATGGAATTAAAGGAAACACATGATCAAAGTGACTTTATGCGGTAAAAAAGGGTTAGAGAAGGACGCTCGTTAAGTCCTGCATTGTTCTCAATATATTTAAATAATTTTCTAGATGAATTAATGGGAAAATTTCTGTAGTAAATGCATTTGTTTATTTAGAATTAAGTAAAAAGCTACACAATGGACTATCTGTGATCTACCTACCCGGTTTTTTAGCGGTGTGTTTGTTTTGGAATTTTGCACAAAGCTACTCGAGGGCTATCTGTGCTAGCCGTCCCTAATTTAGTAGTGTAAGACTAGAGGGAAGGCAGCTAGTCATCACCACCCACCACCAACTCTTGGGCTACTCTTTTACCAACGAATAGTGGGATTGACCGTCACATTATAACGTCCCCACGGCTGAAAGGGCGAGCATGTTTGGCGCCACGGGGATACGAACCCGCGACCCTTAAATTATGAGTCGCACGCCTTAACACGCTTGGCCATGCCGGGCCTTAGCGGTGTGAGTCCGCTCAATACCGTTGTGCTACTGGATAGCAGGAGAAAGTTTAACGGTTAAAAGGAAGAACTAAGTGTGAAATATGAAGATTACGTTATAATGGCTGAGGTTTAACCACAGAAAATGTTGTTACCATTATTGTTAGTTTCCAGTGCAAAGGTACACAAAGACATATTTGAGGTATGTCCACTCTGGAGAATCATATACCGGATTTTAGCAGTCTAAATCCAAACAGTTTCCATTGACCCATGGGATGTTCCACAGTAGATTGAAGAATGTGCTTAAAATACTTAGAAATACACTGAATACACAAACTTTAAAATTAGAAAAACTAAAAATTAATGATGTTCTTTAGAAAGGGGGAAGGACAACAAATAATGAAACATGGTAAAAAAATCGGTACGTATAGGTTTGAGGTATTTATTTAACAACAAGAATACTGGAATGAAACAAATAAAAGACGTTGAAACCAAAGTACAACGAATAGTAAGTACAATACAGAATGTAACTAAAACAAGCAAAATGTTAGACCTGGATAACCAGTTGCACTTGTTTGAAAGCCTTTTGAATTCTATTATTAGCCAAGGGTCAGAAATTTGTAAGATTGGAATAAAAATACATTAACAAAACGTTGTGTTTATAACAAGATACACATTATTTCATTTAGTAGATGGGGTAAAAATGCCGGATGTTTTAAACGTATATTTTATTTGAAAAGACTTTCTTGATAAAATTTTATACGCGCCTATTGGGAATTGTGTTTTAGTCTAGAAAAATATTTATGCATTGCTACATATCATATAGAGAGAATTTAGTTACACAGAAACTATAAATGTTCACAATATTTCCAAACAAGTCTTCATGACAATTTTCAGTTGGTGCTTAACATCTTACACCTCGGACTAATGCTATCAAATAGTCAATAGCTACAGTAAATTATCATGAACCGTATCAGCCAGCTACTAGGTATGTTTATTATTATTACAATGTATAAAGTTAGTTGCCATATCAAGTAATAATTTGCCAATAGTTGAACACAGAAAAGCCAGTAAACAGGATAAATAAAAAAATGGCAACTTAGAAACCTGCAAACAGGGATCGTAGAAAAAAGTAAGCAAACATTGATGGAGATACCGTAGATATTATTTACTCAAACTACAAATCTCTATTTTGATTCCACCAAATGTAATTCTAGGTAATAGCAGGGAGCCAAAATAGAAGTTTGTAGTTCAAGTAAATAATATATACAATATCTTCAGATTTGTTTCTTTACTTTTGTACGATATCTATTTGCAGGTTTTTAACTTCCTAATTTTTCTTTATCTTTAAAAAAAGCTGTGGGAAAATCAACTTTAGCAAGAATGAAGTATAGTAATGTATCAAATTGGACAATAATTGGATAAAGAAGGATGGAAGAAAATGTAGACTTTGTAAAGAAAAACAAATACTGTAACATATACATGAAACTGAATAGAAACATGCAGCTGATGTGTAATGAGTAGAAGATGGCAGAATACTTGAAAATGAAAGAATTAAAAAAACAAAGAGTAAATATACATATAAATATATAGATGTCCTTATAAGAAAATAGAACATAATTAGATTGTGTAAACAAATGATATATTTCATGATCAAATTGTGTCGAATTGTAATAATGTAATCATAAGTAAAAGAGAAAATAGAAAATACTGTAAATGTGCATTTCTTAAAAAGGCTGAAAGCTTAAGGAGTAAACATGGTTTAGTTTTAGTCATCTAGAAATATAATGGTTATAAGGGTAATTGTCATGATTGAAGTATTAACACAGTGAGGTTTTAGACTCTGTTTTACTTTTGGAACTAGAAGTTATCGATTTCCTTGCCAGAGTAGAACAAAAACACATATTATTATGTAAAAAAGATGAATGAGACATTATATTATATACGAATCTTTTAAATGACTATAATTTATTATTCGAGGTTCTTCTACTTTTGCTGTTTGTTGTGTTTCCTTTCTATGAAAGCAATTTAAGAACTTAATTCTACCTGTTCATGGAAGTAACTTTAGCCGAGATGCATAAAACAAAAGATTGATTTTCATAGTTTTTATCAAGATGTATACTTTAGTTAGCCCAAGAAGACAGAAAAATGTTTAAAACTGACATCCAGAAGCATATATATTGCAAGTGATATGACCAGGTGAGCACTGAGTAAATAACTTATCGTTAAGTTAATTCACAACCTTGTGCTTCTTTATTTTTTACTAATCGAACATTTTATACTTCCAAATAACATTCAAGTTTAAAAAAGATTAAATTAAAAATTTTTCCTGACTAATTACTTTATCAAACAAAGTTCATATAACGAATGATATTGATATTCATTATAAAACAAAATGTTCACGTTAGTTCACGTTTCTTTTATTGTTCATTAAAGAAACAGCAAAAATCCGTAAGACAAATAGTTTTGTGTTTCGTAAGCGAAGTATGTTCTCTATTTCATTCTTTATTGTTACTTTTATTAACGCTATTTGTTAGAACGTACCAGCTCAGCGGTATGTCTGCGGACTTACAACACTACAAACTGGGTTTCGATACCCATGGTGGGCAGCGCAGAGATAAACCATTGTGTAGCTTTCTGCTTAATTCAAAACAACAACAATCGTTATAATGTTTAGTGCGTTTACTTTCGTGATGTTATTTATTATAAAAATTGCTTTTTATTATTAATTTATGGACTTGAAACAAAGTTAAATTTAAACTTGGCTAAACATATTGCTAACAGTGAAGGTAACCAACTTATGAAGCAATGCATTCTGATCTTTGTAAATAATAATGGTATATTTAATCAGCTATACCCATTATCGAGTTGATTTATAGTTAGGATCTAAATAGGTAGCTTTCTTTTATGATAAATTAATACTGATTATTCAAGAACACAAGGTAAACAACAGAAAATATTTTGAAAATGTTTTATTGTTGTTCGCAAAATAAAAAGTGAAAACCGAGAGGATAAAATATTTTGAAAAGTCTCTATTATTTTACACGAAAGACAAAAACGTAAAGGTCAATAATAGAAAGCATTTCGAAGCAAAGACATGCCAGTTCATTGAATACAAAACAAATAACCAATCAAATAATATACCACAATCTATGACGTACATGAGAAACAAAAGTAAAGGACAATAGAAAATGATTTTACAAAATGTCCTTCGTTGTTTATGAATGACAAAATAGAAGTTCTGTACGGGAAAATATCGGAAAAAAAAACTCTATCATTAAATATGAAACACAAAAGTAAAAGTCATTAAAATGTTACACATATACACACATAAAAATTCATCATTGTTAATGGAATGCAAAAGAGAATCCCACTAAGAAATGAATGCTTTAGAAGCATCTCTAAATTCTTAGTCTTAAAGCTTGCAGTCTATGGAATGCTTTCTATGCATGGCTACTTCCCATATCATCGTCATCAATAGCAATCTTAATAAAGACGGACGAGCTTGAAGTGACCCAAAGGAAAAATGCATTTCACTGCATGCATCACCTATGTCTTTCCTATGCATGCCTTGAAAGGTACTTCTTGCTTTGTCGTCTCGGGAGAAAATTGACAAGAATTCTGGTTGTGCCTCCCCTTAATCTCTAGTAATTCCATAAATCTGGACCGTATACAGTGACGGAAGTCACCATTTACACGCAGCTTAAGATCACTGTAAGTTATGAGAATTGATAAGAATGGTAGATAGGGAAGCACGTCATTATATGTACTAGTTACAGTCAAGCTAGCCACGCTAGGGCAGCTTGTGGTGGTAATCTCCTCCAACTATTCCTTGCCATCAAGAGTCTAAGTTTGAAGGTTTTATTACTTTGAGTTTATCGAAACTTCTGATAAGCCACGAAAAGGCTTAAAATGAATAGCTTGCACCATTATTGCGAGAATGGATCTTAAGTACGTAATAAAAGCTCCTAATTACATGTGAAGTATTATGTTTATTCAATAAGCTCTATCTCTTTGCTTTTTTTTTTTACGTTATGTTATAGTTATTAAATAAATTTTATATCAAATTAAAGTTTAGTTGGGAATTCTTTAAACATTTAACGAAAGTGCAATATGTATATTTTACATGGAAGAAGGAACAGTAACTAAACAAACTTTCTGAATATTAATGTTTTAAACAATGAGCTTGTATCAAAAATGACTCTGTAATTGTAAGCTCTTGTTTACCGATAACTGATAACTAACTTCAAACGACTTTTTAATCATCTACTGGAGGTAATTGTTTATTTTGAATTTCGCACAAAACTACTCCTCGAGGACTATCTGCGCTAGCGTCCCTAATTTAGAAGTGTAAGACTAGAGGGAAGGCAGGTAGTCATCACCACCCGTCGCCAACTCTTGGGCTACTCTTTTACCAACGAATAGTGGAATTGACCATCACATTATAACGCCCCCACGGCTGAAAAGGCGAGTATGTTTGGTGCGACGGGGATGCAAACCCGCGACCTTCGGATTACGAATCGCACGCCTTAACCCACCTGGCCATGCCGGGCCCTGGAGGTAATGAAAAACTATTGAATGTTGATATGTTTCTTTAACGTATTTTTACGGTTGGTTTGTTGGTTTTTTTAGAGGAGGAATTTTGATAAATGACTACCAGGGAAAAGTATTTACTCAATTAACTAATTCATTTGTCATGAACTCTAATGTAATGAATATAATGTTACATTTATATATTTTTATAGTGGGATCATTTCAAGAGCAAAGTAACAGAATGTTGTGTACTAATGGTCTTTCTCGTTTGTAATGCTTGAAGTAAATTTCAAATTTCTTGAGTAACAATTATAAACCAAACAAAAGTAATCTAGGTTTCGGATTAAGTATTTTTCTTATTCTTCATGGAAAAATGAACGTGCTTGCCTCATAACACGTTCTCATTGTGTTCGTTTACGTGACGAATATCCTGGAGTTTCGTTTACAGTACCGAAATATATGGTGTTTCAGTGAAATGTTGACATACAAATATCATGTTGTATTCATGATCTTACAAAGAAATGGTGTTCTATATTTATTTTCATTTTGGTTTGGTTTGTGTATTTTACATATAATACTTATATATGTATATATTGACTTTATTGAACAAATGCATATACAGGTGTAGTTAATAAAGTAGTTCTGTAGAGGAACTGTGATATTCGTTGTCTCATTATATCTTTTCTGTTATTGTTCCTCTGAAAGAAAAAGAAAAAGCGTTTCGTTGTGTACCTATATTGCTTGCTTGTATAGTTCAGTACAAAACTACATAACGAGCTAGCTGTGTTGCGCTCACCACAGATATCGAAACTTACTTTCTAGTTTTATAAGCCTTCAGACTTACATCTATGCTAATGAGGGCATGTATACGTATATTCCTATGTGTAGATCACTGTGACAAATTTTAAACGTTTCAACTAAACCACACAAAAGTAAAGTAGTTAGCTATAAGAAAATATTGTTCCAGATCAGCTGGTAGTATAATAAAAATATGCATGGATAATATATTATATATTCTGTTGGCTGAATTAATTGCGGCCTTGTGAGACATACTAGTTACATATTGGTTTAGACTTTGTGCTGGAAGAAAATATTAGTTTAGAAAACTTGAGCAGGGTTTGACTTGTTAAATATTTTTCAAAGGAACAACATTAAAATACTTTAGTGCAGTCAAATATTTCTTTATATATATGTTATTTTGTGTGCTTTATATTAACCCTCAAAGTACTTCCTGATATCGTATTGACGAAGTCTGTGATTTGTTTGTTAGAGCATTCATAAAGATTATTGCACGAAATCATTCATTTTATGGGTAAATACAACGAAAAATCCCACCAGTATTAGTGAGGTTCATAGCAATACTGGTGATATATTTTTTAACTGTTTTGCGTGACACGTGGTTTTAGAGACCCTGTAAGCAACAAAGTCATGGACCATCAAACAATCTGATACACAAACAATGTAAAGAAACGTTTTTAGAGAAGCTAATTTTCCATATGGATTCTCCGTAATTCTCCGGTTAACGAATTTATACTGTTTTCTTGAACAAATACGGTGGGCAAGTACAGTGATTTATTTGTACAGATTTACGTCATTCTTAAATTGCAACTGTCTTGGTGATATAAAGCGAGACTTCATGATAAAGACAAAACTCTCCTCTTGTTTCTAACGTAGTTCAACTAAACAAAGACCAAATATATATGTTGCTAAAAACAAAATGTAGTGAACAGTTGATAATTCACTTGCGATGAAGCGTGATACGCATATGTATGTAATAGAAGAAAAAAAAATATTATCTGAATCAAGGAACTTTTTCCGTTATATTTCCTCATTTTCTTATCTTAATTAAAACACGATATACCGTTACTGGAATTCACATATTATTTCTGTTCATAGTTCCCTATTTCGTAGCTTTGCAACAAACTATTAAAATGTATTCTGGAGTTTTCAACAAATTAAGATTTAAAGCAGCTCTCGATTTTTACACGTCTGCTTTAATAACCTTTCGTTGACATGCTAAATTAAATAATGTTACTTTAATGTCCTCTTTTACTTACTTCTCTCAGTTATGAAATTTGAAAGAAATGCAGATATTCCCATTAGAAAGTTGCAACTTTATGGAATAATGTACGTTCCTAAATAACAATTTGAAGCTATTTGAAAATTATTGTTTAATTGTTTTAATTTATTAGATTGTTTTAACGTTATTTAACATATTATTCTGAAGATACACTTCCAGTAATAAAGAGAAAACAGACTAGTTACGATTATATCTGATAAGGTATTTTGATATAAAGAGTTCGCTCGTTTCTAACATTATAACAGATTTGAACAGGTATAAAAGTGTAAAGGTGTTGTCGTTAAAACAATAATATTGAAAAAATATATCCGTCTATACTTCTAACTCTCATAAGACCTAATTGAATTGTGTTTATTACATATACGAGACCTAATGAGGAAAAATCTCAATCTGACTTGAGTAAATCCATTCGATTTATCAAGATACTATTAGAAAATCTCTGTTGTCTCAGATATTGAGCGTAAACTATACTGTTAACGGTAAATTCATCGCATGCCAAATCCTCTGTTATATTCAAGAGTTAATATTACCAAAGCATATATGAAGTATGAACAACAAACGTAGGAAACTTCTAACCTCTCTTGCGGGATGTATTCCAGGCGCGTTTAACGTGACTGCTACAAAGAAATGCCACCGAATGCCTTCTTCAGAAAAAGATGCCGAAAAGCTAACGAAGCAAATTAGTCTAATTACTGAAAAAGCGAATAACCTATAATGATTTATGAAAGTCGTCATTAAGCATTCATACATTTAAAAGTCAGTAAACTTAAGTCAAGCGTTAATCTCTTCAGACCAGTATACTTACATTTACGGAAAACTTCCTTGTGTCAACAGTGTTAAAAGCTTCACTCCGATTAGTTACCTCACGCTAAGCTTAGATGAGAAGATTCTTAAAAAAAAAAAGAAAAGAGTAATATGCCAACCTAAATATTCATACGAATATTGAGTTATTCCTCGAATATGTATCATAATCTAGATTTTATCTGCTTAGTCACACTGTTAGCACATGATAAGTCAGGCTGCTAAAAACAAAGCCCTTTACGCAGACGTTTGCTTTGTATTTATATCATTGCATTAAAATAAGTATCAAACGTATACTAAAATTTATGAGCATAAATAATTTAAAAAGTCTCGGTTTCACGCCTTTTACCCACACATTAGTTGTATATTTATATATAAATCTCAAGAATCACTCAACCAGACGAGCTGTTTATAACACTAAAAAAACGTGAAATCTAGTCTGTCATTCGATTTACTATTTGTAATTGATTTTTACCGATTCGGGGAATCCTACCTCTTATAAGTAACCCTGGACAAAGGTAAATCAAAAGAATAAGACTGGGATTTATATAGAAGTAAAGTTTATATCTTATGTATGGTGCTATGAAGTGTCTTTATATAAGTCTTTGTAAGTATTTTTTATTATTTTAGATAGTTTATCTGGTTGAAAACTATTACAAAAGTAAATAGTATTATCATTTCTCCATTTTATTCATATTTCGATATGTATAAAATTACTACGTGAATAAAAGACAATTCAAAGCTCCATACATACAGTATCCATTCCACTACTATATGAAACTTAAGAGTATATCTTCGATTTGTATTTGGAAAGGATTACTGATGAGAAGTGGAATTCCCCGAAACTGGTATAATTCAATGACAAATAGTAAAGCGAGTGATAGATTGGGTTTCACATTCAGATCTGTTACGAACATGATGTATCTTAAGTAATTCCCACAAATTTATACAGCAAACAGATAGTAAAAACTAATATAAGTTATGGAAGAATTATTCGGATTTATTGTGAAATTTTCTAATGAGATTTTACGAGCTTCTTTTGCCATAATAATACTTGTAATACCGAACTTTCTTCGGTTTCTAAAAGGTTTTTAAAAATATTATATATTTTTTAACAATAACTTCATTCAGAGACAGAGAAATATTAGCTTTTAGAGGGAGCTCCACTACATAGAGGATAATGAATATGTCATTCATCCTCCTTTTGTATGGCCCGGCATGGCCAGGTAGTTAGAGTTGATTCGAATCCATATCACACCAAATATGCTTGCTCTTTCAGTCGTGGGGGCGTTATATGCAACGATCAATCCTACTATTCGCCGGTAAAAGAGTAGTTCAAGTTAGCGGTGAGTGGTGATCACTAGCTACCTTTACTTTAGTCTTACACTGCTAAATTAACTAATTCTGACATTTGGGTATACAGAGCATACCATATCACTTATCTTAACTGATTCAGACACTTGGGTATACAGAGCGTACCACATCACTTATCTTCACTGATTCAGACACTTGGGTATAGAGAGCATACCATATCACTTATCTTAACTGATTCAGACACTTGGGTATACAGAGCATACCATATCATTTATCTTAACTGATTCAGACACTTGGGTAAACAGAGCATACCATATCATTTATCTTAACTGATTCAGGCACTTTGGGGTAACCGGGATGGCGAGGTAATTAGAGCGCTCGACTCCTAATCTGTAGGTCATGGGTGTGAATCTCCCTCACACCAAACGTGCTTACCTTTTCAGCCGTAGGGGCGTTATAAGTGACGGTCAATCCCACTATTCATTGGTAAAAGAGTAACCAAAGAGTTGGCGGTGGGTGGTGATGACTAACTGCCTTCCCTCTAGTCTTATATTACTAAGTTATGGACGACTATCGCAGATAGCTCTCGTGTAGCTTTGCGCGAAAATTCAAAAACAAAATTATTCTATCTAATAACCATAACATGACAACGGAACTAAAAAGTTGTATGGGAAAACGAAACTAGCGTTACTGCAAGACCCGTCTACTGATTAAATAAAAAAAAAGTGTGGAGAAAACAATGAGGTAATTTCTTGTCCATTCACACCACGTTTACAATCCCTTCTTCTTCTATACAGGTGGTAGTTAATGAGAAAAAGTTAGCAGAAGAGAAAATATCACTGTTTTTGTTATGCTAACTAATGCTACACAATCTTTATGATATTAAAACACGATACAGAATATGTTCAATAACTGGTAGAAAATTACGTTAAAATAATGTGTTTTTATTAGAATATTCTAGCGCACATATGCTATATCACATAGTAATTTAATCCTCATTAAACAGCTTTTTCTGATATACAAAAAGAGACGCTCTTTAACTAACACTTTTATCCTGTGGCAGATGTGTAGTCTATTAAGTATATAATGTGAAGAAAAAACGTGTTTTGAAAATAATCTATTGACGCAGAATTTGTTTCTGCCAAAGGAATTCTCTATAAAAGATTTTCTTTTGTATATGGAATTGAAGTCTGTGATGGAGATCTGTTCCCGATTTATTTCTTTTTTTTAATAATATTTTATTTTTCATCAATATTATAATAACAGTAAAATCTTTCAATTGATGACTTTTATACGTAGCTGGTTCCCTTATTTCATTCGTCTTTTTTACAGCGAAAGGCTTATCGTTACAGACTGTCCGCACTACACATGTCGCAGGGATCGAGTCTTGAGTATTAGCATTTTAAGTAACTATACTTATAAGGCTGATTAGTAACCTCTTGCATCTGTGTTTATTGATTTAAAAGTTTGTAATGAGAAAGAACTTGAATCAGTTGTGTCGAATTTTAGGTATTACTTAATAACGTTAAAATTTATTATTTCCGTCTAATGGGTTTTTACTCTACCATAAGTGTACATATTGTTTTTTAAAGTAAAAAAAAAACTGAATAAGTAAAGATAATCAAACTGATTAACATTCAGTATTTCAGCACTCGAATTTCTCATTTGTGAATGGCATCCTTTCAGTAATCTTTATTCCATGTGTTATTTAATTGCTTCAGGATTGCCATGAAAATTGTGATTTCATGTATAACTTAAGCAGATTCAGGTTGTAACGAAAATGGCATGTGTTAGTCCTGTAGTAGAGCTCTAGATTTCAAAACTATCGAGCCGGGTTCGAACTTGTACGGTACCACAAGATATTTCCCATGCTTTAATCTGTGGACGCATTATAACGGTTACAGCCAACCCCTTATCATGGATTATGGCTATGAATTTAAAATGTCTACATTCTTGAACAACATTTAGTGTACAAATATTGGAAATTGTGATTTGAAATACGTGTTTGTATGAGTATCCGCTATAATAAGGACTGGCGTGATAAGGAGTAATGAATCGTTTACATTCTGTTTAACTACTATAGAAAGGAATTTGTAAGCCTAATTTTAGTCTCCCTCGTGGCTTGGAAAATACGGTTTTATAACTTGCAGCATCACCATTTATATCAAACGGTTATTAAACAAATGCTATGAGCCAATAATCGGATCTGGTGTCTTGAGGGTGATTATAAAAATTTATGACAATACGTGACGTTATCCAACCGACAGAAAAGACAAGATAAGAAACATCACTTTCAAATATTCTAAACCCAATCTTTCTTTTTCCTATCCCTCATTAATTGTACGAAGCAGAGCTACTATCTGTATTACTCCGAATAACATAAAGAACAATATGATGTAGTACCATTATCTCCTCTTCTGAAACTATTATAATGATGATTTTTAGCATATATGTAATAGATACTCAGATATTTTCATTCAGTATAGACTGGCATCGAGTAAAATGCACATTTTTAACATTCCTTTCGCCATTATCCTTTATGCGAATCATTTAGCGTTCTACCTACAATTTGCTGTTATTTTTCTATGGAGACAGTGTCAGTCGTGTCAAATGTGACTCGAAAGCGAATGTTCTAAAATATGATAAAGATGATAATGACAGCTAAGACATGAAATAAAATATCTAGAAAAATAGACAGATAATCCTCCAAAGTACGAGATATAAAAGGTGTTTGAGGCGTTAGCAAAGCTCAGTTCGTAGGGTACAAGGGTTATGAATTATGCACGATCTCAGTGTGCAATTTATATGCAAGTAATAACCTTCTTAGACTCGCAGTTTACTGTGTCAGTTATGGTATCTGAGTTATTTAAGTGGATACCTGACTATGTTACCAAAGCCAATCAGTAGGAACAAGCATTATTAAAAAAAAAAAAAACATAGACGGAACAGCATCAAATATATCTGGTAAAAGGCAATTCTATCTGAAGCTAAAGCCGCATCGACTTCAATTAATAAAAAAAACAATGCAAAAAATAGCAGCAAAACAAGCAAAGATGTCAACAGGCAAAGCTGTGATCAATCACCGTTTGGAAGATATCTAAGAAGACAAGGGTTGGATATATTCTAGAGGACAGTGTCCGAGATATATGAGATTTATTGTAGTGTAAAAGCAGTATAAAACGAAATAGAGTTATAATATACTGGACTTTCAAAAGGTGGAATTATGTAATACATTTGTTGTGTGCACATACTATGAGAGAAAACAATGTAAATTAAGTGTTGTATAATGTCATAGAACTGATATTACTACACAGAAGAGTAGAATATTATTGATATATAAACAATATCGTGACGAAAATAGAAGTGGTACGTATTATTCAAAACCTGAAGTTAAAGATATAAAAAACAATATTAGAAATACTATTTGGTTTGTAGAATAATATACTTTATGTTGTGAAAAACTAAAACTGGATAACAAAATTGGTCGAACGTGAACTTTATATGTGATCTGAAGAGGAACCATCTGACTGTTTTCTAAAATTAAATAGATTTTGAAATAATTCATCTTCTTTTTAAGTTATTTTTATACACTTTAGTTACTTATATAATGTTCTTCTCCGATGTTCAACAAAACTACAGTAGTTACTGTGTGTTTCTTAACCTTTTAGGTTAAGGTGTTTTTTAACCTTTCAAAACCTGCTGGGTCCTAAAGGAATTTACTGGTAGTCAGCAAAGAAGTTTGCTTATTCAAAAGTAGCCTTTCCCTCATTCCTGTCAGTAAAGTAAATTCACATTATCCCCTGTATGTTTATAAAAAAAATTCATATTACTAACAAACAGATACGATATTGGAGTAATATAAGAATATCGCATCCAGTTTAACCCCTTTTTTTTTTGTAAGCTGCAGATTAATGGAATGGCAAGTATATTGGCAGACCCTACCTCCTTAAGCGGCTGCTCTTAATCAAATAGCTATATTGACTGCTACTCTTATAATTCATTCACAGCTGAAAGAGCAAAACCTGTTTAGTAGTTTCACGTTTCTAGCCTGATATTCTCGGAACCCTATTCTGAGACGTTAATTATAGGCTACGATCGGGTTAGTATAAGTAACATATCCACCTCGTTACCGTTAGGACAAGCCTTAACGATCATCGTTTGAGAATCCTTTCATCGTTCACCAAGTCAACTGAGGCAACGGAAGAAGCCAAGAAAAGCTGTAAAAATAGCACAGTTTAATTACACTATTTCAGAATTTTAGCTACCACGTTGTTCAGAAACATTGATAACCATTGAATTGTAACTGAAATTATAACAAGTTTCTAATGGTTATTTACAGGGTAGTTTGTAACTGAAGCTTCAAATGTTACTGTTACGAGGCCCCTTAAATATTACAACAAACGGCTGTTCACACTTTAGACAGTTGTTTTTCTTTATTTAGTGTCAAATATGCTTAAATTTAATTAAACTAGAGTAAAATATTATTACATAGCTATGTTGTAAGTCATGACAAGTAATTATTATTGTAAAGTGTATGGTAGCTACAATATAGTTTTAGTTTTTAACATGCTACTGTAAAAACATACGTATACTGAGTAGAATATAAGGTTAATCATTACTATACACGGGATGCAGTGCAAGGCCTGATAATTATTGAATACTATATAATACACGCGTAAGAATTGATCGTTATAATGCAAAGAGTAGTATATGACACGTGGTCTTTATTATAGAACGGGTAGAGTTAAGACTCCTGATAACTATTTCACACTTGATAGAGTATGAAGTCAGATAATATTTACATTAGCTAGAGTATAATAGTGGATCATTATTGTATACCGGGTAGAGCATGAAACTTGGTAAATATTGTAAATAGGAAATATGAAAATTAGTATGCTATTTTACATTTAGTAGTAATAAGAATTGGTTATTATTGCATACTAAGTAGAATATAAAACCCGATCGTTATTGTATAATAGTTAGAACATAGGATCTTGTGAAGACTACACACGGGGTAGAGAATAAACCTGACTGTCGTTGTATGGCGGCTCAATATAATGCAATAACTAAAACATAACGAGGACTACAAGAGACGAAAAGCAATATTATTAATAAATGTTTGGCGAATGTAAGAAATAGTAGAAAATATTATTATCTACCAAAGAAATAATCGATACACATGGAGAGAAGTTAATCGTTTTATAAACTTATATTTTGAACATTGTAGATGTCATCATGGAGATTTGGTGTTTTTTTTATTTTTTTTAGCTTGATCAAGGCGTTCGATGGAATATTAAGGTTATGAAATGTCTTAGTTAAATGACACATGGTACATATACTCCTTTGGTTAGTGCAACATAAGAAGGAACTCTCCTTGTTCTGGATGTAATGGATCTATTGTTATTTTATAATGGGTGCTATATGGGACAGGTTATCGCTAAGGCCAGATAAACAACACACATTTCTCAATATTTCTTAGTGTAAAACAGCCATTTTTTTAACAGAGAGTACCTCTACCATGAATAGAAGCTTAACTAGAATGTGAAATCGGAAATACTAAACTTGTCTGCTTAAACAGGAATATAATTACTTGGGAACAATAACAGCGGTTCGAAACTAAAGATATATCATTAAAGCTGACGGCATGCAGGACGACACAAGCCCATATAATCGAATCATCTTTGGTGAGAAATGGACACTAAATATTCACTAGAATACACGAAAAGAGCGAGGATATTCTATCAGTGTTTCTTTCTGTACAGCGGTCTTCGTTTCAGCTTTCTAAAGCGCTGGTGATCAAACGGTGTTATTTTATCTAAGATTTTTTATATATAAACGTATAAAAACTAAACTTTACAATTATTTGGAAATTTAAGAAATAACGACAGTTTTCAAGATCTTTTCTGCTACTATTTTTTGCATAATACCTGTTTCACTTAAAGGAACCCGAGTTTTGGTACGTTGCAAATCTTTACTGAAAAATCACTAGAATCTGAGTCTTCTATTTCCGTTTTGAGCACGATGGTTAAATGTTTTATCTCTTTCCATTTCTTGTGCTTGTATACTGCAAAAAATTGATGAAATTTGTTCATAAGGTGTAAGTTATAATATTTGTCATTTCTTCCATATTTTCGCTGTAACTTATAATCTAGCTCTGACTTTATATATTAAAAAAATGAAAATAAAATATTGATTTTCCGTCTCCTTAACTTTCTTTTTCCACCACAGAAAAAAATATCTCGAAACTTCCTCTTCAGCTAGAAAACGATGGCACTCGTATGCTTGTGAATAAGATATTTGTTACTTACGTTGCTTTATTGCTTTATCTCTCGGATTGTCAGTTATTGATAATAAAGCTGCGCACTATTAACTAGCATTTAGCATAGGTGGAATCATTATAAGAAAACTAATTAATTTCGTATCGTATATCAATTTCTGATTTTTTTTCTCCAAAATTTAAAATACACTTTCTTATTTGAACCATTAATTGAACGTTAACTTAAAGTTTTTTACGGATTTAAAATGCTCAAATAGCAACTTCTGTGATGCGTATTACATTTCAGCTTGAAAAGAATGCAAAGGAAAAAAAAACCGGCCTAATCCGAAAAATGCTTCATTTACTTTAAAGTAAAGTCATTCACCAAACTAGGAATAAAGTAGAATAACGTTGTCACGTGTATCAAGTAGGTGGTTTTTGAAGTAAGATTGAAGACAAAAATAAAATAAATGAAACATTCCGATTCATAACTTAATTTTTGTACATGGCATTTTTAGTAATAACCATACACTGCACTATCGATATCGAGTTGTTTTAAATGCTTTAGAAAAGTAAAAATTGACATATTCAAAATTTTTGTTTTAATAGTTCTCTTTTCAGAAAGAAAAGACTAAAATAATGTTTAAAATAAAAATCTGTCCTATATATTATATAAATATACGCAATGTTTAAGTCGCTTTATGTTTTTAATTGTTCGTGTGCTTGAGTCTTATTATTTTATCGAACACCAAATTGGTAAAATGTTTGTCTTGTATTTTTTATTCCATGTAAACATAATTTAGAACTAAGAAAGCAATCTGGATGTTCAACTTAATTTATACACATACATTTCAGCTAAGTAACTATTCTATGTTTTAAGCCGTATTATAGTCATAATTTATCTTAATTACAGCTCTAATGTTCTGTCTTTAGAACCTATTGTAATAATTAACGTAAGCTAAGTTTTATGTATTTATTCCAATGTCATCACTAAATCGACTTTTATATATGTTATATGTTATATATGTTTTGAACTTGTTTTGGTTTTCAGTGAAGTGAATGGCTTTCTTGTGTTCCAACGAATGATAACACATTTCAGTCTTACATGTCAAGCAGTCTTTTTGTACCCTTAACCGCTTTTACACTGATATTGTATACAGTCGACTTTGTTGAAAATATAGCATAAAATAAATGTCTTTTCTCTGCTTGCTTGTCTGAAAGGTTCATTGTTTACTATCAAGTGGGATTTCAACATAAGAGTTCAAGTGATCAACCATTTTACGAATACATATATCGTTTTATTATCATAATTTTTCTGCCTTAATTACAACACTAGTAATCCGTCTTTCACATCAAACTGTTAAAGTTAATTAAGACTTCATTTTAAATATATCCTAATAATTAATGAAGTATTTTCTTTCTTTGAGTCACTTAAGGTATATGTACTTCATAGTTATTTAGTTTATGCCATTCCAAAATATTCTCATTACAATAAAACTTTTCCGTAATTTACAAAGCAGAATTTGGAATGGCATTTTTAATGTTCATTTTAAGTGCTGGTATAGAACTGGTTAGTTATGATGAAGCACATTTTATTTCAAAACATAAGTTCTTGGCTTAAATAAGCTTCATTTAACCAAACTTCCTTCTACTGCAACATGTGAGCAGACTCCTTCGTGCAACAACAAATTATCATAGAATGAAAATATTCTGAATAATAAGTATATTTTGTTTTGAATAACGTCTTTCTCTCGTCCCTAACCTACAACAAACGTATTTTATTCAGGTCTGAATCAGTTCTACCATTATACACATCATAAACAATGATCACAAAAAATATTTCCAAGTAACTTCCATCCATGGAATCTGATGCCTGCACAGGAAGTTTGTTCCTAAATTCTTCCTACCCATAAACTTGTCTTGTCTCAATTCGTATACATTGAAAAACAGAAGAAACTTAAAACTAGAAATGCTTTCTGAACTGTTTTATTAAAATATCCGAAACTATAGAGTATTTCCATACGTCAAAATTATTTGCGGTCTATCTCTTTTTGCAATGTTGTGTGTTTTGTTTCAATATTAACAATTTTTGCTTTTACAGACGAGAGGAAGAATGAATAAGTTACCATTTCAAGTGTGATAACGAGTGAAATTTATATCACACTTAAATTATTTACAGAATTTCCACAATATTCTAACACACATCATGAGCTTGAGAATATTGTAACTGTTAATCACCTGTGTATAAATTTAAATATATATATATATATTTAGAAAGAAAAATGAAGAATAAAAGAGGTCTGATTGGGGTGTATAACATTCTTACGTAGCAGGGTAAAGATCGTCTTTACAGTAAATTTAAGGGAGTTTGAAGGAAAGCTTGATAAGTGTTTGGATGATAAAGGTTTGTTTGTTTGAAATTAAGCACAAGACTACACATTGGGCTGTCCGTGCTCGGCCCACAACAGATATTGAAACCCATTTTTAAGCGTTGTAATTTTGTAGACATACGGTTGTGCAACTGAGTGGAGAGAAATTGATTAATGCCGTCTTTGAATTTATTTAAAGCTAATTTAGATCAGTGGATTGGACGACCTATATAAACCAACAGATGTCTTTTTGTCCTGAGATTTGATGTTATGTTGTATGTATCTGGAGATAATTACACAAAATTAACAGACAGATTTCAATAATATTTCATGTAATGATATTGAAAGCCCGATAGCCAACTTTTAAAAACACTACTAATTAGAAGTGGGAAAACTAGAAAGCCAGTAAACGTTTTCAAAGAAAACAAAAGCATGTCAAAGTTCCGTGATGAAAATGTTCGCGTGTTATTACCATCAGTAATTAAACATAGCTATTTTAACACAGATGTTTGTAGTAACCGAAACTAATCAATATTGTTCGACCGTATCTCTACTTTTTAGTTAAAAACATTTTAAGCATTTTTTACGCGACTCCACAGTTTTTGTTTATGAAAAAGCGCCGTATTTGTAAGAGTTTACGAATGTAATAATGTATTAACCACGGGAAATTCGATGTATTCTGTTTCGACGATGTTTAACAGAACACAATAGAATAGCTATGGTTGAGACGCCATTTATATTATCAACTTGGTTGAATAATAACTGTCTTGGCGTAAACTGGATTAAGTTGATGAAGCTGAATATATTTAATGGATCTTATTTAAGTCACTCTTTCTAATATTACAATAGTTGTGTATAAAAAGCTATAATGAACATTTCATTATTACTATGTGATTAGACCCAGCATTGCAAAGTGGTTAGGGTGCTCGACTCGTAATCCGAGGGTAGCGGGTTCGCGCCCGCGTGGCGCCAAACATGCTCGCCCTCCCAGCCGTGGGGGCGTTATAATGTGACGGTCAATCCCACTATTCGTTGGTAAAAGAGTAGCCCAAGAGTTGGCGGTGGGTGGTGATGACTAGCTGCCTTCCCTCTAGTCTTACACTACTAAATTAGGGACGGCTAGCACAGACAGCCCTTGAGTAGCTTTGTGCGAAATTCAAAACAAACATACACTGCTAAATTAGGGACGGCTAGCGCAAATTGCCCTTTGCGCGAAATTAAAAAAAGCAAACTAGCTATATAATTAATTCCATGACACACATTTAAGTTTCCTTCACATGTGTACTATAATTCAATTTTGATTCAAAATGGAGCAGTTTCTTTTCTGAGATTCTTTTAAAATTAGACAGCTGAACACCCGTAGAACAGCTGACGACAGGTGACGTTTGTAGGGAAAACAAATTTTTCCATTGCTATTTTTATTCACACCAGACTGTCTAATTTTGGAACGGCTTCAGATGTTGTCTACTTGTTTTTAAAAACACGTATTTTACCCAGCTATGACCGCAGAACTATAACAGATCAAAGCTTATGTTCTATAAATTTGTTATAAAGAAAGGTGAGATCCAAATTAGGTTTTATTTCCGTTGCAATTAAGGTGAAATAAATTAATAGAGTAACATTAAAAAGCCGATCGTGGAAGAATGTTGACATAAAATTTCTTGGTTCGCGTCCCGATACTTTGGACTGTTGGTGTATTATAAGAAAGACGTCAAAACCCCTATTTTTCGATCTAAAACGACTAGTTGAAAAACTAGGTGAAGTTGTTGACTAGTTTATTTCCCTACAGTCTGTCAGATCAGGATTAAGGACACTATTACACACAGTTTTTAACAGGTTAAAGAAAAATAAGAGAGAAAAACAGAATTGGGTCCACACTACAATGTGAGAAGAGTACGGCGTATCCTTTTAAGATAGGATATTTGGGAAAGTAAAACCCACATAAAGCGAGAATAAATTGCTAGTAACTATCCACATGTAAAAATTTAAGCATTAAAGAGTCCATGTCAGAGCTTAAGCTCATGACCTCCCACAGTTAAAACATTCATTCACTCTTTGAAGCCTATTTTGGGAGGAAGTTATTTCATGATAAAATAGAAGAAGAAATAAAACACATAAAAAATAAGCAAGCTACGACCACTAGACTAAGTGGGGTGATAAGTAAAACTGATATTCTCAAGTGGTCATTCCTACCTTCCTTTACCTCTAAAGTATTCTTACCCATATGAATAGAATAGTAAAAACTATAACGTTTAAGATAAAAAATACTACTATTAGATAAATCAAAACAGAATTTACCTATCAAGGTAAAAAAGTAGAATTAATAAAGCATATCTTCTCTTATTGTTCAGTAAAGCGGGTGCTCGGTTGTATGCATGAACGTATTCGGTAATCATTATTAATGGATATTGCCAAAGAAGTATGGTGTAATTGATATAACTTATATCTAAATATCACATTATGTATATATAATAATTCTTTTTTTTTTAACTTTTTCTGACTGTTTCGACAAAAGCCTTTTTTGATATTTTTATTTTGGTATTAGAAAATCAACTGTAATTAGGACTGAAATGTGCTTCGAAATGCAAACTTCTTGTTTGCATGATTTATAGATTTATATTATGGCGTTTTGAATTCATTGAGACAGGAATGCATTTTGTGTTAGGCATCTTGATTGCATGAATTAAAGTCACAACAAACTTATTTTTTGCTTGTTAGTAGAATTTTTCAGGTTCATCTTTTCTGCCTTGAAAAGATTCATAAATACGAAACAATCCCAGCAACTGTTTCTATAACGAATAATTTCTAAACATCAAACTGATAAATTTCAGAAAGTATCTATTTCGGTAAATATGTTCATAAGAACGAATAATTCTTCATATACAAAATATAAACGCATGTGTTTGTCTGACGAAAGATAACTAAACATGAAATAACAGAATCTCGCACACATGTATTTGGTGCTCTCTTACTTCATTTTTCACCAGTGACAGCAGACCAAAGACTTCATTGGGCTTCAACGAACCAAACAAAAATGATAAATTTGTCTTTCTTGTGTGATCTACAAGCGGTACACGAAATCACATGAAATTAATTTTCTCTTGGCTGTTTTGGCACGCATGTCAGTAGCACCGAGACGACGAATCTTCAGAGAACACGTGTAATGAGTCAAGTAGACTAGCCCCAGGAAAACGAATCACAGACCGCTATCCGTCGATGTAGACCGTAATTTCAAACCCTGCTGGTCCAAAGGCACTTTATTACGCTCTCTTTTTGTTTGTTGTTCCCAGTTTGTTGCTACACCTGATTAGCACAGGTTACTACGAGTAGAAACTTAGACCTTCCCAAGGGTAGGCAATAACAGGTCTCTCATGGGATGGTCAAAGGCTATTATTACCTCTAGCTGCACAGTTGGAAGCATATTCGTTTTGTTCATCGTGACCATTGACATGAAGTTGTTTTCTCATAGCTATAAGAGTCGTTAATAACCAGAAGCTCTTGCTAAGTGTTTCGATTTTGGTACTTCTTTTTTCCTTTGAGTACAAATAAAAGTTACGGTTTGTTCTTTGGAAATAGTCCGAAGAAAACTAACGAATGAATGGTGAATCTAATTATAAAAGTAGCACATTATACAATCATAAATTATCTTAATTTACCTGTCCAGTTCATGATTGGATTTTCACTCGTCTGTTTAAATCTTCTTTTCCGTTAATCATCAGAGAGACAGTGAAAAAAAATATCATAATGTGAAATATGTTGATTAATGTATGTTCTTTTCATAACCGTTAGCTGTTTCTAAACAAATATGCCGTTTTTTGTTATCTTTAAAATCTTAATTTAAGCAATAATATCAATATTAATGCACACAAGTATAAAATAATACCTTATTTGAAACAACAACTGATAAAACAGGTTTCATCAAAAAAGGGAAATTCATGTTTTCGTCCTTCTTAACTAAAATGTTTTGATGATATGTATGATGATTTCATTTTATGATAAATATTTGAAGAATGAATCAAAGCTGAATATCCCTTGAATACATTGTTAGTCTGTTAATTGAAACTACACAACTTTCTGATAAGTTGAAATTTCATCAATTTTATATTCTATTTATAAGATGAGCTGAAAATGGTAATGGTAATCACTGATGTAGGTGTAACTAAAAATAAGAGCATGGTAATTGTTAGCGTAGGTGTAACTAAAAATAAAACCATTGTAATTACTGGTATAGGTGTAACTAGAAATAAACTCATCGTAATTATTGGTGTAGGTGCAACTAAAAATAAGACCATGGTAATTGTTGGTGTAGGTGTAACTAAAAATAAGACTATGGTAATCATTGGTGTAGACGTAACTAAAAATAAGATCATGATACTTGTTGGCGTAAGTGTAACTAAAAATAAAATCATTGTAATTATTGGTATAGGTGTAACTGAAAATAAAACCATGGTAATCATTGGTATAGATGTAACTAAAAATAAAATCATGGTAATCATTGGTGTAGATGTAATTAAAAATGAGACCATGGTAATCATTGGCATAGATGTAACTAGAAATAAAACCATCGTAATTATTTGTGTAGGTGTAACTAAAAATGAGACCATTGGTATAGATGTAACTAAAATAAGACCATGGTAATTGTTGGTGTTAGGGTAACTTAAAAAGTGCAACTCGTCTTAAAAGAGAAACTACTAAATTTTGAGATGAATTATTTTCAATTTAAATATTCGTGTAAAAATTTAGTAACTCAGTACCTTTTGTTTTCTACCAAAATAACGACCTTAGTTCTCTCTGTATCTATCTCTTGGACTTCACATTTTTATTTTAAAAGTAGTTTCAATGTTTTAGATGTTACTGGTTCGTTTGTCACTTCAGCTGTTTAAGTCATCGTTGTTTATTCTGAACCATTTATTTCGACGTTCTATTAGATCCTCAAAAGATGCTGATTTAGTAGACAAAAAACATACACAAAAGAATACCATCGTTCTAATCCACGTGCGTTTGAGCTTTTTAACAACACTAATCATATAAAATGATAAAACCGTCCCATTTCGCATGTGCTTGAGCTTTCTAACCAAGCAAACAACCCTTCTTTTATCCAATTCACGTATGCTTAAAGTTTCTAAACCAACAACAATGTAATAGAAAATGATCAGAAGTAAATGTCAACACTTAAAAATAAAGAAAACTGTATAACCACCCACTTTTACCCTTCTCGGATAAGCCAACCGTTTGACATCTTGTAACTATACGACTTGTAGCCTTGTTTTCTGTATTTTGCCATAATGTAACAAAGATCAATATGATGGATTTTTAATATATTTATATAAATGTATATACTTTTATTTGTTTTGTCACACCATTTCGATAAATAAAATAAAACATACATCAGTGTTTTCTACAGAAGAGGAAAACCCTCCACGGCAGAGCGTTTGAGACACGAACGAGTTCCAAAACGAGCGATTAATCATCACCAGATAAGGTTAAGTTAAAATCCATGAATTTCATTCATTCTCGGACCTTAACCTAATATCTAACAACTTAAAATCTGTACAAGTGGAATATGTAAAAAGACGACAGTAATTAATTTCACCCTTTTATAGCACTTTTAATCTATTCAGTTTAGTAATCCATTGTGGTAATATACATATGATATGTTTGGAAGTCTGCCTCTTTTACAAACAACAGTTGTAGATATTAGAAACTCGGCTAAATCAACAGATATCGCCTAGTTTGACACTAAGAGTGTAGTATTGGTCTAATAATAAAACAATCATCTTACAAAGGTTTTCTAACGGCGGTGAAAGTACGTTCGTCGCCACACTAATCCTATTTTCTGACATAAATAACGTTCGTTTCAAGAGGCCTTATATAGTCAAAAACCTCGCTTTCAGTTGGTTGGTTTGATCCGCCTAGAGTTAAACAGCTGTCAGTATTCTTCCTGAAAAACGGTACAAATCAAAATAAATTGTCACTTTAGATAGACAGAGATTCGAAATTTGATAAATTGGTCAAACATAATTAAGCTTAAAAACCTTAAGGATAACAATTTTGTAAGTCTCACACAAGATCAATATATTGTAAACAGCTATAAATATCTGAAACAAATGTTATATAACTTAAAATCTGAAACTTTGCTGTGGCATAAGGCAGTGGTTTTCAATCTTCTGAAACTAGGGCATCCCTTTTTCATAAATGATTTCTCTGATTTCAATTCAGAAAATAAATACAAAATTAAATATATTCAATAACAAAATTGCTTTGTTTCTTTATTATTATTATTTTATTCAAGTTGTCACACTATTATTTCTGTTACTAACTATAATTCACAAACTTCGGACGAATAAAAACATTACAAACATTCTTTAATTTTAGCCATGAGGGCGCTGTTATGTCACGGTCAATCCTGTTATTCGTTGGTAAAAACGTAGCATAAGAGTTGGCGGTGGATGATGATGACTAGTTGACTTCCCTCTAGTCTTAGGCTGCTAAATTTAGGGACGGCTAGCGCAGATAACCCTCGTGTAGCTTAGCGCGAAATTCAAAAACAAACAAAATATCAACAACTTCGTTTTGTTTAATTTTTTCCGTTTCGCTTCTCGTATTCCTTAATTAACCACCGCGTACGACAGTTTGAGAAACAATGACATAAGGGAACTAAATAATGAATATGACGAAAAATAAATTTCTAAAAGATACTTAAAGCACTTGAAAACTGGATTGCTTTTGAAACGTAGGCCTTTCACTGTTTATTCACCAGGATGTTCGAAACGTGAGCCTCCTATTTTCCTTGATGTTTCAAATGTGGCTTTGGCTTCATTCACTTACTTTGATGAAGAAAAACAAAGTAATTTTTATAAAACTAGACATTTAAAGCTTAATCAAATACTTTAAAATGGATATTAATTAGTTTGTTTGAATAATTTCACCATAAACTACACCTATAATTGCATAGCCCTCTCTTCAGAGAGGAGATTGCTAAATAACATTCTCCACAACTTCACAACAAACTCTAGAACTATGCTCTTGTTTGATTGAACAGTTGAGCGTAATTACCACTTTTATAGCTTATTCACGTGCAGCGGGTTTTTACTGCGACACAACAATCTTGGGACGCTAACCACTGTGCAACTCAGGGTCAGACGATCAACAGAAGTAACCATGGTTGAATTATACCGAAGAATAAGCTTAATAAGTAATGTTAAAGAGTTGTAGATTCAACAAGCTATTGTTGAGAAAACTATATGCTATTCCAAATAATGATTAAAAGTTTGCATTTCTACCGATAATTAGTTGACGTAAAAATTATGAAATATCAATACCTTACATACTAGTTATAATTAATAAAATACTTTAAAAGTTTAAATCCAACAGACGATGATTGGCTGATGTAAAATATTACACACTAGAGATAGTAAGTAACTGATTTAGGAAAATTATACTTCTGTTTGCTTGCAGCTAAAAACAAAGCTGCACAAGAGGTTATCTGTGCTCTGACCACAAGTGGTATCGAAACCCGGTTCCTAGCGTTGTAAGTCCGCAGACATTGTATCACTGAGAGGGGGGGGGCAAAATATTATACATCAATGATAATTAACTGATATAAATTTAGTTTTTGTTAATAATTAATTAGTTAGCCTTCTAAAATGTTATTCAATCGCTGATTCTTAGCAAATGAAAAAAATGTTTTACAATTCTAAGTCAAAAAATGTTAAAAATATATCTCTGTAAACATACATAATGCTGCGTAAAATAATATATTCAAGAATTTACTCTTCGATACAATTAGCATGTAAAAGAAAAAGCAGCACTGACAAACTCTGGAAAAATACGAAACTACGAGTCCGAATAGTTTGGCTAAAGATTTAAATAATTACAATGTTACTTCCAGAATTATTAATACAGAGAGCCATTTGTGCTGTGCCTTTAAAATAAACATTCAAAGCAGAGCAATCATTTCAAAATTTTCAAGTACACATGAATATTGTAAAGCTGAAGAAACTTTACTGCAGTGAGATGAGTAATGTCAAATCGATTACATCACCAAAAGTGACAGGGGTTCTGGAGCAAACAGGAAAACTGGACAGCCACTAACACTTTCACTGTGACAAAAGGAGAGTGAGAGATTTTATTAAGTAATTAATTAAAAACAGTTGACCGCTTTACTTGAAACAGTTGTTCTTGAAACAGATGTAATTATGTGATCTTCAGACTTTGTATTCAGGTACATGCTTAGCGCGAAGTACCACCTTTGTCTCATCTACTCGTGACAACTGTGTATCATGTGAGGTAAGCCTAACATTTGATCTTCTGTTATACCAACATTCGAGTAATAGAATTAAGATTTGTCTCCTTACAGTGTAGCAGTTTAGTGATAGATGAAGTATACACAGACAGCGAAAAAAAAGAAAGATTTTAACCCAATTTATGTAACACTTTTAACCAAGTTGTATCAAATAAATAGCTTGCATTTTTTAGTTCATTAAATCTGATATAAAGATTTACAAAGCTAGTTCTAGTAAAATGGCAGATCTCTACAAGATGTTATCGGGTTTACAGCCAAAAATAACACTGACAGCTGTGAAATTGTGAAATCTAGTTATTATAAATAGTAATGGCATATCTAATGAGCTATTTTTATTACTAGATTGGTTTATTTATCTCATCAATGTAAGTTGCATGGTTTGATCAGAATATAATAGTAATTAATTAAAATTTATACACTAGAGGTTTACTTTAAAGAATTACAGACTCTAATTAAAAGCCTTGAAATATGCTTTAATATTCTCCTGCAAGTCTGTTCTGTGTTTAGCTATTCATCATTTTGAACACTGTGGCTTTTAGACGGCCTTATTAACATTTCTTTGTCTTAGAATTTTCGTGTAGTAGCTTTGCACGGTTATCTACATCATTAAATTTTCATTGCCTGTTTTGAAAAGAGAGCTTAATTAGCATTGTAGATAGAAAGAACCAGAAAAAGATATAAAAAAGGCTAAGGTCTACTGGAGAAAACTTCCTTAGACAGTGTTTTAGCTCAAATCAAGAGGTACGAGAGAAAAGTTGATTAAATCAAATATAAAATACGAAAGAAGTAAACATAATTAGAAGATAAATATGAAGTAACTGATGCAGGCACATCGCATTCCTCTTCGATTCTGTGTTATTAATCCAGTTCGATTTGTACAGTGAAATTACTTTGTAAGTAACAAATAATAGATTTTTTTCGTACAGTAAGAAGACTAATAATTATTATTTTCTTTAAATGTATGTGTATAGGGGTAGACAAAAAGTGGCTACCCTCGAAAGTGTTGTTAATTTGTTATACATTTTATTGGATAACAGAAATTATGTAAAACTATGTTTTTAAATTCACTCGACGAAATCTGTTCAAATATGGTCTTAAATCCTAATTTTAACACAGGCTTTCGTAAATATCTTAACTTTTCATGATTTTAGTTACATTTTCTTATAACAAGTGTTGTATAACTGTTGTAGTTTATTAGATTTTCTTATTCCAATTAGTCTACAAAATGATCCAACAAATTTATCTGTGATAATGTAACGTGAAAATAAAACTCAAAATAACAAAACTAGTTTTTATAAATTAATATTTAGTCGCCATTTCCTTACATTTCAGTACTGCTTCACATTGACGTAGGATGCTTTCAGTGATTTTGTACAGATATTCCTGAGTGATTGACTGCCATCCTTCAAAACGTTCATTTTCCGTGCTTGGCTTGCGCTCTTTTGTTATAACAAATTAATAACATTTTCAAGGAGGACCACTTTTATCGTTCACCCCCTGAATATATAACTGGATAGCGCAATTGTACCAACACAAAAAACGTATTTTAGTCACTGTTTTGTATCTTTTCACCCATAAAACTTGACATATATCTTGATTCAATAACACAACGCTAGACATATATTGAAGTGTACCATGATGCAAAAATAAAGAAATATATCACAATAAGCACAGATATAGAACTGAAACTTTTCCGTTTATCCTATAATAATAATAAGCAAGCCTAAATACAAACCATTCCTTACAATACATTTATTGCAAAACTATCTATCGTAGAGCATTGCTTACGTTCACACGGACATGTGTAAAATAAATTACTCTGAATTAATGAACTTTAATCACGAAAATGATGTTACCAAGATCAATGGAAATAGTATGAGTTTCTTTTCCTTGTTAAAAGGTGTGCAGCTACTTAAAGTTATAATGATATCCATGCAAATCCAGTAATTTTAAAGGAGAAATGATGTGGAAACATGTTGGCTCTCTGATAAAACGGAAACTAAGCGGAATAAATCAAATATAAATCCTATAAGATGTATTCCAACTTAAAATATAGCATACTTTTGAAGCATATTAATTTGAATTGCATAAAATATACAAAATCCATGATAACTATTTTAAGATGGGTAAAGGTAATTTACGGTTTGATTTTAAGACATATAAAGGCAACTCATACTTTTATTTAAAGGCAGATAAAATTAATTCAAAATATAATTCAGGTATTACTCCTTACAGTGTAGCAGTTTAGTGATAGATGAAGTATACACAGATCTACATATATGTAGTTTTAACGGTTTGGTTAAAATGAGTAAAGGTAATTCACAGTTTGGTTTCAAAATAAGTAAAAATAATTTAAATTTTGGTTTTAAAATGAGGAAAGGTAATCCACAGCTTGGTTTTGAGATGGATACTTCCTTTTGCTTTATATGAAAGGCAGTAGTATTGTCTACGTGGAAGAAAATATTGTAAATACATTAAATTGGAATCAGCTATGTATTATGTGGGTACAATACCTAATCGTGCTTTAAGAACAGAAGGTAATTTTAATGTTTTCAGAGTTTCTACTTTGATTTTAAACAAAACTCACTTGTTTGTAGAGTGTACCAGCAATACTCATTTTTACTGATAGCTTGATAAATCTTATTCAATAGAATGCTCTAATTACATCGTGGTAAATCCATGATTTTTTTTACCTTGTAATTGCTTTGTGCGTGGTGTTTAATTAAATCATGAAATCCATTACTAAGAGTGGTAAGAAAACAAAAGTCACTCTTCCTTCAACAAGAATCATTAGCTAATTTATTACACCCAGGTAAACACTGCTTGTCATATTTCCATTTTGTTTTGCACTTTTAAAGAACAAAGTATTGTATCATGTTGACACAGTGTATCTGGTATCATTTAATAATTCAGTATCTTTACTGAGTAGAACGATACCGGAATTCCTTGTAAGGAAAGTGTTATGGATAATAACAGAACAAACAAACAACCTGATAAGTAGATGTCGAACTAAAAATGAACAAATTTAAATAACGGGACATAAACCTACCCTCCGTTAGCATTATGTAGATACAACTCACATATAAACAACTCTAAAATGCCACAATATCAGGTTAACTAATCCCTAACATAAATATCATGCAAAGATAGAAGCTGTAAAGTCTACTTCATCAGTTTGAAGACAGGTGTTAAATCTCTATTCCATGTAGCTGCTCACACTTTTTGCTTATTGAGATATTATATATTCTTTTGCATCATTAAATAGCAAAAAAAGTCAAAGATCATTTTTAAAATCTGGTAATTATCCCACTAACCCTTTTAGATGCGATCGTGCTTGAAAGACAACTTCCGCCATGCAAATACATTCAATCTCTGACCTTATCGACATACCCACTAACATCTGGCTCACAACCTAACATTAGAGATATGCCCACCAATAAATGGTTTACAACCCTGCCCTTAGCGACTTACCAACCAATAGATGGCTTACAACTGACTGATTTATTTGCCATATTATTTGGATATCAAACATACAATAATAATGAGTTATCCTTAGTTTTGCTATAATGCAGCCAAGAATTTGTATACTTTGCCCTATAATTATTAATAATGAAGAACACGAATGTTTACTACAAATGCTTGTGTCATACACCAGTGTATTTCATCTGGAAGTTATGGAAAATGTAAATTGTGTAAGGAATAACGTGACTTCTATTCTGATGATAATTTTTTATTTTATAAAACTTCAACATATTTTCCTAATATTTCGAGTCTTCTAATACAATAGCCTTCTGCGTTAAGAAAACGTTCGGAATTTTTGCTGTGTAGACTTACTTTTCATATTTCATTTATTTAGTGCGCTATTCCATATGTAGAACCCATTCTGTGTGTTCTAGCAAAAATATTTTAGTCTACGCGCCATTAAACATTGAATTTAGTGAAATTCAGCGCGACTGACATTGCTCTAAGTTACTATAAGAGCAGCTGCATTTACTAGGTAAATTTTTAATCTGGCGCAGAAATACTTGTTTAGTTGAATAAGCTGAAACATTAATGATAAGCTAAATGATAAAATATTATTTTAACGTTATGATTCAATTTGGATATTTTCTTTAATGCAGTTAAAGTTTGAGTACAGAAAGTTTAGAGTTTAAATAAACCATAGAAAGCTGAATTGTTGAAGTAGTCTTAAAGTTTGAACAATTTTAACAAATAACTGAAATTAATGTAACTGTTTTCAGTAACAGTTTTTCATCCAATTTAGTCTGATCTTCTGTTCGAAAGAGAAGGAATGTGAATGAGTATAGGTTTCAGAAGAATGATTCCAGTGGCTGAGTCTATGTTCTAGCATACTTTTTATGGTCCTAAGACAATGGTCGGGGATACGAATTACTTTTGAAACTTACCATATTGCTCCATATATCACATTGTGTTATCTCCAATTATACAAGTTAATCTAAAAAAGTATTCAAATGTCAATAAAAATTCTGGTTTGTGTTTGAACACAACGCTACACAATGGTCTATCTTTGCTGTTCCCAAATAGGGACTGAACTTCAAATATTAGCCTTATAAGCCATGAAGCTTGATACTGAGTTATATACTAGAAACCAGACGCAAAAACATTTTCTGCGAGTTCTTTAATCATCATTTATAATTTTATAAAACTATTACTAGTTACGATTTACCCTTAAACTTTTTGTTTTGACGTCGTTTAATCACTTAAACGATTTATTGTACTGAAATAGACCTTATTGTATGTAATATTGACCTAAACGTTATGCAGGGTATGTGTAATTTAAGTAACGAACGAAATAAAGGATTAAAGAATCGTGAAGTAATGGCATTAGAACACCGATTTGTTGAAAAATGGTTGTCATTCGAAAATTATATCGTGTCAACGCTAGAAAATATTATTTATACAGATGTGAAAAGTCTTCTTTAAGATACGTAGTTTCTAATAATGGTTTTCGAACTCTAAATATAAGAAGAAAACTAATTCATTCTGTATTTACTTGCAGGATTGCGTCATGAGACATGATATGTCCGGTAATCTCTCTCTGGCCACGGTAATTAACATTATATTTATTTGGATCATCCTGTGTCGATCACAATCATCTTCAAATGAATGTCCTTCATGGACAGATAGTCCATGGTGTTCATGTTATCAGTTTGAAGATGGACTATTTCTGGAGTGTCCTAACACAGGACTCACCCAGATCAAGAAAACCCTCTCGCTGATCACTTCTTCTGTGAAGTCCCTCAGCATTTATCACTTGGATTCAAACATTACCAAATTACCCTCGGATCTTTTTGGCAACACAACAATTTTCCATTTTCAACTTTCCTTTTCTCAGATCAGTTCTGTTGCAGAAGACGCATTCATCGAAATTCAGGACACACTCGAGAGTTTGTCCATCGTTAACAGTCAAATTTCAGAGATCCCCCAAAAGGCCCTAAACAAACTACGTGTCTTGCGAACGTTAGATCTCGACTCTAATGTCATTACAGAAATCGAAAGTTACACATTCTACAATCTACAATTAATGATCCTCAACCTTCAAGGGAACCAGATCTCTTCTTTATCGGAGTATGCATTTGGTGGATTAGAAAACACGCTGGAGAAACTTATTCTAATAAATAACAAACTACAACACTTTCCTCTGAGCGCTTTACGAAGACTTCGAAAACTTCATACTTTAAAATTAGTGTCGAATGAGATCGAAGATATTCCAGACGACGGCTTCACCCGCCTCACGGGATTAGAAAGACTTGATTTAAGTTCCAATCGAATCCATCACTTGCATGACCGCAGCTTTATTACCATACCACGCTTGACTACTCTTTCACTGTATATGAATCGGCTGACTTCTTTAGATGATACGACTTTTATTTACCTCCAAGAGCTGGAAACAATAGACCTCAGCCACAATACCATCATGGCTCTGAATGGAAGAGTTTTCAGACCTTTACAGAAGTTGAAAACAGTTGACCTAGGTTTCAATCACTTACACTCTGTTGAACAAGGTATTTTCCAAAATCTGACACGCCTACAAGAGGTAATACTTTCAAACAACAATGTTATCCAAATTACTAACGAGACGTTTTTGAACTCCACCAAAATTTCTGTTCTTTTTGTACCAAATAATGCGATCTCGTTAATTGAAAGTGGGGCTCTTTACGGGCTTAAAGATCTTTATCAGCTTCAGTTGTCTTTTAATCTTATCAGTGATATTCATCCAACTCTTTTTAAGAATAACTACAAGCTTCGGTCTCTCTCTCTGGACCATAACCTGATCAATGATCTACAGGCAGGAACATTCCAGGAACTTGTGGAGCTTCGTGATTTGAGACTTCAAAATAACCTTCTGAAAAGGATCGCAAAAGGAGTTTTTTATTCTCTTCCTAACTTGCAGGAATTACACTTGCAATTCAACAGGATAGAAGTAATCGAAGAAGAGGCCCTACGAAGTTTAGCAAACCTCCAGCATTTAAATATTCAAGAAAATAAGATAGTTGAAGTAGGAGATATTTTAAGTAGATATCCATCAAGTATGCATTCTCTCCTGCTTAGTCATAATAAGATAACTACACTTCATCACAACAGCTTACGAGGACTTAGCAAAATGGGAATTTTGTGGCTGAGTCACAACAAGATAAGAATGTTAGAGAAAGAGGTTTTCAAGGATTTAATAGAGGTCCAAAAACTATATCTAGATCATAACGAGATCACCACAATAGAAAGGAGGACCTTTGAAAGACTACAAAAACTGATATATATCAATTTAGAGCACAACAACTTAAATCATTTGACCCCTCAGCTGTTCCAGGGAGCAGATCATTTGGAAGAATTGTATTTATCATTTAATCGCATCATGGATATTAAGCCTCAAACATTCCAACAATTAAAGAAACTTCGAATATTGCACCTCGCCCACAATCAAATTTACGCTATTCGAAAATATATGTTTGAAGGACAAATACCATTAGAAGAGATTAATTTATCTAATGTAATGGCTGAAGAGATTGAAGATGGAACCTTCTTAGAACTTTCAATGCTTAAAACTTTGGATATTAGTAACAATAAATTAATGGGTGCTAACGTAAACTTTTTGTTTCTTCCTTCACTCAATCGTTTGGACATATCAGGAAACAATCTGAGTGGAATGAACAACAATGTTTTCTATGGGTTATCGAAACTGGTGGACCTTGGAATAGAAAATGCTAATTTAAATCATATTACTGGTAGTCTTTTTGAACCACTAACCCACTTGGAGGTCATTCGGATAGGTGGAAATGGCTTTTTTGATTTACAAGCTGACCAGACATACAGTTTAAGCTTTATTCGTGAACTATACTTGAATAACAATTACATTGACAGTGTCCCTTCTATTGCTATCGCATCTATACCAAATCTTCAAGTGCTGTCTTTTGCTAACAATAATATTAAAAAACTCAAGACTGCTGGTTTCATGGCCAATAAGAACATTCAAAAATTAAACTTAGCCAACAACTCTATATCCATTATCGAACCCAATGCATTTCGTAACCTAACTAAACTTCAAGAGCTTGATTTGTCAGATAACACCATTAGAAGTCCATCTCCTGATATCTTTAATGAACTGGAAACTCTGGAGTGGTTGGCACTAGATGGAAACTTGATGTATTTTATATCTAATGTTCTCTTTCGATCCTCGTTAATGAATCTGAAATTCCTCACTGTAAACAGAAATCCGTTAATAAGGATTCGAGAGGACCTCAGTGCAGATGGTGGGTTTCCTCAGCTTCAGGAGTTTAGTTTGAATCATGGAAACATATCAGTAATAGCGTCTCATGATTTTCATGGTATGTCAAACCTTTTATCACTTTCCCTCACTCACAATAAAATCAACAAAGTTTCACCAGGTGCTTTCAAACCATTAAATCTGCTTAAAATATTGGAATTAGGAAATAATGAATTAGAAATATTACCAGAAGAGAGATTCTACGGCTTGGATCATTTGCAAGCAATAAACTTAACTAAAAATCATCTTGTAGACCTCCTGCCATTTTCATCGAACCTAGGTTGCTTGGAAACAGTTGACCTATCTTTCAACAAATTAACTCGACTTCGGGCTAACACATTTCAACACCTCTACAATTTGAAGGTGTTGTCCCTAAAAAGTAACTCAATTAGTATCGTGGCAAAAGATACGTTTTATAACCTCACATCTCTTCAAGAATTGGATCTCTTGGGTAATGCATTAACAGTTCTTTCCAGCGAAGTATTAGTTCCTGTTGAAGTACGTCTAACGGATATCCAACTAGCTGGTAAGCTTTATTAAATATTAATTCTTCTATCATTCTGACAGGTGAATTTCGTATGTAAGAATTTGTAAACGTTATTATAATCTAAATTTTATTAAACAGGCTTAGTAGAAAAAAATAAATGTATACATTACAAGTTGAAAGATATTATTATAATATTTCGTTTCAACCATGTTTAAATTTTTTTCAACAAAACTTGAAGAGTTTTTAGAGTTTTTAGCTGCAGCAAACTTAGCTTTACAGTTTTATATTACCTATTATAAGACATAGAAATCTTTCATGTGTTTAAGGTGCTATTTTTTTGTGTCTGTGATTTTAGTTTGATTTTAAATATATATGTATTCGTTTTCAGTAATGTTTTATTATTTTATTAAGTTTTTAGTAAATATTATGTGTGTTTTGTTCAAAAGCCAGTTAACTTCAGGCATTTTGTTTTCCATATTCCACTTTCTTTTATTACTTCTGTTTCTATTGGTTCACATTCATTTACTTTTATAAGAGCTTTTATTGTATTGGTTCACATTCCACTTGTTGTTATAACTTTTATTCCCATTGGTTTTTTTAATATTTCGCCGGCTCTTTGAATTCAGACTGTAACATGTTCTTATTCAATTTAGTTATAATCTATCTTCAGTTAGGCCTCGATTTTCAAGAAATGTAAAACTTAGGATATATGTGAGTGTATAAAAACGCAGAAACAAAGCGTATTCCTGCATTCCAAAAATCTTACACGACTACATTGTACTAGAGATTTTGTTTTATAAAGCTATATTTTTCATTCTATAATGTGTGACAGAAAACGTATTTCTTGTTTTCAGTAAATCGTGAACTTCTTGAATCATGCTATATTTCATGAATGGTTCAAACATATTACTTGTATTGTCAAATCTTTAGTACTTTTGTTAAATTTATTACAGCCGGAGAAGTAATCTCAACTTATAACTGACAGAAAAATCATTACATTGTGCCATATATTTTACCTTACTGATAAATGGTTCTCAGAGGAATGCATTAAAAATATCAATATATATTTGTATTCGAAAACAGGTAATCCATTTGACTGCAGATGTGGTTTGTTAAGCCTATGGGAGTGGCTTCATGAGCATCAACATATTGTAACACCAATAAGTGGGGATTTGAAATTAGCATGTATGAATCCTAAAAAGCTTCATGGTCAAGCACTTACAAATCTTCATCCTGTCGACATTTGTCCAGCTCCACTCATCTCCCTGTTTGAGGTCCAGCGTTTGGATCACGACAGCTTGACAGTCCGTTGGGACGTACTAAACGGTACTCTAATTGGTGGGTTTTTGCTGACATACCATTTAACATCAGACCGATTATCTCAAGCAAGTGTTAATCTTGTCTCTGTAAGACGGTCTTATGAAGTTGAGAACTTGGAACCCGAAACCTGGTACACGATTTGTGTGACAGCTACCGGAAAGTACCTCAAAGTACTTCACACACCGACCCGGTACGCAACAGACGTAGAAAACAAATACTTGGAAACAAACAGCAACAACAGAAAATGCTTGCAGATCCGAACAATACCCAAAACTGATAAGACTAAAATTTCCCTCTCCACTTTAGGAATCATTCTAGGAAGCAGTATTAGTGGTATTTTAGTTCTGACACTGTCCATTCTCTTAACGGCAATTAAGTTTCGGAAGCGTCGACGCCCTGTTAAGAACGACAACATTCCTCAAGAATATGTTTCTTATCGACATTTTTCAATTCAAGAGCCAGAAGGCATTTACTCATGACGTTGTTGTATGTTCTAAGGGAGTAAACTTCCCATGCTAACATGTTGTTTCGTAGCCCGTGAAGGGATAAAACTGTGATTCGTTTACGAAAGACAAATGATAAGAAAAGTGTTGTATTCTTGTTATCTAGTCAGTACACGTAATACGCTGTGTGCTAGTTTAGGTAGAAGTAAAACAGTTTCATATTCGCAGTGTTCTCCCTAGAACGTTTTCACAGTGTATCTCAGAATCTATTGGTATAGTTACTGAAAAACATTCGAGGGTTGCAAGTGGGAAGTAAAATACACCATAAAGGATACATTCTACTGTTCAGAAACAAATACTTGTTATCTGTTCAGTGTTCAATGTTTAGTATACCCAGATGCTTTCTTAATGGACATTTCATGCAAAAGGGATCCCATATTATAGTTATACTAACTTACGTGTTGTTCAAATGTGGACTGTTTTGAAGAGTTCAGTTTTCAAAGAAATAGTGTCATCCTGTTCTATTTTCAATTGGCTGGTATACTAAGAAACATGCTGTTTTTCTACCGCTGGGGTTTTTATTTGTAAAATAATACGGCTACCTACTCAGTTCATGTCCATCCAGGTAAGCCTTCTTCATTTACTTAAGATTAATATAATTGTTACTTTCATTTTAAAAAGTCTTAGATCTTAAGAGATATGCTTTTATTACTAACTTCTTGTTTATCATGACCAAATGTTCAGATTTTATGATAAACACTTTTCAAATTCCTTGTAAGTAAATTAAGACACTGGACTTTCAGAAGTTTTGCCCATTTAATCTACCAACAATTTTTTCATATTGCAGCGTTTACATCAGTCAGGTTGGATTATTATCTAAAGTATCTTGCAAGTTTCTCTTTAGTTTAATCGATAAGGTTTATTATTTATTCGAAAAACATTACAAATTATGAGAGATAATTAAACGGTAGCAAACGACATTCGGCTATTCCATCTCCGCACAGCTTTTTTTATATATACATTGCTGGCCAAAATCTTAAGGCCAATGAACATAAAGAAAAAAATATGCATTTTGCATTGTTAGACTCAACCACTTATTTGAGTAGAGCATCGAAAGATGAAAATAAGAAAAGGGAAAATTAAAAAAAAACCTTTTTAAGCATTTAATAGGGAAAATGTGAACACTATGAAATTAGCCTAAATACTAGGCGAACTTGAATGAAAGAAATAAAATCAATCTTACATCGTGTGAATTCTGTTGTTTTCACAAATAATTTAGTTTGACGCCCTCAATTTTTCTCCAATAGGGCCTTCTGTACACCGGAAATATACATATATATATATTACTAAATATAAAACGAATATACAGCTTCTTTCAAGAAGATGATAACAATGAAGCATATGACAACTAACGAAGACAACACTAAATTATTACGTTATTGTTTTAACCGGAAATTATTGTTATTTTCATCTTAATTTCAAAGATCGTTCCTAACTCTTTCCAACCTATAAATCGCTGTATAAAACAAACGTCGCTAGTCGAGCTACAGTTTAGCAACAGAAACTCTTCTAATATCGTTCTTATCTGGTGTTTCACAATAAAGCTGGTGTTCTTTGTTTAACTCGGCTGTTGAGTTGGACTTGATAAGTCGTCTGCTTGAATGCTCGTTAAAGGACAGACAAAATACAGCCATGAGGGTTACAACCATAAGTACGCGTTACACTATCCTAATCATGAAGTATTTGATTATTTCTTTCTCTACTGACAGCTATACTGTCAGTACTGTCGTACTCTTTCCAACCTTTAAATCGCTGTACAAAACAAACGTCGCTAGTCGAGCTACAGTTTAGCAACAGAAACTCTTCTAATATCGTTCTTATCTGGTGTTTCACAATAAAGCTGGTGTTCTTTGTTTAACTCGGCTGTTGAGTTGGACTTGATAAGTCGTCTGCTTGAATGCTCGTTAAAGGACAGACAAAATACAGCCATGAGGGTTACAACCATAAGTACGCGTTACACTATCCTAATCATGAAGTATTTGATTATTTCTTTCTCTACTGACAGCTATACTGTCAGTACTGTCGTACTCTTTCCAACCTTTAAATCGCTGTACAAAACAAACGTCGCTAGTCGAGCTACAGTTTAGCAACAGAAACTCTTCTAATATCGTTCTTATCTGGTGTTTCACAATAAAGCTGGTGTTCTTTGTTTAACTCGGCTGTTGAGTTGGACTTGATAAGTCGTCTGCTTGAATGCTCGTTAAAGGACAGACAAAATACAGCCATGAGGGTTACAACCATAAGTACGCGTTACACTATCCTAATCATGAAGTATTTGATTATTTCTTTCTCTACTGACAGCTATACCTCTTTTACTGTCGTTTCTATTCTTTACCTTGATATTTAAGATTCTATTCTATTTAAAGAACACCATGCAGTTCACGACATAAGTTATTTGAAAAGGCTAAAATTTACTAGGTTTTCTTATTTATTATATACGTATATAGGTGTGATCACCTCGAGAGTGTTAATACATAAATATTCAAAGCAACACCACTTTCTAAAAATCTTATATATATATATATTCTACAGAGATTGATAGCGCTTTCGCAGGTTTGACGTTGCACTTCAGCCAGCCTTGTTAGACTCAATTTATAATACAGAAAATATGTATATTTCACAAAATCGAACTATATATATATATACACACGGGCATTCCAGTAAAAATAGTGCAAAAAATCAATATAAATAGCAATTATATGTTATATAAAATCCATAAATAATTAAAAATTACAAATAATAGAACATAAGAAATCCGCAAAATATTTAAATAAAATTCAAAGTAATTTTGATTTTTTATAAATACTTTTCACAAAATGATATCTATATTAATTATAAAAAACAAAACAAAATGTAAAACAAAAGAAGGAAACATGATGGGTACCTTAAGATATAATTGTAAAATTTATCTGAACATGGTCTCTGACTTGGAGTTATAGCATTAAACTTACATTTACTTATTCTAACTATTAAATTCTATTTTAGGTTAACGTAATTTTCATCGCATATAGTAAGTAATTCCAACATATAAATACACCTTGCGAGAGAGGGTTTGTTTGTTGTTGCACACAATGCTACACGCTGAACTCTCTTTGTTATGCCTACTAAAACCATCGAAACCCAATTTTTAATATTGTAAGCCTGCAGACTAATTGTAGAGTCTTTGGAAGTGGGAGAATGATGTTTTGAATTAAAACATAGTACTTCCATCTGTTCCTCTAATGATATTACTTTTGATAATATGAACTAGATTACAGACTTGGTATCTTGAGATCTTGGACTGAATTATTCTTTATTTTCAGTGTTTTGTAACAAAGTAAACGGTTCGTGTTTTTAGTTTGTGTATAAGTTACTATAACATAACATCTCTTATGGCTCTTCTTATACTTCTAGATATAAAGAAAGCTATCAGTATGTTTTATTATTTAATATTAACTTGTAAACCTGGAGTATACGTAATAATGACTTGTAACACTTCTGATTGATTATTAGTGTGTTCCCATCTAATATGGTGCCAAACATACAACTGTCAAGTAGGCCCTTTTTAATAAATTTATTTAATCTAACACTTATTTTTTCTTTATTCTTAAGAAGTTTTACTCGTATATTTATGAGATATTTCTTTTTACATGTCTCGGATAGCTACTTTTAACATCTAAATAAGTGTGCGATTTTGTCGGTTTATAAAAAGCATAAATGCTTTAAGAGTCATTCTCCGATATATGAATCGATATATCAAAGAAATGTATAGTTTTATAAGTTTTTCAATAGTAAAGTTAGTGTTTTGATTTAGAACATTTAAAACTTCACGAAAGTTAAACCATTTTAAATCTTTGTTCCAAATAATAATAATGTAGCTGAGTCAATGCGACATCATATAAGAATTGACATTTAACTTCTAAGAAGACGATTATTAAATTAGCGTAAATAGGTGCCATTTTTGTATCCATAGCGCTTCCATTTTTGCTGTTCTTGAAATCGTTATTATAGATAAATTAATTATTTTTCAGCACTAATTTTACAGCTTATATTAAACATTCATCAGTACTTCTAATTAACAGCTGTAACACTAACTTCATGTTCAATATTGTTATAAATATAATACATCTAGTATAATTATGATGCCAGGTTCGTATTCGGTTAATGCATAGAGATACTGCATCTAGTATAATTACAGTTCCAAGTTCATTGTTGTTGTGTAAAGGTACTACACCTAGTAAAACCAAACTTGTGTTATGACCAATTTCATTAGACAACTTTGATATAAAGTCTAAGTTATTCCTCTTGTAATTGTTAATTTGTACGATAAATGGTTGTTATAGTTCATCTACGAAAGAATTTAATACAGTTATTGGAAAAACTAAGGGTGATTTACTAGAGAAACAAGAAGGCTCAGCGAGTTGTACATAATTATTATTTAAATTGAATTTATGTATCTTTGGTAAAATATAAAATACACTTGTAATCATGAGAAAAAGTAACTTAACAATCTATATGTTTTTGTTTTGTTTGTTTGTTTTTTTTCATTCTGCTTTTGTGATAATCAACGAAAGATTGTTTTGTGAAAATTATTTTATAAAAGAAATTAGTAGTACTTTGGATTTTATTTAAATAACTTTTGGATTTCTTACGTTTTTAGATAGTTTTATTATTTTAAAAGTTTCAATTGTTTATGAATTTTGTGTAACATATATTTATTATTTGCAATACTTTTGTTAGAATATATTTCTCTGATGTTTGTGTTTATGTATACATATTTCTACTTTGTTAAATATTATGTGTAATATACTATGTATTGTTGAAGCTACGAAAGCTCTATCAACCTATTCAGAATATAAGTAAATATGAGCAATATTTAAAGCCTAGTATCGTTTTGAATACCTATATTTATATATATATGTGTATGTATCACATTCGACAGTATTACTTTATATACAGAAACTGTAATTTAAAATGTAATTGTCGATAATAGTGTTATTGTATTTTGTAATGTTCTAGAACGTAAACAAAGTGTAAAAACATTTTCAGTTGCTCGCTAAATGTAGCCCCACAGCAAGTATGTATATGAAAGTGGCATGGCTCTGTCTTTAAAAATAGATAAATTAGGCATGCTTTTTTAAAGCAAACTACGTATACACTACTGTCATAATAGCTACATCTGTTCGAATACTTTTCAGGACATGCAGAAGCAAAGAAGAAACTGCAGTGAAAGGAAAATTAATTGCTATTCAAATATAGTATTAAATATTACATTAACAATTTCTGTATTTTAAGTATTTTAATACTTAATTCTTTATTCAGTTCGTCAGGATTTGTCAAAAAGAATAGTGTTTGATATTTTTTCAGTCATACCATGTTCGCCATGTCCACTGACAACGACATGTTTTGCTTAAAACATAGATCATCAGGCTGGCTGAAACACAACAAACACAGTTGTTATGGTTAAAACTGTTTTTCTTAGCTATGAAAGTATGGTTAAATTATTTATACTTGTCACAAAACATTAGTATTGGAGCTATTATGTCTTTAGCGCCTCATTCTTTATTTAGTTTCTTAGGGTTATTCCAGAAGAAGTGTATAATAGTACTTCGACTACACTTTGTCTACCGTATTTACCGTCAACGAAGCGTTTCGCTCAATACGCAGCTCATCAGGATGGCTGGGAAAACCCTGAGGGACTGAATAATTAACGTGTTTTTTTTTCAAAATATAAAATACTTAATATTAATGTCTTATGACCAGTTTAATTAACTATAATCATACTTTCGCCAACCTTAAAGAGGCGTTCGTATTATAGCTATTGTTTTTGTTACAAATGCAGTATATAAGTAATGTTTGTCCCAGCTGGCCTGGTAGTCCTGTATTGAGCGAAACGCTTAATCTGTAATGGATAATGGCTGATAGAGTGGGATCTAACTGCTATTACACGCTTTTTCTTCTTATTCAAGAAACTGTAAGGGACATAATAAAGAAAGTAATCTTAAAAATATAATAGGTATAATACTAATGTTTTACGTCAAGTATGATTACATGTTATAATTTTTTTCTCGATACAAAATTCAAACGTCATATTCTGTCTTGACAGAGGTGTTATGTATACGTCCAATGCGCGAAGTTTAACTCAAGCTGTCTTTATCCAACAAAAAAAGTAAAAACAACTAAGAAAAATACATAAAAACTCGACTTTTGAATGATTTGCCACTCAAATAAGATTTTTCTTCTCAAAACATTGAACCAGAGTAAGTTAAAACCCCTGTTAAAGGCTGATATGACTTCGATCTCTGAAGGGCATACACGTTCGGTATCGTTGGATTGATCGTCGCTGAACACAGCTTTCCTTACAAACTAAAGTGTCATTCGAGGAAGTTTGGTACTTGTTTTCTATTCTCTAAGCACAGAGGTTTGAACAAAAGAAAACGACATGTAAAGAGTAGTATTTTATATAAACATAACGTAGCCGATCTAACAAAATATTTAAAAAAATTATTGTTTCAGGTCGTGACGTATAATTGGCCAACTAAGCCTGTTGTACTTGTCATAACAAATGTTCAATGGTTCCGAAAGAATGCGGTGAAGAACAAAGAAGAAAAAAGTTGATATTAGTGCTGTGTTGTTTTATCCGATGTCATATTCTGACCCGAATATATTTGATAAATAAAGAACGAATAAAGTAAAATGGATATATTTGGGCATTTTGTATGTAATATAATTATAAATTGATAAATATAACACTTATTCATGCTAACTCTAAAACAAGGGTTACTTCAGGAATCATTCTCAAATTGCAGCAAAACGGTGTGCTTCGGAAAATATATGTTACAATTCTTTATTTATCGTTTATATGTCCCAACAAGGATAACACAATGTCAAAAATAGTAGAATAATAAAACTAAAGTACCTTTTTTAATATATCATTATATTTTATAACAATATTCTTTAAAAAAATATTTCCGAAAATGCAAGTGTTTTACTTTCAAAAGTAGAACAGTCCTTTTATGTGTTGAATTCTGACTTAATACAAAAATACAGTTATTTATTTAAAAACAAAATTCTAACTGGAAAATACTCTGCTTAAAAACAACTAAAATTTCTGAACATGTAAAATGCAAAAAATATGTTCTGTGTCTTTTACAAAGTAATTTCTTTGAAAATTTGTTTGTTTTTGAATTTCGCACAAAAAGAACTCGAGGGCTACCTATGTTAGCCGACCCTAATTTAGCAGTGTAAGACTAGAGGGAAGTCATCACCACCCACCGCCAACTCTTGGGCTACTCTTTTACCAACGAATAGTAGGAGTGACCGTCTTATTATAACGCCCCCACGGCTGAAAGGGCGAGCATGATTGGCGCGACCGGAAGCGAACTCTCGACCCTCAGATTACGAGTCGCACGCCTTAACACGCTTGGCCATGCCGGGCCAATTAAATGGAAGAAAATATCGCAGTCGGTAGGATCCGAACCCATTCTTTGAAGAATGAAATAAGACGAATATATGAAAGTTCTTTTAAAATTTGCAATCAAATTCTTTTGAATTTAGCATTTACAAATATATAAATATAAGTTGGTTAAAATTTTCTTGAGTATTTTTATTTTCGGCAAAGAGTGGAATTTTACAATAACAAAAAACTACATAATTTAGCTAAGCCTCTTTTTTTTCTCTTAATATTAATTTGAGCTGTTAAAGCCTTGAATGTTTCACCTCATTTCGAAAAGTATTTGTTTTGAATATGAAGTATTAGGCACCATAATGTATACCCATTTTAATGTGAATTGAATAGTAAATTACGTTAGTCTTAAATATGGCTCAGAGTTTAAATGTTCTTGTTGTCTACTTTAGTAGCAAACGTTGAAATTACGCATAATTTAGCAGCTCCATCTAAGCCTTGTTTAAAAACTGCACTTGTACTAACTAGAGCACTATAGTTTATGGTAACAATATGGTAACAGAGAAAAGTAACAAAATTCTACTGAGCAAAGGAGATAAGTTAGATTCTTAATTTTTTTTTACTCAGAACCCCGTTGTAAACATTGATGGCAAGTCGGGTATCAATAAGTAGCTTCAGTGCACAATACATTTCACTTGTTAAATTACCGAATAAACTAATATTTATTTTCAAAGTCTGTTCATGACCCTTTTATACATTTTAATGTCCCACGTTTTGATCGTAATCCTTGAGTTAAGATATACTGTCCTAGGTTTTGCATATGAGTTATAATGTGACAATCTCATTATTCATTGGTAAAAGAGTAATCCAAGAGCTGGTGGTGTTGACTAGTTGCCTTCCCTCTAAATTATAGATGGCTGGCGCAGATAGTCCTCTAGTAGCTGTGTCCGAAATTTGAAAAAAAACACTTCACCACGATTTGAGCCAAATGCTAATAACCTTCAATCCCACTTGAGTTACAATTTTGTATAAAAGATTATAGTGGCTTTCAGTACTCTCTTTATTACATCTCCCTGTAATTTTTCGATCATCACATACATTGAAAATTTATCTGCCCCTAAAACTTCACATAGATGTATTTCACAGATTTCACACGGTTAAAAAAACGAAATTTGTCGCTACTTAAAGTCAATTTTTTTCTTATCAGAGCGATATTCTAGAGAATACCACAACTAACAAGCATGCTAGTCACAACTGCTTGCATGTGTCTTTCTCATAGCAAATCCACACCGGGCTATCTGCTATATCCACCGAGGGGAATTAAACCCATGATTTTGGCGTTTTAAATCCGTAGACTTACCGCTACCCCAGCGGGGGGTTAGTTACAATTACCATTAAAGACATCTTTAAGCCTGTTGACAGACATATCATGTTACTTGATTGAGTGTTGTTTCTCTGAACTGTGTATGAAACTAAAACTACACTAATATAACATACGAATTAATGAAAGTTCCACATCGAAAAAGTAAATCCTTAGAAACTATAAAAATACTATCATATGAAATTTTCGAAAATTAATTAAAGGAAACACGTTACGAAAATATTCGAAAGGAAACATACAAAATGTACAAAGTTAAAACAATAACAGCCACAACAGCACGTGATAAATAGATAGGTTTGTGGTTCCATTTTGCCAGCGTTTGTTTATTGTTAGGCATAAAACTACCCAATGAGATACCTACGCTCTTCCCTCAGCGATGTCGAAACTTGATTTCAGTTTAATAAGCCCTTAAACTTGCAGCTGAGCAGCCGAAGGGAGTTTAACATATTATATAGTTCAATATAAACCAATCCTATCTTGCGCAATAGCTCGTTTTGCATGTGATTCCTCAAGTGTTTTTTTTTTTTTTTTTTATCTTAATGGTTGAATTTGGTAAACCATCAATTTGTTAACTTGTTTGTTTATTGAATTTCGCGCCAAGCTGCACGAGATATATCTCCTCTCGCCGTTTCTAATTCTGAAGTGATACACCAAAGGGAAAAACACTCTAGTTAACACCACTTACTGCCAACTATTTGGCTGCTATTTTATCTGCAAATAGTGACACTGACCGTTCACATTAAAACGCTCCCACGGCTGGAGAGTCGAGCATGTTCGATAAAACTGCAACACGCCTGGCCCTAAACCACCAGATGTTGTGTTTGTTTGTTTTTTGTCACGCAAGTCTCACAAGGAGCTAATCCCTACGTTTAATCTGACAGACTACAGAGAAAACAATCAGTCAACAGTGCCCACCGCCATCTGCTTAGCTACTTTTATATATTAATTTCATCGTCAAGTCATATCTTTCGCTTTGTACAGACAAAAGCTTTCCATGATGCTATTAACGAAAGAAATCGCAGTAAAATCAGGGGTTTGATTCCTCTTAGTGGGCTCAGCAGATAGACCGATGTGGCTTTGCTATAAGAAAACACACACACGCAAGAAACCACAGCTTAAAAATGTGAAGCATGATTTTGTGGCAATGGGTTACAAAACATGAACTCGGATTCAGTCTAAGCACGCTAGTATATAAAAGGTTTCATTCAATCCCAGCAGAAGGATTATATATAAAAGTGCAGATAACTGAGTCACAATTTTGTGTTCATCTCTTGTTAATATCTTGAGAGTATTTCTATTTATAATAAAGTTAAAATAATATATACGTATATAACTTGTGTAAAAGCTAAATATACACCATCTGGGTTCCTTTTCCTTCATTCAACTCCTTTGGTCAATGAAAGGTGATACAATTAAAAATTACACACATCTGTTCATCATGAACAATGCACGTTTTTTAATCATTATCCGATAATGGAATTTCGGCGGAAAATGTCGTAATCATTGAAGGTGCCCAACTGATTAAACAATACTTTCAAATAATTATACATAAAAACTTAAGAACAGTATTTTTAATTAGTTATGCTCATTATCTGGTTGATTTTTTATTAAGATCTAAGTAGGTAGCTTGCTTCGAACAGAAAATAATATCAAACAAAACTAACTCTCAATTCGACAGAACTTCCTTAACTAATAAAAGATGGTGTAATTTAAAATTAAACATCTCATTCAATCGTGAATGAACGTGTGACTTTTTCCCTGAGAACACTTTAGCTGAATACAGTTAGTTTTAGTCCTAGACAATTTTTTGTTAATTTCTAATCAATGTAGTTAATTTTTCACGGTTGTGAGACTAAAAGAAACTCCATAAGTAAAACTGAAATATGCTTGCAAGCAAAAGGCATGAAAGAGTCGTTAAAATGAATAGAATTCATCAAATGAAAGAAATTTTTCTAAAGAAGGAGTAGTAATAAATTACTAGTACTGTCATGAAAAAGAGATATATCACAACCAAACTTTATAACATTACATCAACTATATGAATTTTAGAATGTTAAAACTGAATGGTTGGAGAGGTATTTAGAAGACTTATGATAATATACCATCAAACTAAAAAGCCATAATCACTTATCAAAATAAACGTTAGAAAACAATGCAAAATTCAAATTACTTTGAATTTTGTTTTTTACGTTTTCAATTCCTTCATAACACCAAGTGAAATAAAAATCAATATAGTTAACGATATTAATAAATAATCTTTTATAAAAATGTATTCATAACAAACCTTGTTGTTCTGCCACCATTATAAATGTTGATTAAAGGCCAAACTAATTCAAATTAGTGACACTAGCATCATGGTATGAAAGTGAATCGTAATGAATACCATGTATTATCTTTTCGATTTTATGACTTGCAGTAAAATTGTTAGAATACGTCATATTTCTTTCTCTTTTAATATTCGGAGTTTTCTGAAAATGCAAATTTTTCTTCATTATTTGGATTTCAAAAAATTTCGCACTACCTTCAAACCTGGAGTCTGTGAGTCAATAATACTGAATCAGCGAAGCAGAAAAAGAACTCCTGAACTAGCAATGATAAATGAGGTAATTAGATAAAACCGATTACAACAAGAGCTTTGCTGTAAGAGATTGAAGGGAGAAGACTACGAAAAATTCATCGAGCGTAAAAAAACCAAAAACTTCCAACTCATCCGGGTTATTGAAAACAAATATAATTACAGTAAATATACATATATATATATATATATATATTAACATGGAAGATCACTTAAAATATTATTTAAAGGAAAGTTTACTTGATTTTTTTCTAATATGAGAATCTTCCAAAAAGAAATTGCTGAATTTTTGTTGTTGTTTTTTTTAAAATCTGGTAACAGCTACTTTTTCTAATAATCAAACTACGTTTACTAATATACATTCCTTGAGAAAAGTAAGAAATTATTGTTGTAAGATGATATAAGCCTTAAATGATTATATCAGTTTATAACAGACTATGTTTTTATCATTGGTTGAGCTTAAACGATTTTAAAGCATCACATTCTTTGTCTGAAGAAGTAACGAACATCCTCAAGTGATGAATAATAATAATAGCCTAATAATGAAAAATAATTCAAAATACAAATGTTAAAAACCTTTCATTCAAAACGGCAACCGAGAAACAGTTAAAATACCCTTGCGGTAATTAGTAAGACTAAATTCTGTAATGATAAAAGGTAATTCAGTAAAGTTACGATCCTTAAGTAACAAGGGGTAACCTAACACTGAAATATTAAACGAGTGTAAGTTAACAAAGAAAACAACCTTTCAAACATTTGACACAAAAAAGACTAGAATCACAGAAAAAAGTTAAATGAGAAACTATTACAATCCTAACTAAGCCTATTTGAAAAAAATAGAAAATTAAATGTTTAAGCGTCTGTTATGAAACACATAACGAATACCGTGTTCACAGTATTACTTAAATGTAATTCAAACGCTTTTCCTTGCTTTGACCGCGTCTCATCCTCATAGTATAATAATAAAATTTATAAATCGATGTTGGATCGCGATAATACAAACAAAACTGAGAGTAATCCACAATTTAGATAAATATAAAGAACAACAAATAAAATGAGAAATGAAAGAACACTTACTGGGGAGAATTAGCTGCAACAAAACGCATTCTGAAAGGAAGAAATTTATTTCAACTTTATGAGTAAAAAAATAGATCGCCGCGACTTTTTTTATTATGCCGATGTAGAAATTTCAATGGTGATAACGTCGTTAGCCCATTGTTCTTCTGTGTTCTACTATCCTATCACATGATCTTGAAATAATCAATTTGTCTGGGTTTCTTTTACTGAATGTGCATGATAGAGAAGACGTTACTACACAATTCAAGAGTGATGCCTTACAAGTTAGAAGTATGAAATACATTTCCGAGTTTTTGTAAAATATATTTGTGTTACTATTAACAGCTTGAAAATATTCAGTAGATAATACATTTAATACGTCTAAATACTTCAAGCAGACAGGTATTTGTTTTTAATTATTGTAAATAAGCAAATGGCTTAATCCAGAAAATATCAAAATTATCGAAGAGACCTTAAGTAAAAAGTAAAACATGCATTAATAATGGTTAATAAATGATGAATAAACAGAGAAACTTAGGAAATAAAGTGAGATATGTATGCTTTCACACACACAACTCATATTTTCAGACAAAAAACTTAGCTTTTCTTGTAATAGGCTTTATCTTTTTTCTATCCCGAAAGAGCACATACATATTATGAATAGACCTCATAGTTTCAAGAACTCCTTTGACAGGTGTCATTTCATTACATTTAGACGAAAAGAAAATTAACTAAAAACAAATCGATATCTGTATGAAAGCTAGGAGCGAATTCGTTTTGAATAAACATAAAAGAGGCCCGGCATGGCCAAGTGTGTTAAGGCGTTCGACTCGTAATCCGAGAGTCGCGAGTTAGAATCCTGGTCGTACCAAACATACTCGCCCTTTCAGCCGTGGGGTTGTTATAATATGATGGTCAATCCCACTATTCGTTGGTAAAAGAGTAGCCCAAGAGTTGGCGGTGGGTGGTGATGACTAGCTGCCTTCCCTCTAGTCTTACACTGCTAAATTAGGGACGGCACAGATTAGCCCTCGAGTAACATTGTGCGAAATTCAAAACAAACAATAAACACAAATAAATGACCAGCATATTTCTCTCCAACCGAGAGTGTAGCTCATTCTTACCTAGGAAGAATTTGTTTCTTATTACTTGGTGGTTAAGTTCTCTACAGTTGGTCATCAAGACATGAGTTCAATGATAAGATGTAGAAAAGTCGCGAAATCCTATTTGGACGACAGATTCTCCTGTACAAAACAAGAGTGTACTGAACTAAAGAAGCACACAACACAATCGATCGTCTAACAAAAGAAAATTTATTGTTCCAAACTTCGTTTTGAGTGATCCTGCTTTTTTCTGTCTATTTCAGAGTAAATTGTAGGCACATGACAAGAGAGACAATTAGTTATTAAATCTCAAGTAAGCATGCGTCTATCGAACAAGAGAGAATTTTTTCGAGTTTCTCCAGTAATTTTAAATCCTTTTTAACCGACCCACCAGAAAATTATAAGTATTCCTGATAAAAAAAAAAAACGTTTCGTTTAACGAAGTGTGTAACGTCGTTGAACTCCCATAGTTCTTCTCTTCATGAAACTCAGCTGTGGTTCATTTAGAGTAATTAACATAAGGTGAGTGGTAACTTTAATAGCCTCGGCTGTCTTTATGGTTGCATAGATTTTCACTAACGGGTACAAGAGGATGCCGTACAGACATAAACTGTTTACTTATATGGTAAAACGGATTGAGTTATCTCATGACTGTTTTACATAATTTACTACAAACTCAAGTCATGTCTGAGCTTGTCCGGCTATGATTAAAACAAACAAGTTTTTCGTGTGGTCACCATATTGTGAAGATAATTAGCTATACTGTTTTAGTTTGTTACGCTGATCACTTTACATGACTCATTTTGTTGCTACATATCTAAAGGCAACTTGATCAAATTTTCAAACATGGCAGATTTAATGAATCAAAAAAAATATCTTATTAGTTCGCTTATTTATCTTTTTTTCTCCTTTGTAATTGATAACAACCAATCCCATGAAACATAAACGAAAGCTTCGAAAAGTTTCATAAGAAACCTCACTTTACAAACCTTTATATACAGGTTTCGGTGCTCAAAACTGTCGAGATGACCATTTAAAATACATGATAATGATACACAAACTTTATTTAATCAAAGTAGTTTATTAATAATGCCGAGACCACTAAGAATGTTTATTAGATTTGACTGACCTGATTTACGGTGCAAGGCGTGTGATGCACATGGTTCTTGATGATGAGAAACCCACTTGAAATAAAAATGTTGCTCAGAACAGCTAGTACGGGTATTAACACTTTTATTGATAAGCAGAGAACAACGTCACGATCTTCCTAGGTAATCTTCAGGTTAACAAAGAGAGAGTTAGCAACTAACCGTTGCCGGGCACATGTCATAGGTAGGAGAGTATAAACGGGTACTGAATTGTAGGGGGCGTGGCAGTTGGATGTTAGGCTATTAATTAGTTGAAAAACTCTCTTTGTTAACCTGAAGATGACCTAGAAAGGTCGAAACGTTGTTCTCTGCTTATCAGTAAAATTGTTAATACCCATATCTGCCGTTCCGAGATACATACAAATGCACATGGTATTTATAAATATTCAACGATGATTGAATAATAGAACATACAGTTATCGCTTGAGAATTTTATTATAAGTTAAACAAAAGTGACTATTTTTTCTTGCTGTTTCTCAATAGGAAAACCTTAAAAGTTGTTTTTTATTTTAATAAGTTTTCTGTCGTTTTCTTTTTTGCTGAAATGGCTTTATCTTTATGTTCTGATTATAAGGCCTATCCATATGACATGGTTGAGCTTCTTAATGCCTATCGTTTGTTGTAAAATTTGGCTGTAAATAAGTTTCTATGGACACACAGTACTTACCAAGACAGCAGGACAGAAATACCAAACCTCATTTTCATGGGTGTTATTTATTTAAGTGTTTACAAGTAAGTTACATATTATTAAGTGATAAGCGTCCATGTAACATATTACAGAGCACTCGATACAAAACTATTTATACTTATATAACAAAACAGTCATGTATCATGCTTTCTACAGTGGCTACGGTGAAATGAGGAGAAATATTTATTAGTGACCGTCTGTTTTCTTCGTCTAGAGGCGTGTGCCAGGAAGATTTTTTAGTTTTGGCAGAGGAATTTGCTAAAAACCATCCCAACGTATATATTTTTTTCTAAAGTTGTATTCCAGATAATTTTAATTACTTTACGAACCAGAAAGCAGTTGAAATGATATGATTTTCGGATCATAAAATGAAATTCAAAGTGGGAAAGGGAATATTTCAGTCAAGGATTTAGAACATAAAGAAAGCTTATCGTGTTGAAGTTTAATAGCAATATATTGAAAAAGGAAACGAGGAAGAGAAGATTGCCAACAAGGCTTAGGTTTAAATATTAATACCAAATAATTTCCTCTTTATGCAGACTTCTTGTATTACACCTGCTGCTTTACCTCCACAGTTGGGACATTTAGGCAAGCACATACAACCACAAATGAGACAGTTCACCTTAATGTCAAAGTCTGATTATTGCGATCTTTTTTAATGTGAGATCCCCAACAACCATTACATTTTAATTCTCGTTGAATGTGTTATTTCGATGTGATTCATTTTAGTGTCTCTTGGCATATCTTCAATAAGACACCTTAATGAACCAAGCACTCGTCTTTTGTTTTACAGAATGGCCTTAGGGTTTCAATCTCTCTCGTAGGCAAGATTTATTTCAATGTACAAAAAAAGTTCTCTACCTACCATGTTAACTGGACACTCGCCAGAGTCTTGACCAGGACAGATAGATTTGTGTTTTTTGAAGTTAAGTACAAAACTGCACAATGAGTTATCTGTGTTCTGCCCACCATGAGCACTGAAAACTGTTTCTAGTGTTATCAGTCCGCAGACATTCCGGTTGCCTCAATGAAGGGGGGGCAGATTGTAGGAGTCATTTAAGCTAATAGACCTTATTAGTATGCACTTTTACTCTTATTTCTATTTACGTGGCCTGGCAACCCGGCTGTAAGGGTCTTTTTTTGTTCATTTCACAATATTATGGAGTGTGTGTATTTGTGTATTTTTCTTATACTAAAGCTACATCGGGCTATCTGCGGAGTCCACCGAGGGGAATCGAACCCCTGATTTTAGTGTTGTAAATCCGTACACTTACCGCTGTACTAGCGGAAAGCATTATGAAGTCAAAGTTAAATGCAGGATTTCCAACACAAAACAATAATTTTAAAACTGCAATTCCCTTTTCAAGATTTCCAATGAGTTATTAAAACCTAATGAAAAGCTAAACCAATTAACCATACGTCAAATGAAAAAATGCGCTTAATCACAGGTGTATGTATTCCATATTTAATTCCTTGTAGCTAAACTTTTATTTGTTCTATATATATATTATATACATATATATATATATGTGTGTCTGTATGTATATCTCTTTGAATATATCTTTGGTAAAAAAACTAGAACAAAGCTAAAAAGATAGAGCAGAATTTCTGTGACTCTGTCCATGGAACTTCACTTTTGCCCAAGCCTGAGTTATTGTCACAGTTGATCCAAATGCTAAAGATGCAAATTTTCTTTGAACTACTGTTATTTCAACAAATATAAATACTTTTACATCACATTAAAAACAGCAGCTTTATATATGTTTTAGATTCAAAGAAATAAACAGTCAGATAGTGGTAAAAATATATAATCAAAATTATATTTTCTATGTAAACTTATTCAACATTATGCTGTAGTTTAGCTGAAGCAAGTATGAAATAGAGGACGTTTTCGTAGCTGTCATAAATGTGTGTAATTTAATTGATCTAAGTGGCATTACTCTGTTTGAATTAAATCAAAACATCAGAGACTATTACTGCCCTAAAATCATTTGTTACTGTCGAGCTGGATCTTGAAAAACTGTCACAGCCACTTTCATTCAGTACCTCCAATAAAATCGAAGCAGTGATTGTTCAGCCTAACAAAATGTGTCAGGCATTGTGAATAGCCTGTTTCCTATATCATTTTTTTAAAATTCAAATTACATATTAGTTTGTATCTACGGTTACATTTACAGACACCTAGTAACATTTGCTAAGAGATTTAGCGCGGTCATAATCCGAACCTTTAAATTATTCTTAGAATATCAGGAAAGAAACTATGTTTGCACAACGACTAAGAGACTTGAAACGTTCCAGTTGTTTTCCAGGCATTATTAATGAAGAACCTTTGAAATATTAGGAAATCACAATGAGGTTGTTGAACATTTTCGTTAAAGAAACAGAGATACGTTCGGTGTTTTGATAAAGTCCTATTTTAATATTTATATAATTATTTAACACGAGTTTTTTCACGTAACTGCTTAATAATTATATAGAGTTGGACCATCATTAGAGTAATAACGCACTAACACTGGAGTTACCAGCAGAATCAGAAAGAAAGTTTATTTCCGAACCTAAGAGAAACTTCAGCACACTCCAACAACAAGAACAGTTCTTTGTTCACACGCGTCGAAACATGTTACGTGTACTGGTAACTGTAGACTAATTACAAATAACAGTTTATTTATTGTGTAAACAAAAATAAGCTGTTCTTTCTGACCGTAATATTTATTTATTTATGATTTTACACAAGTATCCAAAATAACAACTTATTTAATCCTAGTACAGAAATGGTTGATCTCATGAGTATGTCTGCTGCAACGCTAGAAACCGTGTTTCGATATTTAACCGTGGTGGTCAGAGCATAGAAAACCAATTGTGTAGCTTTGTGCTTAACTACAAACAAATTCATGAATATGTGTTTACTTCTTTCTTTTATTATATACACTACATGGCCAAAAATATGTGGACACCCGACCATCACACCCATATGTGCTTGTTGAACATCTCATTCTAAAACCATGGGCATTAATATGAAATTGGTCCCCTCTTCGCTGCTATAACAGCCTCCACTCTTTTGGGAAGGTTTTTCACTAGATTTTGGAACATATCTGCGTAGATTCGCTCCTATTCAGTCATAAGAGCATTAGTGAGGTCAGGGCAAGAAGACTTGGATCGCATTCAGTGTTCCAATTCATCCCAAAGGTGTTCGATAGGGTTGAGATCAGGGATCTGTGCAGGCAAGTCAAGTTCTTCCACACCAACTTCGACAAATCATGTCTTTATGGACCTCGCTTTGTGCACGGAGGCATTGGCTTGCTGAAACAAAAAAGAGCCTTCCCCAAACTGTTGCAACAAAGTTGGAAGCACACAACTCTCTAGAATGTCATTGTATGCTGTAGCATTAAGATTCCCTTCACTGGAACTAAAAAGCCAAACCCAAACCATGAGAAATAGCCCCAGGGTCTTTCGGAAGTCAACCTCTATACTATGCACGAAGTGAAGGAGCAAATAAAAATAACCATTACACATAACATTAAGTTTCAATACTCATATTCGTAGAATAATTAATTGAAAAGACATAAAGATTTATTTCACCTGGCATGGCCAAGCGCGTAAGGCGTGCGACTCGTAATCCGAGGGTCGCGGGTTTGCGCCCGCGTTGCGCCAAACATGCTCGCCCTCCCAGCCGTGAGGGCGTTATAATGTGACGGTCAATCCCACTATTCGTTGGTAAAAGAGTAGCCCAAGAGTTGGCGGTGGGTGGTGATGACTACCTGCCTTCCCTCTAGTCTTACACTGCTAAATTAGGGACGGCTCGGTGCAGTGGGCTAGCAACCTACTCACTTAAATATTTGTTGAAGAATCCGCAAGCGATTGCGGCCCTATGTTCCTAGATGGAATCTAATGGTGATAACTAACCAACTAACTAAAGGTTTATTTCAAGCTATGTTTTAAACGTATGTTTTATTTGAAAAAGCTTTTCTACTGGCAAAATTTTATACGTGCCTATTAGGAGTTATGTTTAATGTAGAAAAATATATTCCTATTGCTATGTATTATAAATAGATAATTTTGTTAGGCAGAAACTGTAAATGTTCACTGTATTTCCAAACAAATCTCCATGACAATCTTAAGTTGCAGCTTAACATCTTGCACCTCGAACTAATCCGATCAAATAGTTAATAGCTACAGTAAATTATCATCAACCGTGTCAGTTGACTTCTAGGTATGTTTATTGTCGTTACAATGTGTAAAGTTAGCTACCAATAATTGAACACAAAAAAGCCAGCAAACTAGTTAAATAAAAAAATGGGAATTTAAAAACCTGCAAATAGGAATTATAAAAAAGTAAGGAAACAAGGCTGTAAATACTGTAGATATTATTTATTCAAGCTACAAACTCCTATTTTGACTCCATGATGTTACTTAGAATTAAATTTGGTGGAGCTGAAATAGGGATTGTAGTTTGAGTAAATAATGTCTACAGAGACCCATGTTTTCTTACATTTTTTTTACGATCCCTATTTACAGATATTTAAATTCCCAGTTTTTATTTATATTGTTAATATATTGTTCGAGATGTCCAAGACTGGGGTTACCAAAACTGTTTATTTATGTTTCAAAAGCAAAAGTATTGAACTTCTGTTACAATCACTATTATCTAGTGTTAGAAACCTGTTAAGCCAACGTGATTCTTCGTAGTAAACATGAAATATCATGGCAGGAAACACGCGCTAGATAGGAATTTCATCGGATTCAGAATTAAACGTTAATAGATATGACTACATACTTTCCGGAGACGTGTAGAAAACGAATTATCTTAAAAACGCTATCTAGATGTGGGAAGGAGGTTCTGGACGTCCACATGTCTGGGAAATGTGGTAGTGATGGAATCATGTTTTGAGTATAGTGGGATACTGTTTCAATTGTTTTATCACTGTTATTCACTTTGTTATAGAAAGTCACTAGCCGTGTTTGAAATTGGTAGCGTTGTCGAATGGTAAATAATTTGTGGTGAATTAAATATATAGTGACGGAACTAAAAATAATGCCTCTTTCCCCGCATAAAAGGCAACTGGGGCCTCTTACATTTATTTCCCTATAATTTTAGTTACGATTCTGAGTGGTTCAGGCTCGCTTTTGGCTCGGGTTTCCCCGCAGTTACTGGGCCATATATGTGAGCCATTGGTACTACGGATATCATCTTTTGTGCAACAATTAAAATATTTAGTGATACATACGCCACTATTTTAGTATGATCCCTGATAATGAGTTCTTTAGCACTGAATGTGCAGCGTAGTGTGATTGACATGTAATATTATCCTCTGCTTTCACTCGTAAGTTCTTAGAATAATGTAGTTGGTGCTGTGGTTGCTTGACCCGCTTCAGAAACAATAAGTTTAGCTTTCTGAATGATAATAAAATTAATTCAAATAAAATAATATTAATAATACATAAATAACTCGGTTCCTATAATATTTCGTTATTAATTCCTACCCTAAAAGTCTATATATAAGTAATTTAAAAAAGTTGATTAATATTTATAATTTATTTATACCATAACAGTCGTCCTTCCTGAAAGGCTCGGTATGGCCAATTGGTTAAGGCACTCGACTCGTAGTCTGAGGGTCGCGGGTTGGAATCCCTGTCACATCCAACACGCTGGCCTTTTCAGCCGTGAGAGGTTATAATGTGATGGTCAATCCCACTATTCGTTGATAAAAGAGTAGCCCAAGAGTTAGCGGTGGGCTATGATGCCTTTCTTCTTGTCTTACACTGCTAAATTAGGAACGGCTAGCGCAGATAGTCCTCGTGTAGCTTTGCGCGAAATTCAAAACAAATAAACAAATCTTCCTAAAAAGTGATAATGTAAGTAAAGCCTAAACTACTGTTGTATCTGTCCTGTCGTAGGTCGAACCTGATGAGCTATAGTATTGACCGAAATACCTTGTCGATATTGAATATGGAAAATGAAGTATGGTTGACATATTATAATATGTGCTCATTTGCTTTAACTTATAAGATGATGAAATATGCAGATCTTTTACATAAAGTTGGACATATTTTACCTACATAAAGTAACATTTGATGTTGTATAAGAAATGTTGAATTAGGATAATTATGCAGAAGAATGAGTGCGTTATATTTACACTATTCTGAATATATAAACAAGTAAATCAAGTAACAACCATAATCAGTAAAAAGTCGCTGTAATACATAATGTATCAGAACTACATTGTTTAGTATTAATATATACTGTGATGCTGCTTAAGACTGACCGGTTTTGGAAAGGAAATATAGCAGCCCTTTCCGACACAAAATATTCATAACCTCATATCAATAAATGTGTTCAAATCTGAAATGCAGAATTTCTAAAATGGGGATATCTCTTGTATTTAACGGCAATGAGAAACAAAGAAACTTAGATAAACTTTGGGAACCAGGTTATTCCAGAAACAGAGCTACAACAAGACGTACCCTAGCAAAATGTAGGATCTTGGAACAGATGATAATCTAGAAGTACAAAAGTCATTGGCAGAAACCGTTCATATTCTCCAAGCAACAATAAGCAACTAAGCAAAAAAGATCTCCATCTGGAAACAATATCAAGAGAGTAGAGATTCACCAAGATAAGCCTCTAATCATACAACCTGCCCAACGACTGCATACCTAAACCATCTGGAGAATGAAACAGGTATTCACAATATTCCATACGAAGACATATCGACCAAGTCAACACTTACAACTCCTACAGACTTCTATGTGATAAAGCTGTCTAAATTGAAGCTAGGAAACAATTGTCTTTATACACTAAATGCATTGTGACAATAAAGCGGAAAGGAGAGGTGTGCTTTGAACATTATATTCTTACGACGATGCCTTTAGGTATGGAAGATACGCTAGATGGATATTGTCAAGATACACAATCAATATATATAGCATGACCAGACATAGTAACATAGATTGCTAATTAACCACATCAATTTAAAGCTCCTTAAATCTGCCACAAGATAATAACAAAAAATATATAACGAGTGCTTAAACCCATCTGGTATAAATAATCAAACTTTTATAATCCTTCCACAGGCTTAGAAATTAGTCATCAGGCTAATCACAGACATTAAGGTTCGAATTTCAATGTCAGAGGTGGCCAGAGAACAAATAGGCTGCCGTGTAGTTTTGTGCGTAAGCACAACTGACCCAAAAAGCCTATATAAAATACTCCTTAAAATGTGTAGTTTCAACTAAACATGTACTTTAGTGTGTAAAATAATCTTACATTGACGACAACAGCCGTATAATTTTACCACTTCCATTCTTCATAAAATGATACGCAATCATATGGGTTGAGATATTAAAAGTTCTGAATATTCTTTGTCTTGTATTTGTTTATTCGTATTATTCCTCTCAGCTGCGAATAATGGCTTTCAGTAGACTCTAAACCACCACGAAAAAAGATTAGACCATGCAATGAAAATAATTAATTTGATTCACTTTTGAGTATGAATGTCGTTATTTTCGAACTTAAAGAGCATGTCATGTAGTTTATACGAAAGCAGCAATCTAGAAGAGATCGACTTACATGATTTCAGAAAATTATCCGATATAAAGTTGTATAAATCTACACATTACTGTGTTGATATGTTGGCGTCTAAAAACCTTCATAGTAATTTGTTTTCCTTTAATATTGAGCAAGTGCCAAAAGGTATATAAAAACAATGATACTTGAAAAACAAATATTCATTATATTGCTGTTGAAATGATTGTGCATTGAAGAAATATTTATTTGTTAAAAAAATTGTGTACTGCTACAAAGTAACAATAAAACTAATTCATATTTTCCGCTTTTTCTCTTTTTTTACTATCCATACCCTGATAGGAAGCATTCTGTTCTAATTGAAACCATAATGCACTAGAATTTCTAATATAATTAACCTCAGATGATACTGAATACTAATAATTACATTTTCTCCTAATTTTAATATAATTATTACACTATCTTATATTTAAGTAGAACAGTGTATGTGATTTCTCTACAGGATTAGGTTTAATAAATGTAATCACCAAATTAAAAAAAAAAATCAGAAATTATCAGTAACGCTTTGAATTTAACTTCAAAATCTTGAAGGTGAAGTAAAAAACTTTTTTATTTTCATACATTTAATGCAGTGAAACAATAACTTCACTGAGTAAAATATTTTATGAAAAAGCCACATTAGGGAAATATTTACACTGTTTGAAAACGTAACGTGCATACAACATTGAACAATGTTGTATAAAATGAAAGTGTTATGTCACAAGAAAAATTTAATCTCCTGTATAAGTGGCTCAGTAACAGTAAAAATGTCATGAAAACAACATTCAAGCTAAACAGTGGACTACATGTCATACTTCTTGAGAGGGTACCGCAATAAAAATTGTATTCTCTAAACTCGGAGAAGGCAGAAATCTTTGACATCAAATCGATCACAAAAAGCAATATAGTTAGTACTTTTGTTTAGGTTGACATTAAACAAACAAATTGAAAACTTCTTCAGCGGATTAACTACTGCCTTTTAGATTTCTGTAGTCTATTTTTTGACACCCAAATTCCTGAAAGTAGAAGTAGAACATAAATATCTTATGTTCTGGATGATATGACTGAGGTCATCTTGGGAACACCTTTTACTTGTGCGGCAGAATTAGATGCTCTAAATCTGATTTCGAAAATTTCAAATCCATTTGTTTCTTTTAGAATAAAGCTACATATGGCCATCTGCTATGTCCACTGCTAGAAATCGAACTCCGCACTTTAGCATCATAAGTTCACTCACATCGACCAGTCAATGTCTTGAACTACATCTCGCTCCATTCCATTTCATGATATTAAGCATGTTCCTTGAAACAAATTAATTTCATTTAGTTTAATAAAACTCTATACCAACTACGTATCGCTTTTGGCGTTGTCACATATGCATCTACAATTAAACATGACGATGAAGAAACATTTTGTTCATAAAAATAACAAACGCTTTAAAAAAAAAAAAAGAATATATTTTTCTATTACACTAAAATCTGGATACCCTGTCTACAAAGATAAAAATTTATGTAAAAGGAAATTATCTTATTTCAATAACTCCAGTCTACATAAGAATATACAGCTTGTAGACATTTCTTCATTTGCCCTTGTTCACATTTCATAACTTACTGCTACTCTTTCAACACACATCTTCTCTTCTCGGTGGTTTATCACGAACATTTCACGTCTAATTTACTTCTTTCTTAAAATAAACCAATGCAGGCAGTCAAATTAACTTTTTCTAACATTGCACTTTTAACCTTTTGTTTGTTAACTAAATCAACTTCAACATCTTCGTGTCACCTAAATGACAATTATGTGTCCAAATTCACGACCCATTACATGAACCATCTTATATTGAAGTTGGCGCGCGTGACATTCTAAGCTGAAATGTAATTCAAAACTGGATTACGACACGTCTGCTGTTCCCAAGAGCCTAGCCTTTAACAGATGTTCCCAGGAATCTTTAATTTCATCTTAGTGCTACTACACCATTTTCCTTTCCATCAATTAAACTCTTCTCTATAAACCTCGATCAAAAGACAAAAAAGAGAGAGAGAGAATTAAACGTACCTAAAGAGTCTCAAGAGACACTTAATAACGTCGAATCCAAGAATACCCGTAAATGACGTTGACATAGCCTGTATGCTACTAAATGTTACCATCCGTGGGCCTTACAGTTCTTACAAGCTTCTAGTTAAGTTCAATCTAACAGCCAAGTCACAGCCTGTTTAATCGTTTAAGCACCTGTTTTCAAAACTCTGATGCAACCCAGAATTGAGTTGGACGGTATTAAATAATGTCACAAGATAACAGAATATAAAATCGGCGTTCCAAAAAGTTAATTTAAAAAAGTAAAACACAAAAAGAAGTTATTCAATCCCAAACTTTAAGAATTAGCTTCTAACTAAGTTTCGAGTTGCAGGAAGTCACGAGAAAAGATGGTCTTATCGTTTGGTAAATGCGCTAGAAACAAAAGTTATACATGAGACATGATTTTGAAAATATAATACCACATGTCATTATCAAAATACATAAATCAAAAGTAAAAAAGTGTAATTAAATAAGTTTTTCTCAATTTTCAAACACTACTATCTGTGTTCACTTGTGACAGTGAATGATTCTGATATAGACGTATGATTTACTTTTTATGTACATGAATTGCATTCAAATGAAAGTAAATGAACATGTTATAAAGATAAACTAATATATTTAAAACTATTTAAGAATTCTTTGCCCTTTAGTGGCTCAGAGGTAACCTTAGGGTTTTGAAATGCTAAATTTCAAAATCGATCATTAACGTGAGCATAATGTTACAATCCGTTGTGCAACTTTACCCACCTCGACAAAATAATCCTCCCACAACGGTTACGCCCCCTTAAACATATCAAACAATTTAAGCTTGACGTCACACGTAACAATCATGTCAAGATGTATAGTAACAAATAGTCGACATATTGTGGTTTGTATCTCACAATCACTTTGAAGCAGAATTCTCAAAGGGATTTGTAGCGGAAGCGGCTTCTGAGGCCATTTTCTACAGTACACCACTTTGAACTATTGATTACAAGAAAAGTAACCAATCAGAAGCACTATACCATCCACCCATCTACACTGAGGAACTGACTGTCACTTTTATAATGCAGCTTAAACTATGGGAAACATTTTTTGTGGTACTACGTGGAAAGAGACCTGTTCGCTAGCTCCGGAATCAAGAACTCTAGCACAGAGATAACAAGCATTCTGGCATTATAAGCAGTTATTTACTCTTATCCTTCCTACAATATAAATAATCATAATGTTTTTGCCCCTCTGAGCTTCATACATTTTTACTTTTTCTCTGTACGCTATTTGTTGATCATTTATTTGTAGAGACTACCAACGTTTATTTTTCTCTAACTGACATAAAAGCAAAGACACCGCTTGACCTTTAACTTATATATACACGTGTGAAAATCTTATATTATTAAGTTCGATCAACTAAGGTTCGTAGATTTTTAATCCCAATTATTCATAAATATTTTACGATTTAAAAACGCCACACAAAACTCCAACAATAAATTTCATATGACAAAGATTTTAAATGCGTTTTGTTTTATATTACCGGATCGCCAAATGAAAGCCAGAAGAAACAACTTTAATGTCACTTGTTCCTGATCTTTAGAACTTAATTAAAGTTAATGAAATATAGAATTTCATTAATTAAGCTACGAATAGTGAACAATATTGGTGCACAGAGAAATGAAACTGATTTTTGGGAATGACATTTCGTTACAAATAACGAAGTTTGTCTACTTAAGAGTTTACAGTCTGTGACATCAATTAAATTGATCTTTTACAAAGTTATTTAAATCATATCCATATGAAATGTTAACAACGAACTTCAAGAAATAAAATATACATTTTAATAGATCAAATACAACTGTTAATCCGTGAAGACGAGAAAACCCACTTGTAGAGAAAAATATATATTTAAAAACGGCTGGTATGGATTGAGAAAATTCTATGTAGAGGAGCGAACAACTTTTCGACCTTCTTCGGTCATCGTCAGGTTCACAAAGAAAGAAAGAGATAATTGACAGTGCAAAGTAAAAAAATGGAAACTAGATTCAAAGAACACAAAAAAGTCACTCACCTTCACACGTTTTCGAACACTGCAAATCAAATAAACACAATATAACCATAGAAAACACCCAAATACTAAATAAAGAAACAAACATAAAATAAACGCAAAATTGAAGAAGCCTTACTTATACAACTCAAGCCTAAAATAACCCATTACAAAGGAACACCTTTTTACCTATATTAATAAATATATTCAATACATTATTACTTTACAAAACTGTACATACATATAAACCAAAAGTTGACAAACGTAGTATGATCCGGGCAATAAAATCAGCACAAAAACCAATCATTAATTCATAAATGTAATAAACATCACGCAGGTATCGTACAACTAATTATAGAAAACTAAAAGTTATAATCTTGAAAATACATAACCAAAATAAAATTAATAACAAAACGTTTAGCGACATCCTGTTTAACCAATTAAGCACAAAGTTACATAAAGGTCTGTCTGTGCTCTGCCAGTCATCGGTATCAAAACCCAGTTTCTAGCGGTGCTAGTCCGCAAACATCCCGTTGTGCCACTGGGGGCCCAATACCCGAGTCACATTAAATATCAGTAGACTTGAATCAAAGAGAGATATCCTGTTTAACCAATACCTAAGTCACATGTAAGTACCAGTAAACTTGAATCAAGTCAGTTAGGAGAGGAGGGAGATAGGATCCTAGTCAGTTGTGGGCATGGTAGTTATCGCCCTTGTAACAAATAATTAAACATATTATAGTGCAAATAGATCGAATAAGCAATCTATAAAACGAATTTGTTATATATATATATATATAAACATACATTCACACATATTACTCTTAGAGTATTTAATTTGCTCTCGCTTTAAATTAATTCATATACTTTCGTGACTGGATAACACCAGCTTTACAACAGAAAGCTAATTCATAGGGAAACCTAGCTATGCAAAGTCACGCATACCACCGTGTCTCTCTGTCACTGAAAGTTCTCGTATTAGAACGATGCCTCTAAAAAATCATCTAATCAGTCAACACCGAGTTTGAGCTTACAGCATCACGTGGTAGATACACTTCCTCCTGAATCTTGCTTGAAATTAATTGCAATCCAGCAAATACTTCCCGAATACCTTATGTCCCCCAGCCTCTATGAGGTAGCGAGTTTCATTATTCATACCGATCGACAGTGCAAAGATATTAGATTAAAACTAATCTGTCTTTCCTACACTCATATATGCAGTTTGAATTTTTGTCATCGTCATTCACGACTTTAACCGCTACTGACAGATAAAGTAACCGCATAGCTTATAAGTTAAAATTTATTAAATATTTTACAAAGTTATCTCCTTTTTTATTTTTTAGAATTAGTGGAGGAAGAGCTTACGCATGCGTGAGCCACTTAAATGAACTCAACCTTAGCGATTCTAGAATGATTCACATATGTGCTGTATAGCTTTCAAGCTTTTCTTTCTTCTTGTGTTAGGGGGAGAGGTATCATTAATACAAACATTAAAAATACACATGTATTTATGATTACTGCTAATATATTTATAAAAGACAATATTGCTTGTGCATTATAAATTTATTGTCTAACTCAGCAACACATCGTTCATAATCTCTATAATTTTTACCACCGTCCTATTTTTATTTATGTGAACTATTCATGCTGGCATCTAATTTATCAGCATTATTTATCTAATTCCTCCTACCTACTTCAATCTGATTATTTCCCACCATATCCCCAAAACGTAAAGTTAAAGCTATATATATATATATATATAAAAGTTAAACCGATTTTTTAGCTTTAAGGTTTCTGTTCCAATTCAAAGTTCCATACGTTACAGAGACGACATCTATTAATTCTTGTTTATTAACTGTAAAAAGAAAAAAAAGTCAATAATTTTCAAAACGCTGAAGTTCGATGTTTTCTGAAAGAATTGTTATTCTTCTTGCTTTTAATTTTCTTCAAATAAAGGTCATAAAATGGATAATTTTCCGTTTATTTAAATAACTATTACGCACAGATATGAGATCCTATATCTAGTGTTTATATTATTAAGTAATTCATTAGATATTAACATACCGCACTGTCACAAAGTTAAAAAACCAATAATACAGATCATCATTGTACTGTTCTAACTTAAATACACTTTTATCCGTTTTATATGCATAAGTTGTTGTAATGAATACAGATGATGATGCATCATTATATAATTCATTCTACATGAAATAAATAAATGCTAAAATGTATATAAGCAAGCATACTGAAATCTTTAGCCTAACACACCCAAAAGTTAACATCCACCCACTCTGTAAATGATAATCTCTTGTACAGTAAAGCTGAGTAAGTGTCATTGCTTTTGTTTAATCATTTTTCTAATGCACCATTTTTTCTTTGTTTTTGAATTTCGCGCAAAGCTACTCGAGGGTTATCTGCGCTAGCCGTCCCTAATTTAACAGTGTAAGACCAGAGGGCCACTAGTCATCACCACCCACCGCCAACTCTTGGGCTACTCTTTTATCAAAGAAAAGTGGGATTGACCGTCACAGTATAACGTCCCCACGGCTGAAAGGGCGAGCATGTTTGGTGTGACGGGGATTCGAACCCGCGACCCTCAGATTACGAGTCGAACGCCTTAACACACCTGGCCATGCCGGACCTCTAATGCATCATCTTGATTATGATTCATTGGAATCATAATCAATATATCATTTATTTAATTCCTCCTGTATTAAATACTTGATTAACATTCTCAATATAAGTGAGTACTATACATAATAAGACGAAATAAATCAGCTCTATTTCGTTTATTCTCTGGATATAGATGACGTTGTATCATTATATAGTTCATTCTACATGAAATAAATAAATGATAAAATGTATATAATGAGAAAACGCATTGAAAACTTTAACCTAACATATCAAACAGTTAACATTCACCTACTCTGAAAATGAAGATCTTTATGCGCTGGACGTAGCTCTTTGCCTAACTTTGTGCTTAAGAATAAATACTACTTTATTGCCCTCTGATGACAGCTAAACGAAACTTTGAAGATATTTTACGTCGGCAACGTACTCATTTACTGTTTTCCTATACACAGTTCTTATTGCAAAGATGTTCCGCTCGTGATTGTCGAGACTGGTTAACGTATTCTAAAAATTACAACTTGTTTGAAAAAAATACATACAAGTTTTAGTAACAGGTATTAATTATGAGAATTACGTAAGTTTTTTATTATTTTTTTCTAAACAAACATTTTAAAAATTAAATTTATTTACTGTATTATAGTTATATATTCATAGAGTTTATTTTTTTGTACAAAGTCACTTTGCTTTATATCAAAACGGACACTTTTAATTTCGGGTTTATAACGAAATATGCTGTTTAAATTATTTTTGAAATATTCAAATATCTTATTTTATGTTGTGATAAAAGTAAAACAATATATAATACACTAAACTTTACAATATTATCCACTTCACTCGCGTACACGCTTGGTTTTCCCAATGGCAAAGCATTTTAAATTATATAAATTATCAAGAAAGATGAACTAGCATTAACCACAGAAAATGTTGAAATTTAGTTCACATATACCCTCCCAAATGGCAGTCAGCTAGAATGTTGCTGATTGACATCGAAATCGCTGAATGTTTTCACTTCCAAATACAGTGGTACCTCGGTTCTCGAACTTAATCCGTTTCAGAAGGCTGTTCGAAAACCGAATCAATTTTCCCGTAAGAAATACTGTAAATTAAATTAACCCGTTACAGACCTCCACAAATTACGCATTACGAAGCATTTTAAATACAAATATAACTTATTTATACCTGTAAAATAATACTTACATGCATAAAGTCAACCACAAAAACTATAAACACAATAAAAAACAATAAATGAAAATTTAACTGCACTTTATCTGTGCTGAGGAGAGCTGATGGCGTAAGTGAAAGGTGGTGAGGGACGTAGAGAGTAGGAGGGTTATTATTGTTTGGAAGGGGAATCACCTTCCATATAAACGTCAGGTAACTCTCCTTCTGGGGTTTTTTTCTCTTTGCACCGCTACAACCTGTTCGAGACTCACTGAACCTATTTCTCACTAAACACTTGTCTAATGAGGTTTGTTTCTGCCTGCATTTTAAAATGTTTCTGAAGTAAGACATGACATTGTCATTGAAAAGGTTTATGCTGCAGTTTGCTACAGCTTTGTCAGGGTGAAATTTTTTTCCACAAAACTTTGCAATTCTCCCCATCCTCCACACATTTCCTTGATTAGTGAACTAGGAACATCTCCCTTCCCTCCTCCTCATCTGAAGACACTTCCACAGTTGCCTTCTGTTGCTGCTCCTTCTGAAGGTCTTGGAGTTCTTCCGTGGTGAGCTCAGTGTTGTGGTCTTCCACCAACTCCTCCACATCATCACCACTCACATTCAAGCCCATACACTTGCCTAGCGAGACAATATCCTCGACAACAGGCTCAGCCTCAAAGCCTTCAAAGTCTCTATCTGCTACTGAGTCTGGCCACAATTACTTCCAGGCTGAATTCATGATCCTGAAAAACACTTCCCTCCAGGCTTTGTCTATGATCCTCAAGCAATGGAGGATATTAAAGTGATTTTTCCAGAACTCTCTGAGGGTTAGCTCTGTGTCAGAGGTCACTTCAAAGCACCTTTGAAACAGTGTTTTGGTGTAGAGTTTCTTAAAGTTCAATATGACCCGATGGTCCATGGGCTGAATGAGAGGAGTCATGTTAGGGAGCAAGAGCTTCACCGTAATGAAACTGTACTCCTCCACCAACCCGCCCTCCAAGTCTGGTGGGTGAGCAGGTGCATTGTCCATCACAAGAAGGACCTTGAGTGGCAACTGTTTTTCCGTGAGGTAATTTTTTTACACTTGGGGCAAACACTTCATGGACCCACTCCATAAAAAATTGCCTGGTTACCCATGCTTTACTATTAGCCCTCCACATGACATTTAGTTTACTTTTCAGGACATTATTTTTCTTAAAAACCCTCGGGTTCTCAGAATGGTACACAAGCAAGTCCCCACTTGCATTACTACATAACAACAGAGTTAGCCTGTCCTTCGTTGGCTTGTGTCCTAGCAGTGACTTCTCCTTGGTGATGTAGGTCCTCTTTGACATTTTCTTCCAAAAGAGGCCTGTCTCATCACAGTTGAACACTTGTTGGGAAATAAAACCCTCAGCTTCTACATAGTCCTTAAATTCCTTAACAAATTTATCAGCAGCGTCTTTGTTAGAACTGGCACCCTCCCCATGTCTCACCACACTATGTATGCCACTTCTCTTCCCAAATTTTTCAAGCCACCCCCCACTAGCCTACAGGTGGGTATTATTCAGGAGGTCAGCATGCAACTGCTTTGCTTTCTCACAAATGCTATCACCAGCTAACTGTTTTTCGTTTACACAAATCAACAACAGTTTTTCTACCTCTTCCATTGTTTGTGATTTTTGTTTCGTAAGCACTGTCACTCCTTTTGCAACATCAGCTCCTTTGATGACCTCTTTATTTTTCAGTATGGTGCAGACTGTAGACTTCGCTATACCAAACTGTGTAGCAAGGTCAGACACGCGAACACCACTCTCATACTTCGCTATGAGATCTTTTTTCACCTCTATTGTGGCTCTAACAACTTTTCTTTTTCGTTTACTGCTTTTATTATCCTTCTTTGACCCCATGGTGGCTTATTTAATCAGAATATTTAGAAAAAAACAAAAAACAAAAAGGAAAACGAGAACGTTCACAGAAGATTTTAGCGGGGGTGCGGACTGAGCGACAGGTGCGGGCAAAATGTTTTGGGCAAGCTTGGCGTGGGCCGAAAATGGTCGAAGGGTCGTTCGGGTCATCAGTCGGGTTATTTCGGGGGTTCGGGAACCGAGTTTATGTTTGACAACCGAGACGTTTTTTTTCTCAAACAATATGTTCGAAAACCGAATTGTTCGAGAAGGAAGTCGTTTGAGAACCGAGGTACTACTGTACTTCTACAAATCTGTCTAGTGTCATTAGAGGAATAAATAATTTCCTAAATAATACTTCAACATAATTTTGTACGCATTCAATATGGAGTACTTTAATCAATATCAAACGATACTGTCTATTAGTTCAAGTGCTTTTCAAAAATATCTTGAAAGAAAAATGTTATTGCAATCAGTCTGGTGTAATCACAAAAGTGATAGTTTTTTAGTATATATACATGCCTACATAAACATACAAGAGTGAAAATATTGATAAATGATCGTAATATATATAGCATTCAATGTTAGTTTAAAATAATAAACTAGGTTTTAAATGTACTTTTAAATTATGCTTAACTATAAAAGACGAAAACTATTTCGTTATAAATCTATTCTCAAATAAGACAAAAGTTGAACTAAAATTTTCCTAGACAGTTGTAACTATTTTAGTTTTATTTAAGCATAGATGCAAAAAGATGTTAGCGCGTACATAAAATTTCTACAAACTATACAAAGATTTTACAGATCCTACACTAACAGAATTGCGCTTTGGTACAATATTGTGGAATAAAAACTGTCAAAAATGTCTGTTCTTTCGTCGTTACAAACCTCTATGTAATTTTTCTGTGTCAGTAATATTTAGATGCCACTCCGCAGTTTTTAAAGAGTGGTTTGCAAGGGATCTGATAATGTTATATGTTATTAGTCAAATGCTTCACCTCGTATTTTTTTAATCTTTTATTATTCATTTTTATTCTGTCCGAGACTAACTCAACTATACTTGTAATATCGTAATACTTTGTCCATCTTATTTTTTGTCCACTGCTATGTGGCAACCATTTTCCTGCACCATGGTTGCTTCTCTCTAATTTCCAAGCAAGTGATAGTTACATCAATGATTCTACCTTGTGAATTATTAATAGATGCTATTGCGGTTTTGTTTAATAAAATGTGAAAATTTCTATTTTAGAACTTTATTTCAGAGATAGTACGTTGATGTTTTACCTCCTCATTTATTGTCGTTGCAGACGTTGTTGGAGTGAAGAATATTTTGTTTGTTTGTGTTTGAATTTCGCGCAAAGGTACTCGAGGACTATCTGCATTAGCCTTTCCTAATTTAGCAGTGTAAGACTAGAGGGAAGGCAGCTAGTCACCACAACCCACCGCCAACTCTTGGGCTACTCTTTTGTCAACGCATAGTGGGATTGACCGTCATATTATAACGCCCCATAGATAAAAGGGCAAATGTGTTTAGTGCGACCCTTAGGTTACGAGTCGAACGCCTTAACTCACCTGGCTATGCCGGACCGGAGAAGAGTAAAGCGGGGATACGTGTACCCAACACCTCCAGTTTAACATTTTGTGTATCCCCATCCCTTATTGTACACGATAATGCATCACGATTAACAATGAAAAACGCTGTTACCATTCTACGCTGGACCGTACCACTTCTGAATTCCCCCTTTGAGCACTGGCTATGACAACATTCAGGTTTTGTTACGAAACAGTAACCCTGCCAACACAGGGGATCAGTTGTCTCCGACTTGTATGTCGCTTTCAGACATCGAAATAGTTTGCACTTTGTATTCCTATCAGAAAGATGGCTAAAATAAACAATTTCTCCAAAAGTAATCGTGCGTGTAATTCGAAAAAAAGAGAAAAAAAGGGTAGATAAGTCACATATCACAGATTATTATGGAGGAAAACGTTTTATTAGATGAAACTGACATATTTCTACTTAACATCTGAAACCTCATAAGCATCACACTTTGCTTTAGCAAGGTGTTTATATGAATATTTAAATATAAGTCATAAATGTATATGAACATAGTTCTGTCTATTAACTATTATCGAGATGCAAGATAACCTCAAAATCTACATATTTGTAACTAAACTTTAAGACTGAATGACAAAGAACTAATGACAGAAGAAACAAATGTCGCGATATAAATTATTATTCTGGCCTGTTTGTTTGTATTTAAGCACAAAACTACACAATGTGTCCATCACAGGTATCAAAACCCAGTTTCTAACGTTGTAGGTCCGCAGACTTACCACTGCGCCATTTATGGCCAATATTGGTTTAAATTGACTTACAGAAATTGCTGATACTACTCATCATTTGTTCAAAAGACAGCACTTTTGTACTTCACCATGAACTACACAAGAAGTAAAAACGTATCTCTGCAGTCAAGTGTAAATATAGTAAGACAATGACGATTCAAACAAAGTGCGCCAGAACAACATCACGGTACTAATGCTGGGGTTTCACTACTTGAGGCCATTCGCAATTACAAGTGTTGACGTCATCAACATACCCTACTTTAACTTCAATGTTTTTCGAAAGTGTGAAGAAAATGTTCTTAGAAGTAAATAAGTAGTGACGTACATATATTTCACCAGCATTTTATAAAGTTTATTTTTATTATTAAACAAATATAAATAAGATATTTGCAGCTGGTTTCATACTGGTAAATTTTATTTTACTCTTGTGAATTACAGCAAATATTTTAGTATGTACAGTATATTTTTAAAAAATTATTTCCTGATAAGCTTTTTTCTTTTCTTTTTTTGAGTATATAAATAAACCAAAATCACTTCATTTCTTCTGGTTTACGAATGGAAAACTTTATAATCAACAGTTGATAGTACGTTGTGAAGAAAGACTACTTGGATAGTGTTCCATACATCACTTTACTTCGGTAAAGATAAGGGTAAAATCAGTTGAAGATACACGAAAACTACAAACTCTGTATTAGTGTAGTTTTTCCTGGTCAAAAGGTTTGAAAAAACAAAAGTATTATTCATGGGCATAAGAAATAAGTTTGATGTTTATGTGTGAGGCAGCAGCAAGGAATGGAGAAATTAAGAAAGTTTGCTACAAAAACTGGAAGTTCTATAGTGTGATGAATTCAGATATAATTGTAAAAGGGACACAAAATCAGAAGAGGTACACAAGTTCCAGTATAAGAGAAAGACCATTAATTCAGTTGTTTATTAAAAAAAAAAAAGAACTTGTGTCTTACCTGAAGTGTAGAGAAAATGTAATCACGTTGAGCATGAAACTTTTTCAAACAGGAAAAACTTCAGAAAATGTTCCTGTGGAGCTATTCAGTATAACAAACAAAACTGTAATTCTGTAGAAAATCTGACAGAAGACGAAGAATGGATCCTACTTAATACAAACTTTCTGTTCTTATGGGGGTAAGAAAATTATTTACTTAATATTTTAATGTCTGAATAGCAATTCAGCAAGTGATGTATCAGATTTGTATGCATTTTCTTACAGTTTTGTTGGCAAACAAGTCTGTAGATCAAAACAATTTTACTAAATCTGAAGATTTGTTTCAAGTTTAGCTTTCAACTTGGACCAGCAATGAGTCTGGACTGGAAATCCTGTACCACAAAAGTTCATTTGCACTTTTAAATAAATATATAGCAAAAATCTTAATTAAAAAAACAGAGGAGTTCACAAGAGACATTTAGTTCCCCATGTAAATGATACCCATTGGAAAGCAGAGACACTTCTACATGTGATCAATAAATGGAAAAATTATGGGCTTTCAAAAACTTGCAGCTGGTTGGAGTTGTTAAATCCTAAGGTTCCAAATTATTTTGTTTCAGTTAAAACACATACTTTGATATAAAACAAAAATTGTTATGTTTCATTTTATGTGATAATTCTGAATAAAAAAAGTAGCCATCAATTAAGTTGCCAAAAATCATTTTAACAACAAATATTAACTTTACAGCTTATATGTTTCTTGTATTAGATAAACAATTTTTGTTTATTCTATGCAATTTGTACAATAGACTGACAACTCACAAACATATCTGTATCTATTATCACAGGCAAGATTTAATTATGTCACACAACAGGAATATGGAAGCATATTCTAGAAGGTCTCTAAAACATACATACAAGTGTTCTGTCATGGGAGACATGTTATCAATAAAGTGTGCATGGAACATCTATCATGTATTTCAGGATTTGTCTGTATCTCAGAAATGTCCTGGAAAGAACGTCACAAGAAGGTTGAACTTCCAAGAAGTTTGACTTTTTTTTAATTTCATGCAAAGCTACACATGGGCTATGTGCACCAGCCATCCCTAATTTAACAGTGACAAACCAAAAGGAAGGCAGCAAGTCAACACACCACCCACCATCAATTCTTGAGCTACTCTTTTATCAACAAATAACAGGGCTAAACATAATATTATAACACCCTCATGGAAGAAAGGTCGAGCATGTTTGGTGGTGGGAATCAAACCCACAACCCTCTGTAAGTAAGGCACCCTAATCATCAGGTCTTCCAGAAAATTAAAGGATTGGTAGCAAGTGCAATTAGTAATTTGTTACATTTCAATACATGCATAAAAATATACACAAATGTGAAAATTCATGTTCTTCAGTACATTTCACAATTTCCAGCTTTCACAACAAATGTGTATTTAAAAGAGCTTTGGTTAAATGTATTACAGGGAGCCCAAAAATTTGCACAACAGCTTTGTTATACCTTACACTGATTACATAACTTTCTATCAGATGTTTTTCATTTTCTTTTCTAGATTTTGAATTGTTCAATTAAAAAAAAAACAAAAAACATTGTTCACATTCAAGTATGGCAGAAGTGCTCTTAGGGTGACTGACACTACTAACATGTTTTCACCAGTAATGACTTTTACATCAGGCATAAATAGCATGGAACTGTCAGTAGATAAAAAGAAAATTGTAGTGCACTCTACTGTACTCTCATCACACACGCAAACATAAAACTTTGAGCTAAAATTACAGTATTTTATTAAAGTGTTAATATACTGGATTTACTAATGTATGGAGGGAATACAAAATCATTTATGTATGTTTGACAGAAAGCCTTTAATAAAATAATAAAATTCTCAATAAGGACTGAAATATTTGATTAAAAATTTATAATATAAAAAATTAAAATAATAGGCTTCTATAAATTTAGCAATTATTGATCATGCTTAAAGGAAATTAAATAATTCAGGACAAAGGGCACAAGCAGAAGAACAACATGAAAGTAAATAATTCATTTGGAAAAAAAAAACTGAGTAGCAAACAAAGAACATAAAACAATTTTCCAAAGCGTGACTGGAAAGGAAATAGATGATATAAGGTAAAATAAGTAAAGACGAGAAAGAAATATATTTTTGGAACTTCAAAACTAGAAATGACACCATGGAGAATTGAACCACAGATTTAAGAATTTAAGTTCGTAAACTTATTACCTTGAGATCACATCAAAAGTTCAGGAAAAGATAATAATAAATGGATAACAATGTTTTATGATTACACCATAAAACATGAAATGTTACTATCTACAGTAGTGCAAGAAGGTTCCAAGTTAATACAAGTGTTATTAATTCATACTGGAGCTTTCTCAATTCATTCAGAAAACTCAATATGGATGTTCAATTTCACAAAATGTGTAAAATGAACTGTAGATAAATTTTTTAAGCAAGAGATTCTTTTAGTAATATTAAGCTTTACATTATTATATTTGATTTATTCATAGAAAATATTGTGTTTATTTATCCCCTTTAAATGTTCAGTTGTATTCCAGATGGTAATACACCACCTCCTAGTAGCAGAGATAAATATAGCTAAAGCTCATTCAAATCATTGATAAGTGTACATACAGAGCATTAAGTACCTTACTTTGGTCAATTAAGACAAAAATCACCAATAAAACTAAGTATGCCTAAGAATTTTTTTTTTTTTCTTTATTCAACTATTAACTGTTGCTGAAAAATATTGCAGCAAATCTGGAAAAAGAAAATGTATTAAGTGTGACTGATACAAGATATATTTTGCAAGTATACATTTCAATTTTAGATTAAGTTGTACATAACTTGCTTCATCTTTTGAGCAGTTGTTAAGTAACTCTGTAGATCAGCTTCTAAAAAAATATTACTGGTTTAAAAAGGCATTTCTATAAAGTAGTTTGCAAAATTAGCTTAAGTTCTAATTTGTACAGCATATGACATTTTGCAAGCAAAGAAAGTAATCTTTGAAGTATGATACCTGTTGAAATTATAACTAACTACACACTTAGCTATCATTATTGAAGCAGCAACATTACTTTCTCCGACACAGTTATTGGTTCTTAACCAGGGGGCCAAATCATCTGTCGACCTCCCAGAACATGCACATGGAGATGAAAGACTTCTTGCCCTCCATGTTGGCCATCATTAATCACTACACGATATCCATTATTTAGTCCGAGGTCCTTGGCCACTTTCTGGGCAATAAACAACAGATGTCCTAGTACCTACAAAAAAATTTTAAAAAATAAACAAAATTTAAAATGAAAATGTTGAGTTACATAATCAGTAAAGGATCACTAAAATTATTTCACAAACATTAAAAAAAATAATTACATACAGTAATTTTGCAGAAATTTAGAACATTTTCATGGTGTTTGCAATTTCAACACATCATAACAATTTTTAAATTACGTAGTTTCTTGAGAAAAAGTTTCCTATCTTAGAAAGTTCTGGTAAACCAATTGGAACTTCTCACTTATCAACTAAATACATGGAAAATTTTATGTAAAGGCATTACATATAAAACACTATAGAAATGTAATTCATGTAAAAAGCAACATAATTACACAACAAAGCAACTGTTTTTAGATGCACATCTCTAGACCTTTTTAAATATTTTATTTCTTTCCTGGGTCATTTGCACATACAGAAGAAATTTAGTTTCCAATCTGTTTTTTTTTTTTTATGAGTTAGCATAAACTGAAAACTTCCTGAATTTTTAAACCACTCTTTGACATTAAAATTTGAATGTTGGTGTTCAACCTGGTAAAATGATTTGAAATTTTATCACACTATTCTTTTTCTCATGCTGTTATATGATAGCCACTTTGAAAAAGACCTAAATCATAAAATCTGAATTGACTGAATGTAGTATGTCTTCATACTACAAACAGTTGTATAAAAAAAAGCAAAATAAATTAAGCTAACTTTGTAAAAGATTAAAAGTAACACTAACTCGTATACACCCACAAACAAAATTTTGACTTGTATAATATAACATAAGGATGTCAAAAAATTATTTTCAAAAAATCCATGAACTCTGTTACACATTCAAATATGGTTAATATGTCTAACTGTATGAAAAGCCTTCATAAGAAAAAAACAATTGCAATAACAAAAAATAACACATTTTTTCAGCCATGACGAGTTAGTTCATTATCTTACTGTTAGAAAATATCCATATTTCAACAACATAAAAATGAGGACAAGTCAGTCTACATTATTGAATAAATATGATAATTACAACTTACTGGTTTCTCCAAAACTAAGTGTAAATGTACATACATATTTAACCAATAATAAAAGCCAGGAAGATGATTGGAAAGTTCCCACAAATATCTCATCAAATGTTGACAGTAACAATGAGAACACTATTGTGGAAATTGCTCACAGTTCTTGAAGATAAATATCAAGTACCACATGTATATGATGTAACATGTTCAACTTCAGTAGCCCTCCCACATTAATCACGCTAACAAAATATTTCTGGATAAAAGAACTGGATATTTGTTTATTACAGTAAAAATCTGTTGAAGGAGATCAAGTATTAATTTTCAAAAACAGAATTTAAAACAGTGTGATGACATAAAACTAATTACACAATACAAAAGAAGGCTAATAATATAAAAATGTCATAAGAACTAAATAAGAGAGAGCAAACAAACAGAAACCAGCTACTGTATAGAAGACATGGAAAATAACAAAAATAATGATAAAAAAGATGTCAGATCTCGAAGAGATTCTGTTTTACACAAATGTGTCACTCATGACACCAGATGCTGGGGCTCATAGCGTGTGTGTGTGTGTGTGTGTGTGTGTGTGTGTGTGTGTGTGTACACAATGAAATTATTTTATTCCATGTTTTTTTTTATTTAATTCACAAGCTTTTATTTCTCAGGCCATGACATTTTATCCTTCACCTCCACTTTTTATGACCCATGTCTTTCCTAAGTACATGAACATTTTCCCCAACCCTACCTGATTTCTCCCCTCCTCCCCTGACTTTTAGCCTTATGCTGAACAATTTACCTCCCAGCTAAACGATGGTATCAGCATGCTTCATCACCCATGAGCTTTGGATCAGTCTGCCTTTGCCTTGGGGTTTCAACGGTTCAAGATTCCTCCCAGTCTCTGGGACTTAAAGTCAAGACAGTATGGTTCTCATTCTACCCCCCTGCATGGGTGTTGGCTACCAGCAGCATGGGTTTGGAGGTAGTTGACTTACTCAGTACAGCCTCTCATGCCCTATCCACTCTAAAATGTGGGGCTCATCCTCTCTTTACCCATTTTTCAGCTTCATGCAAATGACTTGTGTATATCTATTTAAAGGTTTAGATACTTATTCTCCCCTCAGTTCCCTCCCACTTGGATTGAGCTCTTATCCTTTTCCTGCCCTTTTGTCTTCATTCTTTAAGGCTAGGCAAGGAGTACACCTGGTGAGAGGTGGTAATATTTCCCTCTGCAGATCTTCCAACCTGAATCTCAACTCTCTCATCCATGGAGGTATCCTTCAAATACTTTCTGGAGGGTGGGGGGTCATCTGCTCTTACTTCATGCCAGCCTCTCCTCATAATCAGTGTGATGTGAGATTCTAGCTAATCTTGTGAGAGAAGGAATATTTTATCAGAAGTTATAATTTTACTATACTGAAAATATACTTGCAACAAGTACTTCCCTCTGCTAACTCTTCCTGCCCTTCCTTCCCAAACTATTCCTGCCCTTCTGTTTTCTGCCACACTTTGAAGTGATAATTTAGTACAGGCACATAAAGGGAGTTACATGCATCATACAAGTATACTATTGCTTTACTGGTAGACAGGTGGCATATGATGATTTACACAAGACATGTTAGGATCACTCTGTCCTGATAGGGGGAGCAAAAGGCTTGTGGTATGTGCAAGGAATTAGTTCACATATAGGGAGCAGCAATGAACACAAAAATAAAGGTACTGAAAAAAAATACTTAAGTGCAATTAATTCCTTTGATGTATACATAAATATACATAATATATAATATACAAATATATACATAAATTACTTCTTTTATATCATAGACATGGTTTAGTATTAAAACAGTTAATTCAAATTCACAGATCCAAGCACAGAAAAATAAAAAAAATTGAATACAATTAAAAACAACTTCGTGTTTCTGAGTAGACTACTTACGTCTAGAATAAACTTTAAATATAAATACGATTATACATAATGTTCAAATAAAGTATCATATACATGAACACTCAATCTCAATTTTTATTAAAATAAATTAACAAGCATTAAGAAAAGTATCCTATGGCAGTAAATGAAACTGTAAAGCAATCATTCATACAATAACTGAGTTTGTAGTTGGTCAGAAGTAAATGTGATCTTAAAAACAAAATAATGTATGTAATGGAATAAACCAGTGCTTATTAGATTTACTTATGTCCTCCTAATTTCTCTTCTTTTTGGTAAACATGTTCAATATACAAATATTTTATACCTAGAATTTAAAAAAAAATTGCAAGTAAAGCCTTAAAGAAACAGTAACATTAAATAAAAACATTTAGATTACAATAATGAGCTTTCACACCTCTTCATCAGAGTCTTCAGCCTTGGACAGTTGTGGAATGGGCTTCTTCGGAACAACAAGAAAGTGAACAGGAGCCTGTGGATTGATGTCATGGAATGCCACACACTATTTAGGTAAAAATAAAACAGAATCTCAGCTTTAAATCTGATGTTTTGTTTGCTTGTTTCTATGAGTGAGGAGTGACACCAATAGCCTAGATGGTCTTCTACCATTTTGTTCTTTAGTCTAGCCTTAATCTTTAAGCAAAGAAAAAAAAACTGTATGAGGGTAACATCTAATAACTGTCATATTCAGCAATAAGAACATTTATTATTATTCACTGGTTAATTCACTTTATGATCTTGCACCAGTATATAAATAGGATACAAGGTCCATCAGTACAACTCCTATCACAAAAATACAACTGAGCACTAATAGAGCAAACATCTCCAGTACACTTTGCAATGGAAATTATCTGAATTTTTTTGTTGTTGTTTTAAACCAAAGTATCGTTTAGATCACAAAACATGGTTCACTCTAGGTTAACATCCTATTTGTCAGACATGCAAATGAATAGGTTTCCATTGATATTAAATGTTACATGAATCATGAAAACCACCATGCATTTATACTATAATTTGCATTATAGAGAAAAACTCTCTTTGTTAACCTGAAGATGACCTAGAAAGGTCGAAACGTTGTTCTCTGCTTATCAGTAAAATTGTTAATACCCATATCTGCCGTTCCGAGATACATACAAATGCACATGGTATTTATAAATATTCAACGATGATTGAATAATAGAACATACAGTTATCGCTTGAGAATTTTATTATAAGTTAAACAAAAGTGACTATTTTTTCTTGCTGTTTCTCAATAGGAAAACCTTAAAAGTTGTTTTTTATTTTAATAAGTTTTCTGTCGTTTTCTTTTTTGCTGAAATGGCTTTATCTTTATGTTCTGATTATAAGGCCTATCCATATGACATGGTTGAGCTTCTTAATGCCTATCGTTTGTTGTAAAATTTGGCTGTAAATAAGTTTCTATGGACACACAGTACTTACCAAGACAGCAGGACAGAAATACCAAACCTCATTTTCATGGGTGTTATTTATTTAAGTGTTTACAAGTAAGTTACATATTATTAAGTGATAAGCGTCCATGTAACATATTACAGAGCACTCGATACAAAACTATTTATACTTATATAACAAAACAGTCATGTATCATGCTTTCTACAGTGGCTACGGTGAAATGAGGAGAAATATTTATTAGTGACCGTCTGTTTTCTTCGTCTAGAGGCGTGTGCCAGGAAGATTTTTAGTTTTGGCAGAGGAATTTGCTAAAAACCATCCCAACGTATATATTTTTTCTAAAGTTGTATTCCAGATAATTTTAATTACTTTACGAACCAGAAAGCAGTTGAAATGATATGATTTTCGGATCATAAAATGAAATTCAAAGTGGGAAAGGGAATATTTCAGTCAAGGATTTAGAACATAAAGAAAGCTTATCGTGTTGAAGTTTAATAGCAATATATTGAAAAAGGAAACGAGGAAGAGAAGATTGCCAACAAGGCTTAGGTTTAAATATTAATACCAAATAATTTCCTCTTTATGCAGACTTCTTGTATTACACCTGCTGCTTTACCTCCACAGTTGGGACATTTAGGCAAGCACATACAACCACAAATGAGACAGTTCACCTTAATGTCAAAGTCTGATTATTGCGATCTTTTAATGTGAGATCCCCAACAACCATTACATTTTAATTCTCGTTGAATGTGTTATTTCGATGTGATTCATTTTAGTGTCTCTTGGCATATCTTCAATAAGACACCTTAATGAACCAAGCACTCGTCTTTTGTTTTACAGAATGGCCTTAGGGTTTCAATCTCTCTCGTAGGCAAGATTTATTTCAATGTACAAAAAAAGTTCTCTACCTACCATGTTAACTGGACACTCGCCAGAGTCTTGACCAGGACAGATAGATTTGTGTTTTTTTGAAGTTAAGTACAAAACTGCACAATGAGTTATCTGTGTTCTGCCCACCATGAGCACTGAAAACTGTTTCTAGTGTTATCAGTCCGCAGACATTCCGGTTGCCTCAATGAAGGGGGGGCAGATTGTAGGAGTCATTTAAGCTAATAGACCTTATTAGTATGCACTTTTTACTCTTATTTCTATTTACGTGGCCTGGCAACCCGGCTGTAAGGGTCTTTTTTTGTTCATTTCACAATATTATGGAGTGTGTGTATTTGTGTATTTTTCTTATACTAAAGCTACATCGGGCTATCTGCGGAGTCCACCGAGGGGAATCGAACCCCTGATTTTAGTGTTGTAAATCCGTACACTTACCGCTGTACTAGCGGAAAGCATTATGAAGTCAAAGTTAAATGCAGGATTTCCAACACAAAACAATAATTTTAAAACTGCAATTCCCTTTTCAAGATTTCCAATGAGTTATTAAAACCTAATGAAAAGCTAAACCAATTAACCATACGTCAAATGAAAAAATGCGCTTAATCACAGGTGTATGTATTCCATATTTAATTCCTTGTAGCTAAACTTTTATTTGTTCTATATATATATTATATACATATATATATATATGTGTGTCTGTATGTATATCTCTTTGAATATATCTTTGGTAAAAAAACTAGAACAAAGCTAAAAAGATAGAGCAGAATTTCTGTGACTCTGTCCATGGAACTTCACTTTTGCCCAAGCCTGAGTTATTGTCACAGTTGATCCAAATGCTAAAGATGCAAATTTTCTTTGAACTACTGTTATTTCAACAAATATAAATACTTTTACATCACATTAAAAACAGCAGCTTTATATATGTTTTAGATTCAAAGAAATAAACAGTCAGATAGTGGTAAAAATATATAATCAAAATTATATTTTCTATGTAAACTTATTCAACATTATGCTGTAGTTTAGCTGAAGCAAGTATGAAATAGAGGACGTTTTCGTAGCTGTCATAAATGTGTGTAATTTAATTGATCTAAGTGGCATTACTCTGTTTGAATTAAATCAAAACATCAGAGACTATTACTGCCCTAAAATCATTTGTTACTGTCGAGCTGGATCTTGAAAAACTGTCACAGCCACTTTCATTCAGTACCTCCAATAAAATCGAAGCAGTGATTGTTCAGCCTAACAAAATGTGTCAGGCATTGTGAATAGCCTGTTTCCTATATCATTTTTTTAAAATTCAAATTACATATTAGTTTGTATCTACGGTTACATTTACAGACACCTAGTAACATTTGCTAAGAGATTTAGCGCGGTCATAATCCGAACCTTTAAATTATTCTTAGAATATCAGGAAAGAAACTATGTTTGCACAACGACTAAGAGACTTGAAACGTTCCAGTTGTTTTCCAGGCATTATTAATGAAGAACCTTTGAAATATTAGGAAATCACAATGAGGTTGTTGAACATTTTCGTTAAAGAAACAGAGATACGTTCGGTGTTTTGATAAAAGTCCTATTTTTAATATTTATATAATTATTTAACACGAGTTTTTTTCACGTAACTGCTTAATAATTATATAGAGTTGGACCATCATTAGAGTAATAACGCACTAACACTGGAGTTACCAGCAGAATCAGAAAGAAAGTTTATTTCCGAACCTAAGAGAAACTTCAGCACACTCCAACAACAAGAACAGTTCTTTGTTCACACGCGTCGAAACATGTTACGTGTACTGGTAACTGTAGACTAATTACAAATAACAGTTTATTTATTGTGTAAACAAAAATAAGCTGTTCTTTCTGACCGTAATATTTATTTATTTATGATTTTACACAAGTATCCAAAATAACAACTTATTTAATCCTAGTACAGAAATGGTTGATCTCATGAGTATGTCTGCTGCAACGCTAGAAACCGTGTTTCGATATTTAACCGTGGTGGTCAGAGCATAGAAAACCAATTGTGTAGCTTTGTGCTTAACTACAAACAAATTCATGAATATGTGTTTACTTCTTTCTTTTATTATATACACTACATGGCCAAAAATATGTGGACACCCGACCATCACACCCATATGTGCTTGTTGAACATCTCATTCTAAAACCATGGGCATTAATATGAAATTGGTCCCCTCTTCGCTGCTATAACAGCCTCCACTCTTTTGGGAAGGTTTTTCACTAGATTTTGGAACATATCTGCGTAGATTCGCTCCTATTCAGTCATAAGAGCATTAGTGAGGTCAGGGCAAGAAGACTTGGATCGCATTCAGTGTTCCAATTCATCCCAAAGGTGTTCGATAGGGTTGAGATCAGGGATCTGTGCAGGCAAGTCAAGTTCTTC